>NC_133648.1:300031490-300341228 GCF_009905375.1 Apium graveolens | reverse complement strand
AATCGTAGGGGATTATAAATTGTGAATTGGATTTGTTGGGAAATTGACGTCGATTGATGTTTCGACGGGTAGGTCTAAAAATAGAGGAGTCGTTGTCCGAATTTTCTGAAAATTATTTTTAAATACAATTCGAAACCTAATTGTTATGTGTATTATTATTATTATGTGTACAATATTATACGAATATGTACGAGTCGGGAATCATTAACATTGGATAATTGTCTAGTGAGGATATGTCAAGCATAACTGGTCGTCTAACATAGGATGTTTCGATTCTGTAGGTTCAAGTCGAAGGACCCATTAGTTAAAGTCGGTCTAAAGTCAAGCCAGTGTTAGTTGTAAAGCTTCGCAAGGCAAGTACCCTGGTACAAATCTTTAGCAGTTCAGTATATATGAATAATTGTTGATTTAATTTACGTACTGGAACAGAATGTTTTAAGTTACGTATCCCCCGTGTTTAAATATGTTTTGTTAATTTATGTTTGGGGGAAAAGTGACTTCTGAAAATGCCTATCTCTAGATTGTGATTAAAACTGGAAAGATTTTGGAAAGTGTGCTGTGGTATAATTGTTTAAAAGACATAGGTCTAATTGATTTTTAAAACTGGATAAAATGGATCAGATATTGGATGGTTGCGTAAGAGGCCCGTAAGGGCCCAACGGGTTTGCGTAAGAGGCTAAGTCGGTTGCGCGCCCTATTTAAACCGCTTACATAGACTTAGCTAGTCTCTGAGTTCCGAAACAGATTTATGGTGGGATAGACTGATTAGCTGTCCCTAGGATTCGTCCAATTATATATCTGATTTTAGTTTAGTTGTTCCTGTAATGGAACAGATGATTTTGTTTTCTGTAATGGAATAGTGGATGTATAAATGAAAATAGCATGCTAAAATTGGACTCTGGTATTCACACATCACACAACTGATGATACGTTTTATGGATCATGCTAGTTGTTGATATCTAGTTTATGCCTTTTTTACTTGTTTTCGTAAATGAGTTATGATTTCTGTTCCCATAAGGTTTTTATATACACTGCTTTACTCGTTATTCATATAGTGGTACTGTTGAGCAATTGATTGCTCATCCTTGCATATTGTTTTGTATTTATATGTTGCAGATGTCTAGAAGACCAGTCAGACCAGGGAAGAATAGGGCGTCAGCTGTAACACCCCCAGATCCGGGGTCGGGGATCCGGGTCGTCACGGTCTTTCTTTCCACAATATCAATTCACTTAATTAATAATAAATAACCTTATGCTGTGACCCCACACTAACACACACCACAACCCGTTATAGTCTCAGAGATGAAATTTAAATAAGTACAAGTCTTTGAATCCACAATTTAAAAGTTATTACAACCCAAAATGATTACTTGATAAATTTACAGTTAATTGCCATTATCTGCCACAAGTTATAATTATACATAATTGATTCTCAAAAATAGAATGCCTGATCTACCAATAGATCTACCTCTACAGCTATAACAGCCACAACATCATCGGGAAGACGCGGGACGCTTCCCACGCGCTTGCGCTGGGTCTGCTGGAGTCTGGCCATCTTTCCTAACTGTTGTTGTGTGATGAAGAAATAAAGCAAGAGTGAGCCTTACAGCTCGCAAGATAATATATAGTGATAACAATAATATAAGTATCTAAATGGATACTTAATAGAATCTTTTATCGTGTGTAAGATAATTACTAGTATATACTTACTAGTATATGAGCCTTCTCATAGTACTCATGAAAGTCTTGGTCAAAAGAAATGAACCAAGTTTGATATCTTAATACGATGAAGTCGCAAAATATTCAGTATATATACATATATACTTTTCAAAATATTGGAAGTCCTCTTCCATGCATAATATACACAAAATCCCAGTGTATAACTGTATATATAAAAAATATCGTTGCAAGGTGATCTCATATATCTAACCTTGTCTCAATGTTTTTCTGAAAATCTTTGTCATTCATAAGACAATTATTAACTAGATATAAGTTTAAAAGATGAAGTTACAAGATACCCCAATATACTTATATCTTTCCCAAATACTACTTGAACTACCACCGTTCAAGTTATAATCAGTTTCAAAAGTTCATCACATAGATGAGACTACAAGACAAGATTTGAATAGATTCCATCTTTAAAATATCATTAAAGGAAATGAAGTTATGACATACTTTATTTAGTCCCGATATATATATATCCACATATATATATCTCTTAAACATTTCCTGGAACCTCTGTTATGTAAAGTATGAACAGAGTTTGAAACATCCAATGAATTTTTGGAAAGGAAAAGAATTTTGGCATAAACCAGATATCTTGCTGATCAGGCAAAGATACCAATAAGTAACCTTTTCTACTGTAGATGGATGAATTCCTCACCGGTCATCACCCTGGCCGCATTAGGACCTCGCGCTAGACCGTTACCCGGCCCCTCACGCGTTGATGGACTGCCACCCATCCACTTACACAATAATAGACCGTACCCCGGCCTGTCGCTTATGCCGACTCAATTAGATGGGCTTACTTCCCGAACATTGGGCAAGTAATCAATTCATTTACCAAAACTGCAACCTCGTTGCGAATATAAAATACACCACAGAGCCGGATTCCCCAGGTTTTGAGCGAGTATTTAAATCCCCTTAAAAAAAGGAAGATCTTAAATATAAAAATGAGTTTTGGGATCCGCTCTAACTTTAAAAATCATTTTGAAGACTCGAAAACACTTATAGAGTGTTTGGAGTAAAGCTGATTTAATGAAGTAAATCAGTCCCCAGAATATTTAGAAAATGACTGAATATTATTAATTAAATAATATTCCCATAAAGAATAATCTTTATAAAAATAATTGAAGTAGAAGTATTAAAACTTATACTTGAAACGAGTATTAAATAACCAAAGATATACTTATATGAAAGTATTATCTTTATTTGAATAATCGAAAATAAGTTTGATTATTGACACCTTATTCTTTAATAAAATAAAGAATATACTTCAGCAAATAATCGGAGTCATAGATCCTCAAATGAATATTCAAATAATATTCGTTAAATAATATAAACTGAGTCATAAGCCTTCGAATGAATATTCAAATAATATTCAATAAATAATATAAAAGAGTCATAAGCCCTCGAATGAATATTCAAATAATATTCAATAAATAATATAAAAGAGTCATAAGCCCTCGAATGAATATTCAAATAATATTTAATAAATAATATAAAAGAGTCATAAGCCCTCGAATGAATATTCAAATAATATTCAAATAAATAAATAAAAGGAGTCATACGCCTTCGAATAATATTCGAAATAATATTCAATAATAAAATAAAGTTAAAGTTATCGAATAAACCTTATTCGATTAATAGTTTTGAAAACTATGACCATATATATATATATAAATATATATATATATATATCCATATCCATATATACAAAACCTACTCGGGATCCTCGACTCCCGGTTTTAGAAAATATTTTCACCTTTGGGTCCCTATACTAAGGGTATATGCAAGTTACCGCTATCCTCTAGCATAGGTATTATCAACTGAACCAACAGATATATATATATTTCAAGAATATGAAACAGGCATGCATATATACCATATCAGCATGCTTCAATATATCGCAACATTTGCTAATTAACCAACATGCATCTATCGCAAGATAATGCATACACATATATTCATCACAACAACAGTATAACGGATAGAATACTTGCCTGAGCGACTTGGGGTGATAAAAGGCTCGGGACGAGTCTGGTAACCTATAAACAACAAGTAAGTTGGAATTAAACCAAAATCACTTGTAAATCTATACTTTAACTAACTTAGACTCTAACGCTTGTTCTGCGCTCACTGATTCGCTTAAGTCACTCGGGTACCCTCGGCTCCACCATTTTTAATAATTTAACCTTTATGAGTTTTAAAGCGATTCCTTCGCGAGTGTCTTACCAACTGCCTAACACACTTACCATAAATGTTTCATACATTAATTAACCCTTGTTGGTCTTTAACCTATGTTTCAAAGTAAGGCGAGGGGAAAAGTTTCGTTCGCGAAACGCCGTTACTTGAAACGGTCGTTTCTCCTAAACCGTACATCGGAATCGAACGAACTACATATCAAAACGAAGCTCGTAACATGAGCTATCTAAAAATGGCAGTGGTCATAATCTAGCAGGGGGTTCTCGGGTCCTAATGCTATGCACAAAAACAGTCCAAAGAAAATCGGACGTTACGACGGCTATGTTTACGCGACTTCCAATATTTTAAACCATTCAAACCCATTCCAAATCAACCTCAAATCCAACCTCAAATCCATCATACAACAAACATCCATCCTTATCACATCATAACAACCCCAACCAATTCAATTTAATCATTCATACTTATGCCTAAACTTAACTTTAATCATACTTAAGTTCTTTTAATCAAAACCACAACATTTACCATTCCATTTCACTACCATTCCAAATCCCAAACTCTAAATCACAACAACAAGCTACAATATCATCCTACCAATTAAAATCATCTTATAATACATAGGGATCTAGGGTTTGGAGATGGTATACCTTCCTTGAAGTGGTGGGAGGAGCTAGGAAGCCTTAAGAAGCTTTGAGAAGTCTTAGGAAAGCTTGGATCTTCAAGAAAAACAAGAAAACTTCAAGTTAAAAAACTTGAAAACACTATTCATAGTCTTCTTCTTTGATTAAATGAAGAAGATTGAGAAGGAATTGATGGCTTAAACTCATGGTATAGCCCTAACTAAGCATGAAGATGATTACGGAATTAACTCACCAATTTAGGAAGCTTGGATCTTGAATTTTTGAAAATTCTTGCCTAATGAATAGTAAAAAGCCGAGAGCTTCAAGAACAAAGCCTTGGTTGCTTTTTGATTTTTGATGAAAATGATTTTTGCTTGGCTTGGTTGCTTGGTTTTTGTGCTTGCTTTAGTCAATTACCTTCTTGCCCTTGAATTTGTGTGGTTACAAAGCCACCACACCTCCTTCCTTCCCATATCATGCTTATGTCACCTTGCACATGTCATAATGCTCCCACTTGTCCACACCTTGTGGTTTGATGATGTCACAATCCCTGGCTTCTTGTACAAGCTTGTCTCTTGGTCACTTATTTGTTTTACGGTTCGCTTATCTTTCGTTCTCATTTATCGTTTGAGGGATCATACCCGGGATCTTATTACTTAGGTTCCCTTAACCTTTCTCAATATATTGTATTCCTTCTATGATCCTCTCTTATAATCCTTTAATTTAAATCCTTTTTATCCTGTTACCTTTTTCTCAATTCTTTCCGTATCTAGTGGATTTCCGGGAAAAACCAAAGTGTTCGGAATTGGATTCTGACGATCTTTACATACACTTATATACTTCATAGAGTACTAATAATGTCTCAGAATATCCATATCAGAACCCCTACATAGTGTGGCATGAAAAGTTTTCTCATTCAGCAAAACACTATTCATAAGGGTTTCAAAAATTTCCAAAAATTGGGGTTATTACAGTCTCCCCTCCTTAAAAGGATTCCGTCCCGGAATCAAATAGAAAACAAATGGGGATACTTTCTTAGCATTACACTTTCTAACTCTCGAGTAAATTTTCCCACATTGTGGTTCTACCATCAAACTCTTACTAGTTTGATAACCCTTCTCCTAAGCACTCGTTCCTTCTTAATCTATACCCTTCCTGGTTGGTCCGTATAGGTTACGTCTGGTTGCATGTCTATGCGCTCATATGCCCCTATTTATCTGGCATCTGAATTACACTTCCTTAACATTGATACGTGAAACACGTTACGACCTGCTACATGTTCGGGGTTAGGGCTAGCTCATATGCTAACTTCCCAAACGTCTTAATATATCCAAGGGTCCAACAATTTGTAGACTTAGCTTTCCTTTCTTTCCGAACCTCATCAATCCTTTCCAAGGGATACCTATAACATTACTAGGTCCCCTATTTCATACTCTTTATCCTTTCGTGTCAAATCAACATACTTATCATGACCATCTTGGGCTACTACCAGCCGTCCTCTGATTAGATCTATCATATCATTGGTCCTTTGGACTACTGCGGGTCCGAGCATCTTGCGCTCTACAACTTCATCCTAACATAAGGGAGATCGACATTGTCTTCCCTCAAGGATCTCATAAGGCGACACCTCGATACTGACATATGATCTATTGTCGTAAGAAAACTCAACCCGTGTTAAGTGATCATTCCAATTTCTTTCAAGTCTATTGCACCGACTCTCATTATAGCTTTTAGCATTAGAGCTTCTGCTTCTCAATACCCATTCTTTTCCAGTTCGTAATCGCTACTACCTTCCGTTCCTAATATTATACTGGTTATACTTTTGCTCGTTAGCGTTCTATAACCTTTTAATAATCACGTCAACCTTAGTATCACAAATGTGTTCCCATTCCGCATACTACCACCACTTTATTACTCCTTTTTTCAGTTGTTTCTATTTTCCAAAATTTGATCAATCAAATAGAAGTAAAGGAATTTGTTGAGAGATCACTATGATCATGAACACTTGTTATATCGCTTAGTTAGTACAGAAGGTGGCCAGCCTTTAGTACTTGACAAGCAATTAAACAATAGCTGGTATCCTACTAGGCTTCTATCACACAGATAGATAGTCATTCGGCAATACCTCCCCTTTCTGGAAGGGTTGTTCTTCTCAGCTTACATGAAATGAAAAGAAGAGAAAAGAACGAATTGAAGAGAATTGTATATAAGAAAAAAAAATATACTGCCACAAAATATCTGGCTTGGAACCTACCTCTGAACTATAGAGGTTTGTCATAGGAGAACAAATCATATACGTATATAAATCAACATTAAGCATTATAGCCTCGTATTTCCCATGCCTAAATATTTTCGCTATCCCGTCCATCATTCTATGGACCCACACTCTTCCTCGAGCTTATACATAATCACCTTTGAAACTCCTTCGACATCGAAAATCGAATCTGGGATCTCATTCTAGACCTCATCGTTACTAGAATTCTATGCTTGCACCGCAACCTTCCTCGTATAATAATACGACTCTCTATTGATAAGAAAGAATAATAATTCACTATGTAGATACTCTACTTAATTAGTCTATCAATGACAACTTATACACTACCACGACCCGATTAGTGGTACTCAATCTCAACACCCATTCCAATGCAACTCTCACGGTTGTAATCAGCTCATTACTCGCAGAATCATTGCTGCCTTACTATGGTCCACCACTGACCTACTGTCGTCATTCACTTTTCCATAAAATCTTAATATCTAACCATACGGAGTCCATACATCTCGTATCTAATTCTCCTAAGGAGTTAACATAACCACCAATCACAATTCATGAAGAACACTCCAAACTCTGACGTACTTTCATGACATGAAGTAGATAAAATTGCAGAAGAGTTTCAATCAAAGCAACGATAGCAGGTTAATACCATTCTTAGTCATATGCCTTAAATAGAAGACTTAACTCAAAGGTTCGTTTAGTCCTTTTTGAAACATGGTCCTGGATTATTCTCAAGATAGTACCTCCTAAGATAGATAGCCCGTTCCTGGCGATTACACGAATTAAACCTTTACCAACTACTATTACGGTTGGGTATTGCACAGTCATCAGAAGGAATGTCAATCTTCCAAACCATAATTCAACCTTCACATTTTTAACCATCATCACTGTTTTCTTTTGGCACACGCGCCTATAATTATCCACTTACCTTTAAAGTGTCGGCCACCTCTTTGGCCTTTCCTGATAGTAAAATTTCCTTACAGTCAATGTCATTTTAACCACCTCCAAATAAATTTTCTACCTTATTTCCGATCACTGCTTGAGTGAAGATGTTTTCCTTAAAATCAGATGGGAAAGAAAAGAAAAAAAATATCACCATTTTTCCATAAGTTATTGCCTCAATCTTTAGAGGCTAATCACTGTCAAGACTGACTCTCAATCATACTTAGAACATTTTTTATCTTAAGTCCTAATTGCCCTGAACAATTTCGACCATTACTGGTTCGATCCATACTTTCTCGTGGTTTAACACGTGCCCCACTTGGCATCATTATAATTATGTCATATTTCCTTTATCCACATTTCTATTCTTGAGAATTTTGAATATTACCTTTTTCCTTATAAAACCTCTAAGGTTATCCTTCAATCGTTCCTCCTGTATTCCCTAGATACAGGGCATATCACAATACCATTTACTAATAGTAGAACCATTGTCTATATACTTCTGCAAAATTTCTCCACTGATTCTTAAAGGTTGTTGTTACCTTAACCCTTTCCCAATCATACTGTCAAAACTCATACTGTCCCTATTAAGGGTGACATGCCAACCTTTATGCAGTCCCCTAGGATTCATTTTAAGTTACCGATGTTCTATCCTTAATTCCACCTTTAAAAATGTACAAGCATCCTTCCATGGATAAATAAAGTTATATATCCCTGATAAGGGTATCTTATTCAATCATTTCCACCTCGATAGTCTATACCGAATTTCACAATAGCATCCTTATTCAAGTTAAGGTCAATCCACATGGCCTCCAAAAGATAAAAATGGTTATCCGCTTTTCTTTCCTGATTTGGTAATGATTACATGGATGATCTGGAAGATATTGGTCGTGTTCAACGTGAACTTCTTCTTAATAAATCCTTATTTACTTTTGTTGTTTATCTCAACAGTCATCTCAATGTTGGGATATCTTTCATACCTGGCATCTCCCTTCCTGGGTATCAAGCCACCGGTCTTACACTTCACATTCTTGAAGGTCACTTCCTTCATCCAATTTTTCCTAATTTCTTACTTCCTTATCCCCTTAGTCTATCCGCATCTCATTATTTATCCTTCGAATTATCTCAAGGTTTCCTCGAATCCTCCCAACTTACAGGGGATAACTATATGTATCTCTTATGCCTTCAACCGTCAACTTTAACTTATGGTGAATCACCCTCATCCTGACGAATGCATACTTTTCTATTTCTATTGCTACGAGTCGTTAGGGTTTCCTCATACCCAACTCCCTTATCATACCTCAAACTCTATTGCCGTTATATTCCTTTCCACTTCAATTTTTTTTTCCTTTCTCTTATCATTATTTCATGAACCAACACAACATAAGCATTGATTTCAACATCCCGTCATTCTGGATTCGTGCCCTTAGAACGAATCTTGACCACTTTTACAACTTAAATTCACAATTCATCATACTCGTCTGCCTTTGTTCTGGCTCTAAAGCTTTTACACTCTCTCCATAACCTTGGGAATTACTTTCCCAAAAACAATTGGCTGAACTTTAATCAGTTTATCATAACCTCTGGCTCCGTGCCTTTCTTGGTCTTTTACCAGCGGGTGGTCTCTCTCTTAGGAGGGTAAGTGATAAAAACAGTCTTTTGTGATTCGTCAATCCTTTAGAATCTCAAATGATTCCTATATTTCCTTTAGCCAGGCTCTTGCCTCGACTAGGTCAACCTGTTCCTTGGAACTCTGAGAGCTTAGGGACTTAAAGGTCCTGAAAGAATTTCTCACCGCATTGTTTCCTCAGGGTGGTGGTTGGGGATAATAGTCTAAGTCCTTTTTTTTTAGACAGGTCCATGAATTTCCGTATAGGAGTACCGTCTCGGGTCTCCTTTCCTTACTCGACTTTCTGTTTCCTTGGTATGAAATGTTTCAACCTTCTCCCATAATCGGGGTTATCTTCTACATTAAAAACCTTGTTTTCCACTCTATTATGTTATGGGTTCTTTCTTTCTTGATGGCAACCTCCCTGACTATCACATTCAGGGTTTGCCCTAAATCTTATTCCTCAAACTATGGCTCTAATCTAAGTTCTCATCCTTAAGCTCTTGAACTTTTGGAACCCAATTTCTGTAGGAATACCTCATTATTCCCTTATCATCTTCCTCTGGCACCGTATGCTCTTTTCCAATAATTCGGTCTCTATTGCAATCTCAAACAGCTTTTCGGTACCGGCTCCGGTTACCTTCACTACTATTTCCAAATCTCTTATAAACTCTCCCAAAGACATTATCATCTTGAGTCTCTCCTTTTTACTAAGGGCATCAGCCACCACATTGGCTTTCCCCGAATGATAAAGAATCTCCCAATCATTATTCTTGATTAGCTCTAACTGCCTCCTCTGGCATATGTTGAGCTCTTTCTACGTGAAAATGTACTAGAGCACTTATGGCTTAGGTAATTCTCGCACTTCTCTCCATACAAGTAGTGCCTCCAATCTTTAGGGTAAAACTATTGCCACGAGCCTAAGCTTATGGGCGGGGATATCGAATTTCATATTACCTTAATTGTCTTGACATGTACGCGATTACCTTACCGTGCTGCATAAGCACGCACCCTAAGCCTTTGTGCGAAGCGTCACTACACTTCACAAAATCTCCTTTTCCATCCGGCAATGCCAACATAAGGGCCATCACCAACCTCTGCTTCAGTTCTTGAAAGCTGTTCTCGCATTTCTCTGTCCATTCGAACTTCTCAGTCTTACGAGTAAGCCGCGTTAAAGGGGCTACTATCTTTACAACTTGAACGAACCTCCGGTAGTGACCGGCCAATCCTACCTCTGGTAGTCGACCAAACCATGGTCATCAATTCATCAGTGGTCCTTTATCCAATCCTGTCAGGATCCTCCATGGGATCCTCCTCAACAACTATCCCTTCTAGGACAACATCCTCAACCGCTAAATCCTCAATATCAACATCATCCGGTCCTGCATTAGGACACTCTATCGGATCCACAATCCGATCTCCAATTAGTAATAAACATCATCGCGCTGTTGCTCCTCAACCTCAGGGTTCGGAGTCCCGCTACCATCTACGATAACGAACTACGCTCCTATCACGATATTTATAAGGGTTCCCATAAGGGTTTTAACTGTCAGTGCTACGTTAGGTAGCCCGACTATGAACTTGGCAAGAGTTCTTATTATCTTAGTTAACTTATTATCTTAACGTCCCATCATCTCTGAGGTTTATAACGCTTGGCTCTGATACCATTTCTGTAACACCCCCAGATCCGGGGTCGGGGATCCGGGTCGTCACGGTCTTTCTTTCCACAATATCACTTCACTTAATTAATAATAAATAACCTTATGCTGTGACCCCACACTAACACACACCACAACCCGTTATAGTCTCAGAGATGAAATTTAAATAAGTACAAGTCTTTGAATCCATAATTTAAAAGTTATTACAACCCAAAATGATTACTTGATAAATTTACAGTTAATTGCCATTATCTGCCACAAGTTATAATTATACATAATTGATTCTCAAAAATAGAATGCCTGATCTACCAATAGATCTACCTCTACAGCTATAACAGCCACAACATCATCGGGAAGACGCGGGACGCTTCCCACGCGCTTGCGCTGGGTCTGCTGGAGTCTGGCCATCTTTCCTAACTGTTGTTGTGTGATGAAGAAATAAAGCAAGAGTGAGCCTTACAGCTCGCAAGATAATATATAGTGATAACAATAATATAAGTATCTAAATGGATACTTAATAGAATCTTTTATCGTGTGTAAGATAATTACTAGTATATACTTACTAGTATATGAGCCTTCTCATAGTACTCATGAAAGTCTTGGTCAAAAGAAATGAACCAAGTTTGATATCTTAATGCGATGAAGTCGCAAAATATTCAGTATATATACATATATACTTTTCAAAATATTGGAAGTCCTCTTCCATGCATAATATACACAAAATCCCAGTGTATAACTGTATATATAAAAAATATCGTTGCAAGGTGATCTCATATATCTAACCTTGTCTCAACGTTTTTCTGAAAATCTTTGTCATTCATAAGACAATTATTAACTAGATATAAGTTTAAAAGATGAAGTTACAAGATACCCCAATATACTTATATCTTTCCCAAATACTACTTGAACTACCACCGTTCAAGTTATAATCAGTTTCAAAAGTTCTTCACATAGATGAGACTACAAGACAAGATTTGAATAGATTCCATCTTTAAAATATCATTAAAGGAAATGAAGTTATGACATACTTTATTTAGTCCCGATATATATATATCCACATATATATATCTCTTAAACATTTCCTGGAACCTCTGTTATGTAAAGTATGAACAGAGTTTGAAACATCCAATGAATTTTTGGAAAGGAAAAGAATTTTGGCATAAACCAGATATCTTGCTGATCAGGCAAAGATACCAATAAGTAACCTTTTCTACTGTAGATGGATGAATTCCTCACCGGTCATCACCCTGGCCGCATTAGGACCTCGCGCTAGACCGTTACCCGGCCCCTCA
Source organism: Apium graveolens (assembly GCF_009905375.1). Taxonomy (NCBI): domain Eukaryota; kingdom Viridiplantae; phylum Streptophyta; class Magnoliopsida; order Apiales; family Apiaceae; genus Apium; species Apium graveolens. The sequence goes on along the minus strand of NC_133648.1, from coordinate 300,328,911 downwards.
CGCGTTGATGGACTGCCACCCATCCACTTACACAATAATAGACCGTACCCCGGCCTGTCGCTTATGCCGACTCAATTAGATGGGCTTACTTCCCGAACATTGGGCAAGTAATCAATTCATTTACCAAAACTGCAACCTCGTTGCGAATATAAAATACACCACAGAGCCGGATTCCCCAGGTTTTGAGCGAGTATTTAAATCCCCTTAAAAAAAGGAAGATCTTAAATATAAAAATGAGTTTTGGGATCCGCTCTAACTTTAAAAATCATTTTGAAGACTCGAAAACACTTATAGAGTGTTTGGAGTAAAGCTGATTTAATGAAGTAAATCAGTCCCCAGAATATTTAGAAAATGACTGAATATTATTAATTAAATAATATTCCCATAAAGAATAATCTTTATAAAAATAATTGAAGTAGAAGTATTAAAACTTATACTTGAAACGAGTATTAAATAACCAAAGATATACTTATATGAAAGTATTATCTTTATTTGAATAATCGAAAATAAGTTTGATTATTGACACCTTATTCTTTAATAAAATAAAGAATATACTTCAGCAAATAATCGGAGTCATAGATCCTTAAATGAATATTCAAATAATATTCGTTAAATAATATAAACTGAGTCATAAGCCTTCGAATGAATATTCAAATAATATTCAATAAATAATATAAAAGAGTCATAAGCCCTCGAATGAATATTCAAATAATATTCAATAAATAATATAAAAGAGTCATAAGCCCTCGAATGAATATTCAAATAATATTCAATAAATAATATAAAAGAGTCATAAGCCCTCGAATGAATATTCAAATAATATTCAAATAAATAAATAAAAGGAGTCATACGCCTTCGAATAATATTCGAAATAATATTCAATAATAAAATAAAGTTAAAGTTATCGAATAAACCTTATTCGATTAATAGTTTTGAAAACTATGACCATATATATATATATAAATATATATATCCATATCCATATATACAAAACCTACTCGGGATCCTCGACTCCCGGTTTTAGAAAATATTTTCACCTTTGGGTCCCTATACTAAGGGTATATGCAAGTTACCGCTATCCTCTAGCATAGGTATTATCAACTGAACCAACAGATATATATATTTCAAGAATATGAAACAGGCATGCATATATACCATATCAGCATGCTTCAATATATCGCAACATTTGCTAATTAACCAACATGCATCTATCGCAAGATAATGCATATACATATATTCATCACAACAACAGTATAACGGATAGAATACTTGCCTGAGCGACTTGGGGTGATAAAAGGCTCGGGACGAGTCTGGTAACCTATAAACAACAAGTAAGTTGGAATTAAACCAAAATCACTTGTAAATCTATACTTTAACTAACTTAGACTCTAACGCTTGTTCTGCGCTCACTGATTCGCTTAAGTCACTCGGGTACCCTCGGCTCCACCATTTTTAATAATTTAACCTTTATGAGTTTTAAAGCGATTCCTTCGCGAGTGTCTTACCAACTGCCTAACACACTTACCATAAATGTTTCATACATTAATTAACCCTTGTTGGTCTTTAACCTATGTTTCAAAGTAAGGCGAGGGGAAAAGTTTCGTTCGCGAAACGCCGTTACTTGAAACGGTCGTTTCTCCTAAACCGTACATCGGAATCGAACGAACTACATATCAAAATGAAGCTCGTAACATGAGCTATCTAAAAATGGCAGTGGTCATAATCTAGCAGGGGGTTCTCGGGTCCTAATGCTATGCACAAAAACAGTCCAAAGAAAATCGGACGTTACAACGGCTATGTTTACGCGACTTCCAATATTTTAAACCATTCAAACCCATTCCAAATCAACCTCAAATCCAACCTCAAATCCATCATACAACAAACATCCATCCTTATCACATCATAACAACCCCAACCAATTCAATTTAATCATTCATACTTATGCCTAAACTTAACTTTAATCATACTTAAGTTCTTTTAATCAAAACCACAACATTTACCATTCCATTTCACTACCATTCCAAATCCCAAACTCTAAATCACAACAACAAGCTACAATATCATCCTACCAATTAAAATCATCTTATAATACATAGGGATCTAGGGTTTGGAGATGGTATACCTTCCTTGAAGTGGTGGGAGGAGCTAGGAAGCCTTAAGAAGCTTTGAGAAGTCTTAGGAAAGCTTGGATCTTCAAGAAAAACAAGAAAACTTCAAGTTAAAAAACTTGAAAACACTATTCATAGTCTTCTTCTTTGATTAAATGAAGAAGATTGAGAAGGAATTGATGGCTTAAACTCATGGTATAGCCCTAACTAAGCATGAAGATGATTACGGAATTAACTCACCAATTTAGGAAGCTTGGATCTTGAATTTTTGAAAATTCTTGCCTAATGAATAGTAAAAAGCCGAGAGCTTCAAGAACAAAGCCTTGGTTGCTTTTTGATTTTTGATGAAAATGATTTTTGCTTGGCTTGGTTGCTTGGTTTTTGTGCTTGCTTTAGTCAATTACCTTCTTGCCCTTGAATTTGTGTGGTTACAAAGCCACCACACCTCCTTCCTTCCCATGTCATGCTTATGTCACCTTGCACATGTCATAATGCTCCCACTTGTCCACACCTTGTGGTTTGATGATGTCACAATCCCTGGCTTCTTGTACAAGCTTGTCTCTTGGTCACTTATTTATTTTACGGTTCGCTTATCTTTCGTTCTCATTTATCGTTTGAGGGATCATACCCGGGATCTTATTACTTAGGTTCCCTTAACCTTTCTCAATATATTGTATTCCTTCTATGATCCTCTCTTATAATCCTTTAATTTAAATCCTTTTTATCCTGTTACCTTTTTCTCAATTCTTTCCGTATCTAGTGGATTTCCGGGAAAAACCAAAGTGTTCGGAATTGGATTCTGACGATCTTTACATACACTTATATACTTCATAGAGTACTAATAATGTCTCAGAATATCCATATCAGAACCCCTACATAGTGTGGCATGAAAAGTTTTCTCATTCAGCAAAACACTATTCATAAGGGTTTCAAAAATTTCCAAAAATTGGGGTTATTACATCAGCCCCCTCCAGTCCCGGCTCCTCTGAGGTAGTTTGTATTAGACCATGAGGTCTGATGAGTTGCTGTAATAGGTTAGAGTGTCGGGTTGTGGAATAAATTAGTTGTAGTGTTGTAACCTAAATAATACTTGAACTTGTATTAGATCTTGGTTTGGGGTCGTGTTTATATACTAATGTTTAATTAGTAGTTTTTTTTGTGGTTTATTATATTTTAGTGACGTCAGCCCCTAATCCCGGGGTTGAGGCCATCACAGTTAGTATCAGAGCCACAGGTTTAAGTCCCTGATTTAGGTTAAGGATTGAGTCAATAAGGTATAGGAAGTGTGTCCTAAAGTGTGAGTCAGCAACTCATTTAGAGGAGCAACCCTAAGAGTCAGTCGAGGGTTCCAACGGCATTACCGTGACATCTATTGATGTTTTGATAGGACTGCCTTAACCTTGTTGTGTCTTTCCTGTATATTTATATTGTTGGAAGTGGCCCATAGTGATTTCCAGTTCTCCATCCCGGGAGAACAGATCAGATTCTGATAGTTTAGACTCTGAGAGAACTTTAGACGTTATAGCTGAGGAGACTCCCTTGCCTCCCCCACCAGTTCCTCCATTTGCACCGAGAGGTGGGTTAAGACCTAGTGCATGTCCTTGTTGGGTACATAGGTTAGTATCTGCTCTGAGGGATTTCCCTACAGGTTGTGGTCCTAGTTCTTCCTCTTTAAGACCTTTAGTCCCTCCATAAGCTCCTTCAGGTGCTTCCTCCCCAATTCCCTACCATGTTCACCGAGCGGTGAACCAGTCTTTCATTAGAGAGCAGAGCCCGGGGCTAGCCGCACAGCTTGTCCAGATACCAGTTAGACCTTTTCAGGGCATCCCTGGCCCTTCACCCGATGTTCAGGCACGAGTGTGATCTTTGACTCAGACTGTTATAGATAGAGCTAGGTCCATTGACCGTTTTATTAGCTCAGAGTTTAGGGCTATTCAATACCAGGATCTGGTGAACTGGTTGGTGTTTGAGTTAGGATCTATCAGTGGCAGTGTTTAGAATAGAGTTTTCACAGTGAGGTGCAGAGCTCGGAGTTGGTTTGCAGGAGTTCTGTAGTTGTTTCCTTTATATGTATATTATGGTGTAGTTTGTATTAGGAGGAGGCTGCTATGACAGCCAGTTTTGTTGTGTACTCGGATTTATTTTTAGTGTTACACTGTAGTTGTTGGATGGATCTTTGTACTATTGTTGTATTGTAGTTCTTCTTTTTATACAATTGTTGTTGGTTTTTATTTCCTTTGCACTGTTGTTAATAATGTTACTGTTATTGTTGTATTTGTTGTTGGTTTTGTTAAATTCAGCTATACATTGTGGGTGGACCCAAGTAGATAAGGAAGGAAATATTATATTGTGGCAGCGTTCTCCTGATGCATAAAAATGTTGCTACCTGGGGGCATAATTTTCATATAAAACCTTTTTGTTATGTTTCAGGAGAATGCCTCCAAAAAAGAATATCCCATCCAATTCTTCTAGCAGAAACTTTAACGGGGGCCCATCCATGGGTGGATTGCTAAATTTGCTGCGCCAACAGTCTAATCAGATGGCTCAGCAGCAAGAACAATTCTGACAGCAGCAACAACAATTAATGCCACAACAGCAACAGCAACAACGATTCTTACAACAACAGCACCAACAAATCCAACAACAACAGCTACAACTTCAGCAGCAACACCAGCCGAGAGAGCTAAACGAAACCATTAGTTTCAAGTCCTTCCAATCAGTCAAACCCCCAGAGTTTAAGGGCGAGGTAGACCCGATTGCCGCTAGAGTTTGGCTGAAGGAAATGGAGAAGGCCTTTACCTTGATTCAGGTCAGTGATGATTTTAAAATGGATTATGCTAGTTATTTTCTCAAAGGCAAAGTAATTTTTTGGCGAGAATCCATGTGTTGGAAGGACAAGGTCCTATTTCTTGGACCAGGTTTATGGAGTTGTTCCTGGGAAAGTACTTTCCAGATTGTCTGCAAAATCAATTGAAAGTGGAGTTTTTGGAATTGAAGCAAGGTGAGAAGAGTGTGGCCGAATATGAGTCCAAGTTTACCCGATTAGCCCCTGAATATGTGAGTACTGAGATTCAGAAAGAAAGGAGGATTCAACAAGGATTGAAGCCTGAAGTTCGTAGTGGAGTGGTGGCTTTGCAGCTTAAGACGTATACCTCTGTAGTTCAGGCCACCCTAGTGATTGAAAATGATCAGAAATTGGCCTCCAAGGAAATAAGTGACAAGAAAAGGAAGTTTGATAGTGGTACTGACAAAGCGGATCAAGAAGAATCCGGTCAGAAGTTCCCAAGGAAATTTGGCCGAATTAGGAACATAAGATTCGGGAGACAAGGTTTTCCCCAGATGAGTCTAGGTGTCACCTCAGTTGCTTCTGCCCCAGCTTAGTCAACCAAGCCAATAGTGGAATGTAAGTCATGTGGTAAGCAGCATAGTGGTCAATGCAGAAAGGATATCCAGTGTTTTAATTGTGATAAAAAAGGCCATTATGTGTCAGAGTGTAGTTCAGGGAACCCCGGAGTTACCTGCTTTAAGTGTGGTAAGGTTGGACATATTTCCAGAAACTGTAAGGTCGCTACTCAGGGCAGCGTAGGAGGTAGTGTATCTCAAGGAGCGGCAACCAGCATAGCAAGAGCCAAAACCTTCAAGATGACCAAGAGATCTAATGCTCATGATTCAGATGTAGTTGCAGGTACGCTTTCTCTTAATTCCGTGCATGTTAAAGTTTTGTTTGACTCAAGAGCGTATAAATCGTTTATATCAAAAGAATGTGTAATTAATATGGATTTAATGTTTGAAGATTTAGCTAAGCCCTTGACCATAGAAGTGGCCAATCAGGATAAAGTTTCAGTAAGCCAATTTTGTCCTAGGTGTCAATTAGAAATCCGCAGACATACTTTTTCACTGGATCTAATACCCTTCGAGTTGGGAGAGTTTGACGTGATTCTAGGAATGGATTGGTTATCCTAACATAAGAAAAATATTGATTGTAAGAAAAAGAAAATTTTGATGTATACAGAAAATAATATCAGAATAACTTACCAAAGACAAAAACATGAAAAGAAATTTCTCTCGATATTGGAAGCAAAGAAATTGTTGAGACAAGGATGTGAGGCGTACTTAGCCCATATTGTGGACACTGAGAAAAAGGCACTTAGTCTGGATGAGATTCCAATGGTTAGTGAAATTTCGGATGTATTTCCAGACGAGTTTCCAGGATTGCCGCCAGATCGTGAGATTGAGTTTTCTATTGATTTAATTCCTGGAGCAGAACCAGTTTCAAAGGCTCCTTATCGTATGGCCTCAATATAAATGAAGGAATTAGCTAAGCAACTTCAGGAAATTTTAGATAAAGGGGTAATTAGACCAAGTGTATCCCCGTGGGGCGCACCAGTGTTATTTGTAAAGAAGAAAGATGAAAGCATGAGGTTGTGTATTGATTATCGGGAACTAAATAAGTTAACAATCAAGAATAAGTATCCTCTACCCAGGATTGATGACTTGTTTGATCAGCTTAAAGGAGCGTATTGTTTCTCAAAGATTAACTTAAGATCGGGTTATCACCAGCTGAAAATTAAGCCTGAAGATATACTGAAGACAACATTTAGAACCAGGTATGGACATTTTAAGTTTTTAGTGATGTCATTTGAATTGACTAATACACCAGCAGCTTTTATCGATTTAATGAACCGGGTGTATAAGGAGTACTTGGATAAGTTTGTTATTATATTTATTGATGACATCCTTATCTACTCAAAGACTAAAGACGACCATGCCAAACACCTAAGGATTGCTCTACAAAGGCTAAGAGAAAAGCAGTTGTACGCTAAGTTTTCAAAATGTGAATTTTGGTTGGATGAAGTTCAGTTTTTGGGTCATATAGTGGGTAAGTATGGTATCAAAGTGGATCCCGTGAAGATTGAAGCTGTATCCATATGGAAACAGCCGAATACCCCGACAGAAATCAGAAGTTTTCTTGGACTAGCAGGGTACTACCGAAGATTTGTGAAAGACTTTGCCAAGATAGTAACTTCATTGACTATTCTGGCTAGGAAGAATGAGAAGTTTGTTTGGACCTAGAAATGTGAAGAAAGTTTCCAGGAGTTGAAGAAGAGATTAGTGAAAGCACCTATGTTAGCATTACCAGATGAAACAGGGAATTTCGTGATCTACAGTCATGCTTCTCTGAAAGGTTTAGGCTGTGTGTTAATGCAACATGATAAAGTTATTGCTTATGTGTCCAGGCAGTTAAAACCCCATGAGCAAAAGTATCCCGTTCATGACTTGGAGTTTGCAGAGCAATATTGTTTGGGTTAAAGCTATGGAGGCATTACTTGTACAGAGAGAAGTGTGATATTTATACGGATTATAAGAGTTTAAAGTATATATTCACCCAGAAGGACTTGAACATGAGACAACGAAGATGGTTGGAGCTCATCAAGGATTACGATTGTTCCATCAACTATCATCCGGGAAAAGCCAATGTGGCAGCAGATGCCTTAAGCAAGAAGGAAAGATTGAATGAGATCAAAGTTTCTGAAGAACTAGCGAAGGAACTAGAAAAGCTGGAAATTGAAGTTCAAATGCCTGAAGGTAATAAAGGGCAATTATATGAAATCACTTTTCAGCCAGAATTGATGGAAAGGATAAGGAAATATCAAGAGGAAGTTATGAATCAAGGATTGAATAATTTGATTGGAGAAGAAGTTTTTACTTAAAAAGATAGCAAAGGTATGTTCAGGTTTTCTTCAAAAATATGGATTCCTAATGTGACTGAATTGAAGAACAAGATCTTGCGAGAAGCTCATAATTCTAGATTCTCTATTCACCCAGGAAGTACTAAAATGTATCAAGACTTGAAGAAGAACTTCTAGTGTCCAGGAATGAAGAAGGAGATTACGAATTGGGTCAGCAAATATCACGTGTGTTAGACAGTAAAAGCAGAACATCAAAGGCCCAGTGGATTGTTACAACCCTTGGAGATTCCACAATGGAAATGGGAAGAGATTGTAATGGATTTTGTAGTAGGATTGCCAAAGAAAAAGTCGAATCATGATGCTATCTGGGTAATCATTGACATGTTAACCAAGTATGCACATTTGCTTCCTATCAACGAGAGATATTCTTTAGAAAGGTTAGTTAAAATGTACCTGGATGAAAAGTAACCAAGCATGGAATTCCTGTGTCCATTGTGTCGAATCGAGACCCAAGATTTAACTCAAGATTTTGGACTAAGTTTCAAGAATGTCTTGGAACTAAGTTAAATATGAGCATCGCTTATCATCCTCAGACAGATGTCCAAAGTGAGAGAACGATTCAGATAATAGAAAACATGTTAAGGGAATGTGCTTTGGATTTCAAGGGAAAATGGGATGATCATCTACCGTTGATTGAGTTTTCTTATAATAACAGTTACCATGCTAGCATCGGAATGCCACCCTATGAAGCCTTATATGGACGTAAATGCAGATCACCATTGTATTGGGATGAAGTGGGAGAAAAGAAAGTGTTAGGACCTGAGTTAGTGCAGCAAACTAAAAATGCAGTAGCATTGATTCAGAAAAGGTTAGAAGCCGCCCATGATAGACAGAGGAAGAATGTGGATTTGCACCGAAAATATATGAGCTTTGAGGTAGGGTCATTAGTGTTATTGAAAGTATCACCTTGGAAAGGGTTAGTTCGATTTGGACAGAAGGGTAAGCTCAACCATAGGTATATAGGGCCATTTGAAGTTTTGAAGCAAATAGGAAAGGTTACGTACGAGAGAGCGTTACTGTCGCAGTTGTAGCATATCCATAATGTGGTCCACGTATCCATGTTGAAGCCATACATCCCTGATTCGAATCAAGTAATGAGTATGAACCAATTGAGCTTAGTCAGATTTGTCCTATGTGGAACGACCAATCCAGATTTTAGATCGTAAGGAACGTATACTTAGAAATAAGTCTATTTCTATAGTTAAAGTACTTTGGAGAAACCCTAGGGTAGAAGAGTCTACTCGGGAATTAGAATCAGATATGCTTGATAAATATCCTCATATATTTAATTAGTTAAGATTCTGAGGACTGAATCTTTTTAAGGGGGAAGGTTATACCGACTCGTATATTTTTATATTATTTAAAGGTGTAATTATTACGTAATTAATTAAATAAAAGGTGTATATTGATTCTGATAGCTGTGTTTTGCTTATTATTATATACGTGTTTGATTATTGGTCTGCGAGGATTATTTGTATAATTGTTTGTAGAATCATATTATTTTGTTCCACTCTTAAAAGTTGTTTTATGGAAAATTTATTTTTAAAAAATAATTAGATTGTCTTTAAAATTATTTTTATGATTTTATAATTTTAATAATTATTTTTGGGATTTTATAAAATTTAAAAATCAATATTTCATTAATTATTTCTCTTTAAATGGTTTTCTGATTGCGTTTATTTGTAAAATTAGTATTTAATTCAAGAATTCCTCAAAATTACGAAATTCAGATTTTACTAAGTTTTTAATATTCCGAGAACTTGAAAATTATTTTAAAGCTTTTGGGATTAAATTCACCCGCACGTTGTTTCGTTTAATCCTTAAATGCGGGTATAAGTTATGTTTTTAAAATACTTTAAAAATTATGGAAATTTTATTTTATTAACTTTCGGATATTTCGAGAATTTTGGTATTAAAATTGTAATTTTCCGATAAGTTTTGATGTGTAGCTGTTTCGTTATTTCTCAAGGAAACAAACCCAAAATTTTTATAAACAGCGAAACAGAATATGTGTCAGAGTATAGTAATGCAGTGCTGCGTGGTTGTCTCTGTGTTTGGCCACTTGTTAAGCAAAGAAATTTATTTTTGATAAAAATACAACACACACAGGCACAAACGAGCCTTGTGTTCATCTCTCTTTGTGCTCTCTCTCTCTCACTCTACTCTCTCTCTCTCTCTCCCATTATCTCTCCTTCTCTCCCTCTTCTTGCTCCCTGCTCTCCTTCTTTGTTGCTTCGGTTCATCGCCGGCCGTATTTTTCCGGTGAGCCGCCGTGTTACTTGTTTCTGTGATTGATTCCTGTTGGCTTGTATATATATTTATATATATGTGCCGTGTGTGCTGTTTTGTGTGTCAGTGGTGCCGCCCCTCTTCGGTTGTTCGAAGGGGTGGTGGCGCGTGATGGTTGCGCGTGTGTGTGGTTGTGTCTGCGTGCAATTATTGCCTGTGTTTCGTTGCTGTGTGTCTTGATTAATTCGAATTGATTTTCCTAATTTTTATATTTTCTGCAAGGATTATATTGAGTACTATTCGTGATAATATTTATTCGTGCGGGAAAATTTTTGGTTAATCGGTGAAATTTATTCGGACACCCGAACCTTTTTGTGCACCAATAAATTTTACCGCCGTCCACGATGAGTTTTACGAGCGGATGGTGGACGATGATAACTGAAGGGTTTTAGCACATAAATGCAATGAAAAAAGTAAATTAAATCTTAAAAAATCGAAACCCTCCGCAGGATCCATGCGAAAAACAATATTTAATTAAGTCACACTTAATTAATAACAAATAATTCGAATTACTAACATTTAATTTAAATCCGAATTTAAATTAAATAATGCTCCGATCATTCTTTGTGCGACCCTTTAGGTTATTATTATGTTGGAAACAATTTTAAATCTAATTTAACATCATAAACAATGAGCGGCATCTAGTAATACATCATTGTTACCCAAGTAATAATAATTAAATCGGTGATCAATTAAACCTTTCATGAATAATGTACAATTTAATATAATCTCTTTAGCCTTATATTATAGATCAAACTCGAGGCATGCTTTGTGTCATCCTCTGTTAACGTTCAATCCTTCTTTTCTTGATCAATGAGTAAACTATTAAACAAATCAATATTTGAGCACAACCATGCATTTTATAGTCTTACTCAATCAAGAGGCCAATAATATCGCTCCTGTAATAAAGGAGGGCTAAATCCCATCTAGATCATTCATATTTCTCATACGATTCATAATGTACCCAATATCTACTTTTATTATTACCCGATCAAGGATAACTTTTAATAGTATCAAAGTATATTAATTCTCGTATAGATATATAATGATTTCAGGTCAAAGGACCAATACATCATTATCACTGTGAGATTAACTTATGACACTATAAACATGTAGTATCTCACAACGGGTCAATCCAATACCATGTATTTAATACATGCGCCTGTGTTTTGACTTTAGTATCACCATACCTATGATCAATGAGATGTGATCATCAGCCAACAAACACACTAGTCTCAATGTATTTATTATCGTCCCTTAACAATAATACTTGACTAGGGACCCTAAGGAATATCAATACTATTCTTATAATCTCATTTCTAAGTCATGTACTTAGAGATAAAGATTCACATATCATATTCCAAGGACATTTATTAATCTAACGTCTTATCGTAGAAAATAAAGATATAATAAATTACTAAAGAATAATCCATATAATCATAATTAATAATGCAAATGTTTCATAATATAAACATAATAATGTTGTCTCTAGGGCATAAACACTAACAATGACTTGTATCTGAGTACTAAATATTTTCAATAAATAAAATGATTCGTATAAATTATTTTCGGAACGTAAATAACTATTTGTGTGATGAGTCGTAGTGGATTATAAATTGTGAATTGGATTTGTTGGGAAATTAACGTCGATTGATGTTTCAACGGGTAGGTCTATAAATAGAGGAGTCGCTGTCCGAATTTTCTGAAAATTATTTTTAAATACGAATCGAACCCTAATTATTACATGTATTATTATTATTACGTGTAAAGTATTATACGAATATGTACGAGTCAGGAATCATTAACGTTGGATAATTGTCTAGCGAGTATATTTCAAGTATAACTGGTCGTCTAACCTAGGATGTTTCGATTCTGTAGGTTAAAGTCGAAGGACCCAGTAGTTAAAGTCGGTCTAAAGTCAAGACAGTGTTAGTGGTAAAGCATCGCAAGGCAAGTACCCCTGAACAAATCTTTTGTAGTTCAGTATATATGAATAATTGTTGATTTAATTTACTTACTGGAACAGAACGTTTTAAGTTACGTATCCCCCGTGTTTAAATATGTTTTGTTAACTTATATTTTGGGGAAAAAGTGGCTTCTGAAAATGCCTATCTCTAGATAGTGATTAAAACTGGAAAGATTTTGGAAAGTGTGATGTGGTATAATTGTTTAAAAGAGATAGGTATAATTAATTTTGGAAACTGGATAAAATGGATTAGATATTGGATGGTTGCGTAAGAGGTCTGTAACCGCCCAACGGGTTTGCGTAATAGGCTAAGTCGGTTACGCGCCCTATTTAAACTACTTAGTCCAGCGTGATAGAGACCTAGCTAGTCTCTGAATTCCGGAACAGATTTGTGGTGGGATAGACTGATCAGCTGTCCCTAGGATTCGTCCCATTATATATCTGATTTTGGTTTAGTGGTTCCCATAACGAAAAAGTCGATTTTGTTTCCTATAATGGAACAGTGGATTTATAAATGAAAATAACATGCTAAAATTGGACTCTGATATTGACACAGCACATAACTGATGATAAGTTTTATAGAGCATGCTAGTTGTTGATATCCAGTTTATACTTGTTTTTCATGTTTTTGTAAATGAGTTATGATTTTTGTTCCCATACTGTATTTATATACACTTCTTTACTCGTTATTCATATAGTGGTACTGTTGAGCAATTGATTGCTCATCCTTGTAGCTTATTTTGTATTTATATGTTGCAGATGTCTAGAAGACCAGTCAGACCAGGGTAGAATAGAGCGTCAGCCCCCTCCAGTCCCGGCTCCTCTGAGGTAGTTTGTATCAGACCATGAGGTCTGATGAGTTGCTGTAATAAGTTAGAGTGTCGGGTTGTAGAATAAATTAGTTGTAGTGTTATAACCTAAATATTACTTGAACCTGTATCAGATCTTGGTTTGGGGTCGTGTTTATATATTAATGTTTAATTAATAGTTTATATTCATGGTTTGTTATATTTTAGTGACGTCAGCCCCTGACCCCAGGGTTGAGTCCGTCATAATTCAAGTGCCTAAATGATCCTTACAACAAGAACTATCATTATTAATTCTTATTTTTCAAGAAAACATTGTTTACACTTTCTGTATATTTACCGAAAACTTGATGTCGTGATTCGATCGTTATAAGGTCGTTACGTTTACGTTCCGTGTTTCGTTTTAACTCTAAACTACTGATTATCATCCAACAATCGAGAATCCAACATCTTAACTACTTAATCCTCTCAAGAACATTAAGTCTTGAGGATACAACATCAACATTAGCATCTAACTAACTAATATTTAAGAAATCAATAAAATAACCATCAAAACTATGCTTTCATCCAAGATCCGTACTTTTCTTGAAAGTTAAAGCTTAAAAAAAGTTTGGATGAAGGTTTATACCTTTCTTGGTAGCTTGGGAGGTTCTCTTCTTGATGGATGATACTTGGTGAGTTCTTGGTGTGCTTAAGAAACCTACATCTTTTCATGAAATTTAAGAAAGCACTAAAAGTCACTATTTGACACTATTTATCATCACTTTTATCATTTTATTTAACCATCAAAATCTCAATGAAATGCTATGAAAGATTTATCTTAGCTTAGTTTGATGTTGAGGAAGCTAGGGAATTAATTGTAGCATTTATCCATAGCTTGATCTTGAGATTTGAATTTGGATTTCTTGGATAAGAGATTTTTTGGGAGGGGAGAGAGAGATTTTTTTTGTGTTGCTTGCTTCTTGGATAAGTGTTGTTTGATTTGTGTACTTAGATATGTAAATAACCGCGTGAACAAGCCTACTACCATATTTCTTGTTGGGTTACTGTGTGAGGTGGGGGGGAGGGAGAGAGGGAGATACCGAAAAATTATTCCGGTTCGTTTATGGAAAAATGGCTAGGGAAAAAAGATAGATCGGGGACTGAAGGTAGTATTTCGAGGAAGAAATCGAGTTTTGGGAGGTTGCCGAAATATGGCCGGCGGCAGCCGGACGACGGTGATGATCAGCGGCAGCCATGGCTGCAAGTGGCAGAAGGTCGAAGAAGATGATAATACTAGAGGTTGAAGATATTTAGTATTTGAGTGTATTTTGATATTTATAATGCGTAGTATTTCGGGTTGAATTTGGAAAAATGGGTTGGGTAGATTGATAGATAGGACGATGATGTCACCGAAAGTAGCCATGATTGTTGGTGGTGGAAGGTTGGAGAAGATGATGGGTATTTGGGGTGTATTAATGTAACGGATTTTGCTCATTTAATTTATTTGATGATATCATAATTGTTGGAGTAATTTTAGTATTTACTTGAATAGGGAGTTACAAATCTAGAATCTATTTGATAGATATTTTAGTGACTGTCTTGATTGAAGGTTTTTATGGGTGGCCTATTTGAGGGCATAATTTTGGCATTTTAGAGGGAATCTTGTGGCAATTATTGGGCTTGTTTTGTGCCAATTTATTTGGCTTGTTTTGTTCCAATTTATCGGGCTTGTTTTATGCCAATTAGTGGGCTTGTTTTGTGCCAATTTAATGGGTTTTTTTGTGTCTAACTAATATTTTGGTTAGATTTTATATTATTATTATGTATTATATATATGTATTTGTTTTATAATTTTATTAATCATCTTTTAATATTTTTCTTTGTCTCTTTAATTTTCAGGATGGTAAGAGGTTTAATGGGGGTTTTCATATCAGATTTAAAACTCAATTATCAACCAAGTTCTCGGATTACAAGATAATGTTGAAGATATTCGATATTTCCTGCACAATTATCAGACACTAGTTTATTCCTAGTTTTGCATAATATATTTTTAGTGGGTACTCTTTTTCCCCTCCTGAGTTTTTTTCCCACTGGGTTTTACTCTTGAGGGGTTTTAATGAGGCTTAACTGTGGCTTATCTGATCGGACATTGAAGCGATATTGTCTAAGTTTGTGGGAGCACTTTTTTGCTTTTAGGTTAGATGATATACTTTGATAAATGAAGGAAACTTTGTCCTGCCGGATTGTATTCTTGATTGTATTCTTGATATGTATATAACTTGTATTACTCAAGAAGCATGGCCAATATCAAAGCCTATGCCTTAGGCAAGTACTACTTCCTTGCTTGCTACTATTTACTACAACTAGGTTACTATGCTTCTTGGATGGTTACTATTTAATCACCAATACTTTTTTGCATTTCATACTAATTAGTTTGCATGGCTTGCATGGGAAGTTGCATGGGCTATGTACGTTTATTTATTAGTTTACGTATACACTTGGTCGTTTGTTCGTTATTGTGATAAATCCTCATAAGCGATTCACGGGGTAATCCTTTTCTTATAACTCTTTTTTTATGCTTTGTAACCTTGTACTTGGTTTTTAATTTGTAGGATTCTAAATTCGTGATTGTAACGTGATTCTCGTATTCCTTGGTAGTTCGTAGGATAAGGTTGTTTTACAAATTTGGTCTTCTTCGAGAACTAACGACTTTTACATACACTCATTTGGTATGTATAATCACATTATCGACTCAGAATTTAAATTTTACCATACATAACATAGTGTAGGCTAAAAAGTTTTCCCCGATCGTCAGGGTTACTATTCATTGAATGTTTTACAAAGTCACAAAAATTCGGGTTATTACAATCCTTCCCCTTATTCTCCCCTTTTTTACCACCATTGCTCTTGCTAGATTGACTTGGATTTGAGCCAAAATATTTTTGTTCTTCTTGCTTTTGCTCATCATCATCCTTGTTATCTTCTCTTTCATTGATAGCAATTTTAGGCAGCATTGCATCAGCATTTCTAATATATGTACTAAAAATGGTGATCATCTCAAGATCCTCAACAGTCTTGTTCTTCTTAGTTTTCAGCTCAGTCTCAATCACCATCATTATCTTCTTGTTCTTTATGATACAATGTTTTGGGATTAGAAAGTGTCTACATTTCTTGATACATGAGATGTATGCCACTCCCTTGCTAGGTTTAAGATATGCCTCAGGAAAAGCTCCTTCTTGGCCTGCTTTGAGTTCCCTTAGAAATTGAGTGTCCTCCTGGATCATCGCTTTGACTTTATTGATAAAGATGTCCAGTTGTGAGGCTCTCCTAGATTTAAGAAATGCTAGTGAGACCTGCTTGCATTTTTCAACTCCGGATTCCTTGATATTGACCACCACTCTCTTTTCCCTTAGCATGTCCCTAGTGACTGTAACCACTCTCAAGAAATTTATATTGTTGTCAGTAGCCCTTTTGTATATGAAATGTTTGTGATTCACAAAGACTCTCAGCACCTCTAGAAAGTCACCGAACTCTTTGTCATAGCAAGGGCCCTCAGCTGCCATTTTGAGTCTCCCCTCCATACTAACATCTTCTTGATTTGATTTTAGCTTGGCCTCGATCTCCACCCTAGGCTTGGTAGCAAGCAAGATAGGGTTTTGGGGGATCTATGCCCCGAAAGTTTTTGGCGTTTCTTGAAGAGGGACTTTAGGTGCACACATGATAGCTCCCAATGACACACCTGTCTGTATATGGAAGTAGTTTTGGGAGTCTGCCAGAGATTTGATGTCATTTTATTGGTCGTGGACTAGAGCTGTGAGCTGACTAACTTGAGAGAACAAAGAGGTATTGGATGGTTGAAGTTCATTCACTTAAGACCGAAGAGCTTGAATTTGAGATGAAGAAGTGGATGGTGCAGATGTAGATGTAGATGTAGAGCTCCATGCACCAAATGTGTTATGTACAAAATTTATTACTATAATAATAATAAGGAGTAGAGTGAGTATAGGAATTATTAAATATAAAATTATGTCCAAAATCACTAATATTAATTATTTTATAATATTTATAAAGAATTAACTAATACACTATTGGACGTGTTCTAAAGATTGTTATTAGACCATCCGCAATACGGAGTCCGAATCCTAGTTTTATGGGACCCATTATTTGATCCACGCAAGCCGAATGTAGTTTTTCATTGGAGTTGTCTACGCTGCCCCAATGCTGAAAGCCCAAGTCCACATAATGAATGGCTTCCATTCATTTACTGTATATCTTATATTTAGTAAACACAAGATCGTAAAACTTTTTTATTTATTATAATAACATAAATTAAACGATAAGAGGTTATTTAAAAAACAAAATATATTATTAAAAAACTCATAATTAAATGGAAATACATAACAAAAAAATGCATCACAAGAATAGAAAAAACATAAAAGTTAAAAAACATTACATATTAAATAAATTAACGATTATTATGAAATTGCGAGATATGCTCAATTAAATCAGCTTGTAGTTGGCGATGCTTCTCTCTGTTATGAATTCGAACATTATTTTGAATATACCTTTCGTAAGGAATAAAAGGTTCGTCTTCTAGAATTGGTTGTGATAAACCATTTGTTGCATCATCGTAAGTTGGTAGAGGACCAAATGGAGTGGTATATGTATCTCTTTCATCCTCGACAATCATGTTATCTAATATGATACATACCCTCATTATTTTTGCGAGATCTCCTTTGTCCCAAAATTATGTTGGACCACGTATAATTGCGAAGTGACCGAATACACCAAATGCTCGTTCTACATCTTTTCTTTGGCCTTCTCGATATTTTTCAAATAATCTTCTCTTATCACCCTAGGGATGTGGAATAGTTTTAATGAATATTGCCCATTCCGGATAAATTTCATTTGTTAAGTAGTATCCCATATTATAATAATGACCTTTAATATTGTAATTTACATCAAGAGCACGACCTTGTACCACTTCGTCAAATACCAGTGCCCGATCTAATACATTTTTTATCATTATTAGAACCGACAACTCCAAAAAATGCATTCTATATCCATAGATCTGATAAGGTGACTGCTTCAAGTAATATTGTTGGAACCCTTTTATGGCCGTTCGTAAACATTCCTTTCCAAACTGTAGGAAAATTTTTCCATTGCCAATGCATACAATCAATACTGCCCATCATACCGGGAAATCTGCGATCCTCACCCATTTTTAATAGACGTCGTACATCATTAGAGTTTGGCTTTCGCAAGTACTCACTCTCAAATACCAAAATAACATCAGTGATAAATTTCTTCAAGCATTCAATTATCGTTGACTCACCAATATACACATAATCATCAACGGCATATGTAGATATTCCATATATCAACATTCACAGGGCTACGGTACATTTTTGTAAAGGTGATAGACTTTTTCTTCCTAATGCATCAACTCTTTGCTGAAAATATGGATCTAAATTTGAAAAAGCCTCCACAATATGAAGAAAAATATGTTTGACAGTTCGATACCTTCTTCGGAATATCTCAAAACGATACACTAGATTTTCTAAAAAGTAATCCCTTACTAAACGGTCATTGGCTGCTTCACTATCTCTGTTTATAACTTTTATATGCATGGATGATGAGCCTTCTCCATAACAGTGATTTAAAAGTTATAGTCGACGCTCCTTAATTGAATTATCGAGTAACAACTCTTCAACAATTTCTTCCTCCTCTGTAAAGTTATAATCCATATTGTATACTTTGAAGTTGATTTTGTATAATGAAAAAGAGTTTTGAAATGATGCTAAAACACATATGTTATATAGATAATAATGGAATATAATCTAATGGCTAGTTTCCAACAGTTACAATACAAGAAGAAAAAGACAAACACTAACTTCCAAAGAATAAAATACAAGAAGAAAAAGACAAACACTAACTTCCAACAAATACAATACAAGAAGAAAAAGAAAAATACTAGCTTCCAATGGCTACATCATCCTTGAGTTCTTTTCAGCAAGTAACTTGGCATGTATTTCCCGTTGAGTATCATTCATTATAGTTGTATTAGCCATCAAGATATGTATGTCACAATCCTTCTGTCAAACATCATTAAATTTCTCAATTAGATTTAATCTTCTATCAGTATCGGCCTTAAAAAATCTTCATACTCTTCATCTTTTTTTGTTTTTGCCTTTCCCTTTCCTTTTCGATTCTTTGTCGCATTCCTACCTTTAGGACGAACAGGAGATTCTACAACATTCTCATGCGTCTCATTATTCATTGATGTTGAATAAGTTCCGGAATCACTCCATTTCGTTCTCTTTCCACTTCCACAACTCGATGTTGGAGTTCTCCACTTGGGCATTCTCTGAAGCTTGTTCCAATTCTTGTCAAAATTTGACTTCTTCTTGTAGTCATTTTTATGCCAAACGTGGGCTACTTCAATTATGTCATCCATATTTGAACCACTGCCCACCGTTCGTTCAGCTTTTTTGTAACATGTATAGTATCGTTAAGCCCCTTCATTTATTCGTTGCCACCTTCTCTTCATAGCTATAGCTCCCCCTTTTATAAGCCCTGGAGTACTTTCTTCATAATACTCGTGAATTCGATCCCAAAATGCTTCACTATTTTTATCATTACCGATTTTGGGATCGGTTGATACATTCAACCATGCGCTAATTAAAAGTTTATCTTCACTTCACGTCCACTGAGAGATACCTTCTCGCGCATTTTTGACTTCGTTGACATCATCATTAAGATCGATAATATTAGTATTATCGAAAATGAAACCTCGTGATTGTGGGGAATCATTACTAATAGTAGTTTGTTGGGTTCCAAATTGTGGGGGTATATTTTGAAAATTTTGGACAAACGGAAATTATGAATTTTGTGAATGTGAAAAATACGGATTTGAAAATGAAAATTGAGAATTCGGGGCTTGAGGATTGTAAGTTGAATTTTTCGGGTTTGAAATTTTAGAATTTTCCATATTTGGATTTTGGGCATATGGAAAATAAGGATTTGGAAACGGATATGGATATTGAATATTCAGAATTTGGTTTGAAGCAGAATAATTATTTGGATTAATCTCATGTCACAAAAGTAAAACCTTAAATTTGTAGAAGAGAGTGTGAAATTTTTTATCAGCAAACTTTTTATTTATAATGAAAATTTTGGACCATTACAATTTTTAAAATTTTTTGAACGTTAATATGTTAACGTTAATATATACGTTACATTAATGCAGGGTCTGTCTGAAGTTTAGCAATTAAAAAAAAAGTAATTGCAAGTTGGATTCAAGGGACAAATTCAACGCACATGCTAGAAAACAAAAATAAAAGGATAAAAGCAGCTGCAAGTGGCTGACCACCAACTCAGGCCTGGCCATGTCCATTTTTTGCTCCAATGCAGTATACAAAATGGGGATCCATGTACAGGTCGCCAACGTAGCACTTGGGCCTACGTTAAAGACGGTCTTAGAGCTAACGTATTAAACATTTGTTAACTCACTATTAATATTTTATATTATATCTAAGACTTTACCCATAAACTTTTGGAGATTCTCTAAAGCTGTAATACTCTTACTCTCCTTTTTTAGTTATCACATTATCTTTTTTATCCGTTAAATTGACCAATTTTTTACCAAAAATTAAGTATTAGTTTTATATTATTTTAAAACCGAAAATCATATTTTAAAATAGATTAAATATAATTTTTAATAATATATATATTTTTTTATTCAATTATAATATATTAATAAATTTCGATCAAATTTTGATCAATTTGACTTGTGACAATTAAAAAGGAAATGAGGAATATCATTTTGTTGGAACCGTGTAGAAAAACCATGTCCAAAATGCCAAACGAAGTAAACGTGAGTAATGATTAAAAGAAGACTCCTAATTACTCCTCGGATAGATACACACATGTTTCAAATATAATTCAATCCTCTATCTATTAATAATGATATTTTATCATTACTCACATATCATTTAATTTTTAAATCCAAATATTTTAATTTGGCATAATTTTATCATTAGATTTTTAATGCAAGTGAATGAAGTTAATTTTAATATTATAAAATACTATTTTGAAATTTATATAATTGAGAGGAACATTTTAAAAAGAAAATTATATAAAAATACGAGTTTTCTAGTATGACAATGAAGACATGTTAAGCGCAAAATTTCATTAATTTAACTCATTTTAATTAATGAAACTTTTGTGTATGCAGTGAATTTCACAATTATTAATAAATATTAACCAAACAAAATAAATTAAAATTTAAAATTTCACGCTTCACATTGATTTTAATTTAACACTTTACTCATCTCTATTATCTTCTTCTCTGCTACTTTACTCTCTCTCACCCGTAAACTCTAAAACCGTAATTTATTCTCGAAAACATTTTCTTGCAAATTCACCATAACTTCACCAGTTGCTTCAAAACCTTTTAGCTATGGCGGTGCAAAGTTTGTGACTAACAATTATTCTGCAATTCTGGATATCGATTTTCATATTTTTCAGGACTTTCTCAGATCCAGTGAGATTGGGTTTCCTCTCACAGAACCCTCAACTATCTCTGGTGATCAAGTGCTTGCAATCTGGAAAACTGGTGTGTATGATGATGAAGGTGCCAATGGAACTCCAAGCTTAGTGTTTGAGTTTGATAGAAAGAAAAGGATAGTTACTCCTCAGACTGTAAGGGATGCATTACAGTTTCCTGCACATGACTCCTACTCTGTGTTTGTTGGAGATGCTGAAATGAGGAGATTCTTTAGGGAGATTGGTTATGAGAAGGATTTGAAGAACCTTCATCAGTTGAAAAGAAATGGGCTCAGGAAGGAATGGAACTTCTTCTTTGACTGAATCACTAAAGCCTTCAACAATACGTCTTCTAATTTTGATGCTTTTCCCATCATGACTCAACAAATAGGGTACTCTCTGATTCATGGTTCAAATTATGATTTTGGTAGAGTAGTCTTATTTTTTTTAGGTGATAGATTAACTGCTGATAGATATACTGTAAATTATGCTATAATCTATCAGTTAATCTTCAATATTTATTTCCCTGATATCTCTATCCCCTCTAATCAAATAGTTTCAGTATTTAAATTAACAAAAAAGGATTTCTTGACTTAATTTCATAAGATGAAAAAAGGGAAATTTAGCTCCTTTGAGGTTGCCTTTGGTTTCCAGGAACTTGCTCATTACAAGGCTCCCTGTAACTTATGGCTTACCTAACATGCAGAGTGCTCAGTTACAAGCCATAATTATTGGAAACCCTCCTATAGCTAATCCAAGCACAACAACCCATATACAAACTCAAATACAAACTCAACCACCATCACAATCACAAACAGAAGCCACCTCAAGTGTTACCCAAAAAACACCTGTTGTAAAAAGAAAGAAACGATTGGCTAAGAGGGATACAAATCCTAGTGTAGCAAAGTCAAAAGCTGAAGCAACACAGGTTCCTCATTATTTTAAACCTTCAGAATCTGTTAAGAGGAAGCTTGTGCTTGTTGAACTAGAATCAGATTCAGATGAGGACAATGCTACCTTATCTTCTAAATTTCCAAACCTTTCTTCTGATTCTTCTCCAATACCAGTTGTACTACCAACTAAAGAGGGCATACCTATTGATGCTGTTCATAGTGCCAGAAGTCCTGATGCTAGTATAAGCCCAAGGCCAAAGAAAAGGAAAATAGTCAAAACATACTACAATCAGAACTTGCTCAAGATCAAACAGGAAATTGCTGAGGAGACACAAGGGAATTTACATCAAATTCTAATTTTCAATCTAATCCTGATGCACCTATGACTTTGTCTGATTCTCCTGTAAAGCAGAAAAGCAAGAGAGCAAGGGAGATTTCTCATGAGCAAGTTAAAGAACTTGTCAAGAGGCTACAAGGGAAAGGTCTTTTCCCTGGATCAAGCACACAAGAACCTGCATCTCAAAGGGATACAACAACTACAACTCTTGATCCAATCCCACAAGAACCTGGGTGTCAAAATCATCCAGCAACTCCTGATTCTCCAGCCACACAAGAACCATTCCATCAAAATTGTAATGAAGGCTTAACTCTTGGTGCAATAAAACTGGTAATAGCTGCTGAAGGAAGAGTTCACCCATCACCACCATTTGCTGATATCTTAGCAGTCTCTCCACTGAATGTCTTCATAGAAGCTGAATCTTTAGATTCACAAGGTATAAATACTGGTTTTATCTTATCAGCATTTATTATGCATGTTATAAATCCTGTTGGTATGATTATCTAGACCTTATTTAACGACTACCTCTAGTTGTATGACCACATATCACCTTTCTTTAGCCACCTCTTATTTCTGTAGGACAAATTATCTGAGCTTTTTCTGTGAGTTATGTGAAAAGATTTAGAGAAAATTAGAAATAAAGAGAGGCAGGATCCTTCCTGGAAAAAGGAGAGGTAGATGAGAGTCAGGATTTAGTAATCCTTGTGAGGAAACTCTAACTATTAAAAGTTATAAGCTGTGTGGTGTAAGGAGTAGTGAGACTACTTTAAAAGAATATAGAGATTAAGTGTTACTTGTTATATTTTGCAGGTGCACAGAGTACTAAAGAAACAGCTGTTGCACAACAGACTGTTGACCCTCAGTTAAACTCTGATGTACCAAGTGATGATAATCTCCCTTCAGGTCTAAATACTGATACTTTCCTGCAATCCATTCAACCTATTATTCCACCACCTGTTGTAATCCTGTTTTTACTAAAAATAGTCCATTCAATCTACTATTCCATCACCT
The DNA here is from genome assembly GCF_009905375.1 of Apium graveolens. NCBI lineage: Eukaryota > Viridiplantae > Streptophyta > Magnoliopsida > Apiales > Apiaceae > Apium > Apium graveolens. The sequence continues at coordinate 300,305,222 of NC_133648.1, read as the reverse complement.
AAAATTCACCCCGTTGTTGCTGAAGATGTAGTAGCACAACAGTCCATTCATAAATATTTATCCACTACAAGATCACCACGGCACTCCACATGTACTGAGGTTCTGGAGGTAAATCCTGAAAGTTTCCGAGGCAGCTGGATCATATACAGCTCCAATGTTTGATTTTATCTTAAATGTTGAAGCTAGAGATGAAGTTCAGCAGATAATTCAAGATCTAGTTGTAAGTGAAGAATCTAATTATGGTGAAGAAGCTAATACTTTACATGTTCCTATAGATCCTGAGAATGATTTATTCTTCCATAAGATATGCTTAAACATGTGAGGCAACAGAAGCTGAAGGAGCCGGATCCTAAAAAGAAGCAATATTATTTTGATGAAATCTGGAATTCTAAATGGAAAGATGCTGCATATCATATTTCCGGAACTAATGTTGTTGAACATCCGGAAACAACTGAACAGAGAATTCAAAATCCTGACATGCTGAATCATCTAAAAGCATCTACTCTGGTAGTAAGATCCTTGCATACAGCTCAAGAAGCAACTACTTCTCAAATTAATCAGATCAAAGAATCCTTGATTGCTTCAAAGCTGACTACTCATCAGGAAATTCAGAAGCAGATTGCACCAATTATTGACAGACAGACTAAAATTGAAGCTAATCAGGCTAGATTGGAAGTTAAGAAAGATCAAATGTCTGAACACTTATAGAGGTACATAATTCAATGAAGATGATTATTTTGCTACTGCTTGGTGATGATGTCAAAAAGGGGGAGAAGATTGTTAAATCTAAATGAAAGCAGCTGACATTGACAAATGGTAATGATGAAAATCCTAATGGAGGTAATAAGGGGGGACAGAAGGACAGTGTATGGAGAAGAGGTGAAGAGCTAGTTGGGATTATAGGCTCATCAAAAGCTGTCACTAGGTCTCAATCTAGACAAGGTAGAGAAAGTAGGAGAAGTGAAAGAAGAGTTCAATCTAAAGAACTGACTGTGACAACAACTACTCAACAAACTATGAAAGTCATAATTGCTGATGATGACCAAGGAATTCTGGAGATAGAAGCTGGTGCAGAAGCAAGTTAGTATCTTCAAACTCTGAAAGTAAAATGCAGAAAGACAACTCTGTTCTACAATGACCCAAATATTCAAGCATTTGACTCTAAGATGAGTAGAAGAATATTTGAGAAAGAAAATCTTGGAGTTAATCTAGAACAGCTAAGGCAAATGGAGGAAGAATTCAAGAATTCTATAAAGACAGAAAATACTGATGCTACTGTCATCTCTCAAGATCCATATAAAGATGATCGTTCTAATACACCAACCAAAAGGGTAGTTATAAGGGAGGTGAGTCAGGCATATGCTGAAAGATCTCTTAGGTCCCAAGCTATCTTAACTGCTGACTGGAGTCATAATGGGAAAGAGAAGATATGAGAGAAGTCCAAACCTCCAAAGTCTAAAGCCAAATCTGATGCTAAGAAGAAATCAGTATATTAGGAAACTAAGTCTCAAATACCGATAGATCCATTTTATACAGTAGCTAAAGCTTTTGATATTGAAGAAAGAGTTGAAGAAGAAGAAGTCACTCAAGCTCATCAAAGAAGGAAGATTTATGGAGCTGACTGGGCTGAAAATTAAAGTTAAGCTCTAACATTGCTCAAGTTAATGAAGAAGCCAATGCTATTGTTCAACCAATCACAACCTCTGATACTACTCATGTTGATGATTCTCAAACCCAATTCAAGCTGAGTTATCAAATCCTGATTCTGAAAACATAAACTCCGATAGGCCAGAACTTATTTTTGAAGAAAAGAGGAAGTTACTATGGGGAAGCAAGAAACCTGCACCTGAAAGAGATTCCTCTGAAACATTGAAAAAGATTTACAGTGGGAGTTCTTGTAAGAATCCAAATTTTTTACATCAATAATAGAACTTTATGGATAGTAATATAATAACTTGAATTTTTTAAACCTTGTAAAATGCTAAATGAATAGTAACCCTGACAAACGGGAAAAACTTTTTAGCCCACACTGTGACGGCCTCAACCCCGGGGTCAGGAGTTGACGTCACTAAACAGAATTACCAAAAATATAAACAACAGAATTATTATTAATATATACTAACTTGACCCCAAACCAAGATCCGATCCAGGTTCAAGTATAATTCAGGTTCTCAATACTACAAACTCTTTATTCAACATCTAACACAATCTAACTCTATTCAGCAACTCCTCAGACCTCATGGCCTGATACAAACTACCTCAGAGGAGCCAGGTCCAGTAAGGGCGGGAACATGGGTCGGTCTGACTGATCTTCTAGGCATCTGCGAAATATACATAACAGTTTGCAAGGGTGAGCATAATCGCTCAGCAGTACCAAGATATGAATAACAGAATAAAAACTGGAATGTAACAATAATAGGAACAGAACTGTAACCATGATATCAATATTTCATAATGAAATAACTAGCATGCTTTAATAAAACAACATAGTAGTGTGCTATAAATACCAGAGTCCAATTTTAGCATGCTAATAGTTTTTATAAAACCGCTATATCAACTACTTATGCTCTTATATAAATCACAAATCCCAATCAGATTAGCGGATATGTGAAGACAACTGATCAGGCTATCAACACCAGACGGCTCTAACTGCCATCCCACTTACCTGTTCCAGAACTCAGAGACTAGCTAGGTCTCTGACCTGCTAGACTAATCGGTTTTATAGTGCGTGCAATCGAATTAGCCTCTTACGCCACCTCAATAGGCCTACTCTGGCCCCAATGTATCCCATATCTGACCGTTTTATCCAGTTTTCAAAACACTTGTACCTATCTCATTTCCAAAATCATTTATTTAACCAACACAATATAAAATCCAGTTCGCAAAATCATTTCATTTGAGATAGGTACCTTTCGAAGTTACTTTTCCCCAAAACAATTTAAAAACAGTGATTTATAACTATAGGGGATACGTAACTTAAAACGTTTCTATTCCTTTACAAGAATAAAACATTTAGTTATTCATATGCACTGAACCATAAAAGAATGGTCAGGGGTACTTGCCTTGCAACGCTTTACAAAACCCTAAGTAGCTTTTACGCTAACTTCGATCCTGGGAAAACTCGACTGGGATCTACAAATACAGAGTACCCTAATTAGTTATACCGACATGCTTGATATCCTCAAATCCTAATAACCCAAATCCGACAACCCAACTCGTATTATTATTATACACATAATCATGTAATCACATCTCTCGAACATAAATAGGGGTAACACGTAGAACATAATTATGTACGTTTACAAATATATTTTTAGAAAATTTTGGCAGCAACTTCTTTATTTATAAGACTACCCGTCGATTATAATCGACGTCAACAATTCTCAATAATCCACATTTTCATTCCATACCAATTCTATATTCACGCATAATTTATTTTCGAAAACATTTTATACGAATCATTTTATTTATTTATAAGGTTTAGGACTCAGAACATCGTCATCACCGTCCACCGTTGACTCACCGAAGTTCATCGTTAACGGCGGCACAATTTATTGGCGCCCGATATAATACGGGTTCCCAAATAAATTATACCGATTAATAATATTTTCTCTCCACGAAATTCTTTTATTTCACGAATGATACTCATTTATTTCCCTGCAGAAAATTAAATAAATAAAAAATCAATTTAAAATAACCAACCTGTTGCGCGAATAGGCCCAACAAAAGGCCCGAACAAATCAAATCCAACTACACACCACTAGCCTCACTGTTAGAGGCCCAACAACAACAGCCAGGCCCAACTGCAACAGGCCTAACTGCAACAGGTCAAGTCCAGCAAGGAGACCAACCCACAGACACATAGCATCGCACACACGCGGCCACGCGCCGCCACATCCCACACACACAGACACTGGCATACGAACACACAAACACTTGATACACACACATAATCACATAATACACACACATAATCACACATAGTGCTCATAATCGAGCACAACCACCCACCGCCGCCACCATACCGGAGAACCGGCGGCAACAAGCGGCCGGAAATGGAAGAAAAACGGCAGCGTAACTTACCGAAATGCGAGAACAACAGAGAAAAAGAAGAAAAGGGACGGTCATGAGAAACGAAAGAGGGAGGAGGAGAGATTAAGGGAGAGATTAGAGAGATTTTTCCAGAGAGAAAGAAGGCAGCCGAGAGAGAGCAAAGGGGTAAAAAAATAATAAACATAAAAGGAAAGAAATTCGCTCTGTAAGGAAATTGATGTGCAACCATGTGTCTGGTAATTGAAAAGGAAAATGACACGTATCAACCCATTAACCTGAAAGTAACACGTGTCCTGCAGTACCGCTTTGCCTCAAAATTTAAAATTAACGATTCGAGGTGTACGAAAAATAATCTCAGAAAATTACGAAAATAATATCAAAATGTCATAAATATCCCGAAGTTTACAAAAACATAAATTTCAAAATTTTTAAAATAATTTATTTTAGGTGCACTTTGTACCCGCTTTTTGACGAATAACGAAACGACGCGTGGGTGATACGAATCCCGAAAAATTCTAAAATAATTTTAAAATTCTCAGAATAATACGGACTTAATAAAATACGAGTTTCATGATTTTTAAATATTTCCTGAATTAAATATGGATTTTACCAATACTTATACTCAGAAAATTATTTAAAAATAATTAATTAATAGAATATTGATTTTTTAATTTTATAAAGTCCTAAAAATAATTATTGGCATTATAAAATTATAAAACCAATTTTAGAAACAATCCAAGTATTTATGGAATTAAAACTGCAATAAAATCCATTTTACAAGTGAGATAAAATCGTATAACTCACTAATAAATCACACAATTCAATCCTACATATCAACAGATCACAAATAGTTAAATAAAAATCAATAACTGCTGCCAAAACCATTACACACATTTGATTTAATTATCTAAACCTTTATTACACTTTAAATATAATAAAAATAAAAGAATATACACGAGTCGTTATATCCTTCCCCCCTTAAAAAGATTCTGTCCCCAGAATCTGACTTAGCTAAACAAATGAGGATATTTATCAAACATGTCTAACTCTAATTCCCAAGTAGACTCTTCTACTCGAGGATTTCTCCGCAAAACTTTTACCATAGGAATCGACTTATTCCTAAGGACTCGTTCCTTACGGTCTAGGATTTGGACCGGTTGTTCCACATAGGACAAATCTGGTTGAAGTTCAATCGGTTCATATTCTATGACTTGATTCGAATTAGGGACATAGGGTTTCAACATAGACATGTGGAACACATTATGAATGTGCTGCCACTGCGGTGGTAACGCTATCTCATAAGCGACCTTTCCCACTTTCTTCAAAACCTCAAAGGGTCTTATAAATCTAGGGCTAAGTTTACCCTTCTGACCAAATCGTACTAACCCTTTCCAAGGTGATACCTTTAGTAACACTAGAGCTCCTATCTCGAAGTCCATATCTTTCTTATATAAATCTGCATACTTTCTCTGTCTATCTTGGGCTGCTTCCAACCTTTTCCGGATCAACACTATGGCATCTCTGGTTTGCTGAACCAACTCAGGACCTAATACTTTCTTTTCTCCTACGTCATCCCAATACAACGGTGACCTACACTTACATCCATACAAGGCTTCGTAAGGTGGCATCCCAATACTGGCATGATAACTGTTATTATACGAGAACTCAATCAAAGGTAGGTGCTCATCCCAATTACCTTTAAAATCCAGAACACAGACTCTCAACATATCCTCTATGGTTTGAATCGTTCTTTCACTTTGGCCGTCCGTCTGGGGATGATAAACGGTGGTCATATTCAATTTCGTTCCTAGGCACTCTTGGAATTTAGTCCAGAACCTGGAATTAAAACTCGGGTCTCGATCCGACACTATAGAAACAGGCACTCCATGTTTGGTAACTATCTCATCCAAGTACAACTTGACCAATTTTTCTAACGAATATCTTTCATTGATCGGAAGGAAATCCGCCGACTTAGTCAACCTATCAATGATTACCCAAATAGCATCATGATTCGCTCTCGTCCTTGGCAATCCCACTACGAAATCCATAACAATGTCTTCCCATTTCCATTGGGGAATCTCCAAAGGTTGTAACAATCCACTCGGTCGTTGATGCTCTGCTTTCACCGTTTGACACACATGACATCTACTTACCCAATTGGCAATATCCTTCTTCATTCCTGGCCACCAAAAAATTTTTCTTCAGATCCTGGTACATCTTGGTACTACCAGGGTGGATAGAAAACCTAGAGTTATGTGCTTCCTGCAATACTTCATTCTTCAACTCCGTTATATTAGGAATCCAAACTCTGGACGAAAATCTATATAAACCTTGACTATCTTTTTGAGTACACAACTCTTCTCCTATCAAAGTATCCAACTCTTGTTCCATAACTCCTTCCTGGCATCTTTTGATCTTTTCCATCAATGTTGGCTGGAAAGTAACTTCATATAGTTGCTCCTGACTTTCGTTAAGTACTCGAACTTCAATTTCCATTCTTTCCAAGTCTCGTGCCAATTCCTCCGCAATCTTAGCCATATTCAGCCTTTCCTTCCTACTCAAGGCATCAGCCACTACATTGGCTTTACCTGGGTGATAATTAATCGAACAATCATAATCCTTAATCAACTCCAACCACCTTCTCTGTCTCATATTCAGATCTTTCTGCGTGATTATGTACTTCAGGCTCTTATGGTCTGTGTAAATATCGCATTTCTCTCCATACAAGTAGTGACGCCATAACTTTAAAGCAAATACTATAGCTGCCAATTCAAGGTCATGAACTGGATATCTCTGCTCGTGGGGCTTTAACTGTCTGGAGGCCTAAGCAATCACTTTGTCATGCTGCATTAACACACATCCCAATCCTTTCAAAGAAGCATCACTATAGATTACAAAGTTTCCTGTCTCATCTGGCAATGCTAACACTGGAGCCGTCACTAGTCTTCGTTTTAACTCCTGGAAACTCTCTTCACACTTTTCCGTCCAAACGAACTTCTCATTCTTCCTGGTCAACATAGTTAGTGGGGATGCAATCTTCGAGAAATCTTTCACAAACCTTCGTTAATATCCCGCTAATCCAAGAAAACTCCTTATTTCTGTTGGTGTCTTCGGTTGCTCCCACTTTAATACAGCTTCGATCTTTACCGGGTCTACTTTGATACCTTCCCTACTCACCACATGTCAAAGAAACTGTACTTCCGTCAGCCAAAACTCGCACTTAGAAAACTTCGCATACAATCGCTTTTCTCTTAATTTCTGAAGGGCAATCTGTAGATGCACTGCATGATCTTCTGGATTCTTTGAATATATGAGGATGTCATCAATAAATACAATAACAAATTTATCCAAATACTCCTTGTATACCCTATTCATCAAATCCATGAAAGCCGTTGGCGCATTCGTCAATCCAAACGACATCACTAAAAACTCGTAATGGCCATACCTTGTTCTGAATACAGTCTTGGGGAAATCTTTAGGCTTTATTTTTAGTTGGTGGTAGCCAGATCTTAAGTCAATCTTTGAGAAGTAACATGCTCCCTTAAGCTGATCAAACAAATCATCGATTCGTGGCAAAGGATACTTATTCTTTATTGTCAACTTGTTCAGCTCTCTATAATCAATGCACAATCTCATGCTTCCATCCTTTTTCTTCACAAATAGCACTGGAGCACCCCACGGGGAAACACTGGGTCGAATAACTCCCTTGTCCAATAATTCCTGAAGTTGCTTAGCCAATTCTTTCATTTCCATCGAGGCCATCCTGTATGGAGCCTTAGAAACTGGTTCAGCTCCAGGTATCAAATCAATGGAAAACTCTATCTCTCGATCAGGTGGCAATCCTGGTAACTCTTCTGGGAAAATGTCAGGGAATTCTCTTACTATAGGGATCTCATCCAAGATAGGGGTCTCTTTCTTCGTATCCACCACATGAGCCAAGTACGCCTTACATCCTTGCCGCATCAATCTTTTTGCTTGCATCACTGAAAGGAACTTCCTATCTTGTCTCTGTCCTTGGTAGATGATCCTTTTATTATCTGGGGTGTACATAACAACTCTCTTTTTCTTACAACCTATATTCGCCTTATGTAAAGATAACCAATCTATGCCTAAAATAACATCAAAGTCTCCCAACTCGAAGGGTATTAAGTCAACTGGGAACATATACCCTGAAATCTCTAAGGAACGACTAGGAAAAAATTGTTTTACAGGTACTTTATCTTTATTAGCCACTTCTATGGTTAGAGGTTCGTCTAGGTCTTCTAACATCAATTGCATTTTATTCACACAATTCACAGATATAAAAGATTTGGACGCTCCCGAATCAAACAAAACGTTAACAGGTACGGAATTAAGAGTAAGCGTACCTGCAACCATATCGGAATCATGAACTGGAGACTTCTGGGTCATCTTAAAAGTTCTAGCTCTAGCAGTACTGGTTGCTGGTCCTTGGGACACACTCCTTCCGACATTACTTGAGTCAATGACTTGCAATTCCTAGCTACGTGTCCCACTTTGCCGTAATTAAAACAAGTAACTCCTTGAATCTCAGACTTCCACTCTGTGGAATAGTGACCTTTCTGTCCACACTTAAAACAATTAATGTTCTCTCGGCACTGTCCACTTTGCCTCTTCCCACATGTCTTACACTCAACCACTGGCTTGCTCATCCTCGTCGGGGCAGAGTTAACTGAAGTAGTACTGGGTTTAGCTTGGGAAAAGTTCTACCTTTTAAACTTCTTATTCTTATTTTTGCCAAACCAACGCTGGAACTTTCGACTTTCTATTCCTGATTCTGACTTAGCGGGTCCACTTTCAAATTTTCTCTTCTTCTTACCCTGCTCCTTTGCAGCTAACTTCTGATCACTCTCTATCACTAGGGCAGCCTGGACTACCGAAGTATATATCTTGAGTTGTAAGGCTACAACTCCACTCCTTATTTCTGGCTTCAACCCTTGTTGAAATTGCTTCGCTCGTTGAGCTTCTGAACTCACATATTCCGGTGCTATACGGGCCAACTCCGTAAACTTCGCTTCATATTTCGTGACACTCCTATCTCCTTGTTTCAATTCCAAAAATTTCATCTCCATTTGACTTTGGAGACAGTCCGGAAAGTATTTTTCCAAAAACAATTCTGTAAATCTGGCCCAGGGAACTGGACCTGGCTCGCGTAGATTTACACCAATAATTCGAATCATTCCTCAAAAAATAACTAGCATAATCAGTCTTTAAATCCTCACTCACCTTGGTGAGCGTAAACGTTTTTTTCATTTCCTTTAACCATATCCTGGCAGCAACAGGATCTACTTCTCCTTTAAACTCTGGGGGTTTCACTGCTTGAAAAGACTTAAAACTAACACCTTGATTTGCCCCTCTCATCTCATGCTGCTGTTGGATTTGTAGTTGCTGCTGTTGGATTTGCTGTTGTTGTTGCTGTATGAGCTGTTGTTGCTGTTGTTGTTGATGTTGCAATTGTTGCTGCTGCTGCTGGAATTGTTGTTGCTGTTGGGCCAGCTGTACAGTCTGCTGACACAACAAGTTCATCAAGTCACTCATGGAAGGATCCCCAGCAGATCCGTTATTGGGCTGAGAATTTCTCTTTGGTGGCATTTCCTGAAACATAACAGTCATATATAAGAAAATGGATTGCTCCATCAGTTTATATTTATGCATCAGGAAGGTGTTACCATAAAGACAATATTCTCATCCCCAGTTTAATTGGATCCGTTCTGAGTGAATGATTATAGTCTAAAAATGCCAGCAACGGAAACAACAATAATAATAACAACAATAATAGCAACGCACAATATATAAAAACTGAACAATAAGATAAAGCAGCTGAAATACAGTAACCAACAGAATCCAACTAGTACAACTGAAAATCCAACTGAAAAGAACCATCCGAATACACACCAAAATTGGCTGTCATAGCAGCCTCGCCTACTACAAACTATCACAACATAATGTACATATACAAAGTAAACAACTACAGAACTCCTAGAGGTCAACTCTGAGCTCTGCATCCCTCAGCTACAACTCTGTCTAGCCACTACGACAGCCACCAATGGAGCCTAGCTCAAACACTAGCCAGTTCACTAGGTCCTGATACTGCACAGCTCTGAACTCTGAACTAATGAAACGGTCAATAGATCTAGCCCTCTCTACATCCATCCGGGTCAATCCTCTCACACGGGCTCGCACCTCAGGGGAAGGGGCATAAATACCCTAAAATGGTGCAATAGGTACCTGGTCCAACTGAGCAGCAAACTCCGGACTCTGATCTCTGATAAAGGAAGTATTTACCGCCCTATGGACATGGTAAGGGATCGGTGAAGAAGTACCACTAGGGGCCACCGGAGGTACCGGAGGTCTCATCATGGAAGAACTGGGACTGCAGCCGGGAGGGAAATCCCTGACAGCAGACACAGACCTGCACACCCAACGGGGACGAGGACCAGATCCAGGGAAGTCTCTCGGCACAAAGGAAGGGACTGGTGGAGGAGGCATAGGGGTCTCCTCAGTAACAACATCTGGGGGTCTCTCAGAATTAGAGCTATCTGAATCAGAAGGATTCTCCCGAGATGGAGAACTCGAAATCGCAATAGGCAACTGCCAACATAATAAATATACAGGCAAGACACAACCAGGTCAAGGAAATTTTATCAAAACATTTAATAGATTCCAAGGTAACGCCGTCGGAACCCTCGACTGACTCTAAAGGTTTGCTCCTCCATATGAATTGCTGACTCACACTTAAAGACTCACATTATCACCTACTCGACACAATCCCTAACCTGAATCAGGGACTTGAACCTGTAGCTCTGATACCAACTGTGACGGCCTCAACCCCGGGGTCAGGAGTTGACGTCACTAAACAGAATTACCAAAAATATAAACAACATAATTATTATTAAAATATACTAACTTGACCCCAAACCAAGATCCGATCCAGGTTCAAGTATAATTCAGGTTCTCAATACTACAAACTCTTTATTCAACATATAACACACTCTAACTCTATTCAGCAACTCCTCAGACCTCATGGCCTGATACAAACTACCTCAGAGGAGCCGGGTCCAGTAGGGGGAACATGGGTCGGTCTGACTGATCTTCTAGGCATCTGCGAAATATACATAACAGTTTACAAGGGTGAGAATAATCGCTCAAAAGTACCAAGATATGAATAACAGAATAAAAACTGGAATGTAACAATAATAGGAACATAATTGTAACCATGGTATCAACATTTCATAATGAAAATCAGAGATAACTGGATATCACTAACTAACATGCTTTAATAAAACAACATAGTAGTGTGCTGTATAAATACCAGAGTCCAATTTTAGCATGCTAATCATTTTTATAAAACCGCTGTATCAACTACTTATGCTCTTATATAAATCACAAATCCCAATCAGATACATAGCGGATATGTGAAGACAGCTGATCAGGCTATCAACACCAGACGGCTCTAACTGCCATCCCGTTTACCTGTTCCGGAACTCAGAGACTAGCTAGGTCTCTGACCTGCTGGACTAATCGGTTTTATAGTGCGCGCAACCGAATTAGCCTCTTACGCCACCTCAATAGGCCTACTCTGGCCCCAATGTATCCCATATCTGACCGTTTTATCCAGTTTTCAAAACACTTGTACCTATCTCATTTCCAAAATCATTTATTTAACCATCACACATATAAAATCCAGTTTGCAAAATCATTTCATTTGTGTTAGGTACCTTTCGAAGTTACTTTTCCCCAAAATAATTTAAAAACAGTGATGTATAACTATAGGGGATACGTAACTTAAAACGTTTTTGTTCCTTTACAAGAATAAAACATTTAGTTATTCATATGCACTGAACCATAAAAGAATGGTCAGGGGTACTTGCCTTGCAACGCTTTACAAAACCCTAAGTAGCTTTCACGCTGACTTCGATCCTGGGAAAACTCGACTGGGATCTACAAATACAGAGTACCCTAATTAGTTATACCGACATGCTTGATATCCTCAAATCCTAATAACCCAAATCCGAGAACCCGACTCGTATTATTATTATACACATAATCATGTAATCACATCTCTCGAACATAAATAGGGGTAACACGTAGAACATAATTATGTACATTTACAAATATATTTTTAGAAAATTTTGGCAGCAACTTTTTTATTTATAAGACTACCCGTCGATTATAATCGACGCCAACAATTCTCAACAATCCACATTTTCATTCCATACCAATTCTATATTCACGCACAATTTATTTTCGAAAACATTTTATATGAATCATTTATTTATTTATAAGGTTTAGGACTCAGAACATCGTCATCACCGTCCACCGTTGACTCACCGAAGTTCATCGTCAACGGCGGCACAATTTATTGGCGCCCGATATAATACGGGTTCCCAAATAAATTATACCGATTAATATTATTTTCTCGCCACGAAATTCTTTTATTTCACGAATGATACTCATTTATTTCCCTGCAGAAAATTAAATAAATAAAAAATCAATTTACAATAACCAATCTGCTGCGCGAACAGGCCCAACAAAAGGCCCAAACAAATCAAATCCAACTACACACCACTAGCCTCACTGTTAGAGGCCCAACAACAACAGCCAGGCCCAACTGCAACAGGCCCAACTGCAACAGGTCAAGCCCATCAAGGAGACCAACCTACAGACACACAGCATCGCACACACGCGGCCACGCGCCGCCACAACCCACACACACAAACACTGGCACACACACACAAACACTCGATACGCACATATAATCACACAATACACACACATAATCGCACATAGTGCTCATAATCGAGCACAACCACCCACCGCCGCCACCATACCGGAGAACCGGCGGCAACAGGCGGCCGGAAATGGAAGAAAAACGGCAGCGTAACTTACTGAAATGCAAGAACAACTGAGAAAAAAAAGAAAAGGGACGGTCATGAGAAACGAAAGAGGGAGTAGGATAGATTAAGGGAGAGATTAGAGAGATTTTGCCAGAGAGAAAGAAGGCAGCCGAGAGAGACCAAAGGGGTAAAAAAAATAAAAAAATAAAAGGAAAGAAATTTGCTCTATAAGGCAATTGATGTGCAGCCACGTGTCTGGTAATTGAAAAGGAAAATGACACGTATCAACCAATTAACCTGAAAGTAACACGTGTCCTGCAGTACCGCTTTGCCTCAAAATTTAAAATTAACGATTCGAGGTGCACGAAAAATAATCTCAGAAAATTACGAAAATAATATCAAAATGTCATAAATATCCCGAAGTTTACAAAAACATAAATTTCGAAAATTTTAAAATAATTTTTTTAGGTGCACTTCGTACCCGCTTTTTGACGAATAACGAAACGACGCGCAGGTGATACGAATCCCGAAAAATTCTAAAATAATTTTAATATTCTCAGAATAATACGGACTTAATAAAATATAAGTTTCATGATTTTTGAATATTTCCTGAATTAAATATGGATTTTACCAATACGTATACTCAGAAATCATTTAAAAATAATTAATTAATAGAATATTGATTTCTCAATTTTATAAAGTCCTAAAAATAATTATTGGCATTATAAAATTATAAAAACCAATTTTAGAAACAATCCAAGTATTTATGGAATTAAAACTGCAATAAAATCCATTTTACAAGCGAGATAAAATCGTATAACTCACTAATAAATCACACAATTCAATCCCACATATCAACAGATCACAAATAGTTAAATAAAAATCAATAACTGCTGCCAAAACCATTACACACATTGGATTTAATTATCTAAACCTTTATTACACTTTAAATATAATAAAAATAAAAGAATATACACGAGTCGTTATACACACTATATTGTGCATGAGAAAATGAGATTCAAATTTGAAATTATGATTATACGTAGCAAATGAGTGTATGTAAACGCTATTAGTTTTCGAAGAAAATGAACTATGAAAAACTACTATATTTACGAATCATAGAGGATTACGGGAATAATAATATAATTATGAATTTAAAACCCTACAGATTTATATCCAATTATGATAATTCAAAACATAAGGAATAAATACGAAAGGAATTACGTCGTGAACCATTTACAAGAAAGTATTACGAAAATGTTTAAGCGACCGAGTGAACGCGTAAACGATTAAATAAACGTAACGCACTAACTAACCATGGTAGGAAAGTAACCATGGTTACTTTATCAAATAGTGAGCTAAGGTGTAGGATGATCAACCAAGGCTACCAAATAGTGAGCTAGAGAGCTAAACAAGTGGCTTAGCTTGTAATCTACCAAAGGCTAGCTAGTTTTGTCTAAGATTTGCCAACATAAATCAAATCCTAGGATATAAACTAAAGAATAAAAATCAATACAAGATACCACTTGCATTATTTCCAAGAAGCAACCAAGAAGCAACCACAAAAACTCTCTCCCTCTCCCATATACTCTCCCATTCAGCCCTTCACATTAAACAAAGAAATCAAAATCAAAACTTCAAGCTCTAGCCATGGATAAATCCTCCCACTAATTCTCAAGTTCCTACCAACTAAACTAAGGTAAGAAAAAACTTTGAGTTCTTTTTATCAAGGTTTGATGGGTGAAATAAAATCAAGAAAGTTGATAATGAAAAGTATGAATAACTCTTCTTTGGTTTCTTGATTTTGATGGTTGTTTTAGGTTCCAAAAACCATACTAACCACTCCCAAGACTTCACCATCATCAATAAAAAATCTCAAGCTCTCAAGAAAGGTAAAAATCTTTGACCCAACTTTATTTAAGATTTAAGTTCAAGATCCTTTTAGTATGTAGTTGTAAATATAGTTTTGGTGGGAGTAATGTGGTAATCTTGATGTTTAGCTAAGTAGATTTAAGGTTGATTGTTGTTGCCTCAAGAACATGATGTTCTTGAGAGGAGTTAGTGTGTTGATGATGATATGTTGATTGTTGGTGGTAGTATAATGATTTAAGGCATAAACGAAACTCCGATCATAACCGTAATCTCGTTAAAATGAACAAAACATAACTTTAAGTTCTGCCGAAAGTCCTGAAGATGTAAAATGTAGTTTCTTGAAAGATAACCCTTGATTATAATAGAAAATATTATAAGGATCGTTTAGGCACTTGAATCGCTTGATTCCGACTTACGGATAAAAAGTTATGGCCGTTTTACTAAAAGAGATTTACGCGACAAAGACTGCTACAAATTACGAACTTTGAAAATATAAAGGATCGACATAAAAATGTTCATAAATCATGAAAATTTTACAGAGATTAGTAAATTGAGTTTCCTAACTTCCATAAATATTTCAAGTGAAAATAATGATATTTTAATTTTATAAAAATATCGGAGCCGAGACCGCGCGATTAGAAATCGTAGAATCCATAAGTGGAGCCGACAATGAAAATGAAAATGGACTTAAGATACTTTGAAAAAGGAAGCGACCATAATGTGAATAAGGACTTAAAGAAATAATAAGGATAATATAGGTTGAGAGGGTGCATAATGATTAGCGCATGAGTGCGGGTAGCCGTAAATTAGAACGGGACCTCACAAAATGACTTGTGTTTATGATTATAGATTTCCGAGTGGAACCTAGAGCATCTTCCACCTCAAGATACCCAGGAAAGTTTTCAAAACCTACCTTTTAAGTACTTTTGTGTTGTGAATATTTTTACAAAACTGTGATATATGCATGAGATTGCTTTAAACTGTTTTACGAAGTTTGAGATTTATTACATTACTCAATTGTTGATAATTTCTAGTATATGTTCGTACCGAGTTCGAAATGTTATATTTAGACCGAGAGTCGGTTGGTGTAAGCTTACAAAAACCCGGAGGAATCCCGGAGGAGTTTATAATTGAGAATGTTAACGCTAGCGATTAGCGTAGCATGTATATATTTAGACCGAGGATCGGTCAATAAAAATTGATGAAAACCCGGATGTATTCCGGAGGTGCTTTATTTAAGAATATTAGCGCTATAGTAGAGCGTGATGTATAAGTTGTAAGACCGAGAGTCGGTCAGTTTTGTTTTTATAAAATAAAAACCCGAGAATCATTCCGGTGATATTATTAGGATAATTAAAAGTCCATAATAGTACGATTTGAAGGACTCAACGTCCACTTACGAAATATTAAATATCTCGAACTTTTATTAAAACGATTTCCAAAGATCGTATTCTCTCAACTATACTTTATCGTTCGATTAAGAAATATTTATTAACTATTCATTTATTACGGGAGAAGTATTTTCCAACGTTTATTTATTTCAAACTCGATTAAATATTAAAGATTATTATATTACGTAAACATAAATTAGTTGAGGAATATTATTTCAATATTCTTTTCAAGTAAACTTATTCGAGGTTTAATTATTTACCGACTAATATTTAATTATTTATTATTTATTAAAGGATTTATCTATGATTTAAAAATCATAGAACTTGATTTACAATACTTTCTGATTTTCGGAAAATCTTTCGAATAATTTCGGATCATCGAAAATATCATCTCGACTTATTTTTAAATATTTTGAATATAGTTTCAAAGGGAAACCCCCCTATTAAGTATATGTTGACAACGGTCAACTCACATCCTTAGTACTTCCTCCGAAAGATTCGGAAGTACGTATACATATACATATATACACTAATAAATCAAGTTGTTTCTATCAACAAGAAAAACGCTTGGTGGAACTTCGATGTGCTTTGAGTTCTTGTGATATGATAAGATTTCCTAAAGAACAAAGGAGGGGTAGGATCCAAGTACTGCGTGTATTGGATATACTACTGGTATCGTAGGAGACGGTACTATACGTACCTAAGGACCTGCGAAGTGTGTGTATACCCAAAATGAGGACACATAGCCCGTATGCGGCAAGGGTGATAACCGCGATACGAAGGTATCGTCCTTCTACTAGTAGAAAAGGTTACTTTTATCGTAGTACGATTGATCATCGTATGCGGTGGCTCCAACGAGTGTCCTATTCTTCCAATTGGAATTGTGATGCAATACCGTAACCCAAGCCTAGGTGTTGGGTTTACTTTTAAGGTATTCGCATGATAATAAAATCCACTAAAGGATTAATTTCATAAGAAGGTGTGTATCATCAAGGAAAACTATGTTCGAATAAAATGTAATTATCTTATAAGATATTTTATGTGAGTTTATCATTACAGTCATTTTCATATTGTACATCATTATGCTGGGCATTATAGCTCACTCTTGTTTTCTTTTAAATGACACAACACAACAAATTATGTGGCGCCCTCCAAACCCGGGTCAGAAGTTTGGGGTCCACACACACACCTTAATTATAACCTGCTTATAACAATAATAAAGATAATAATAATATATGCAGTGACCCTACTTACCAACCACCACGGACCGCAACAGGTTAAAGTATGCACACAAGCCAGACGTTCAAATCCCAACTATTTCAAACTCAAACTGAGTATTAAACATTATTACAAACTTTTACAAACTTAAATTTTTCCAAAAGAAGCCTACTAGCTCAGTTTCCTCAACCTGAACCCCTAGCTCTCGCACTGGACTGGGGATCCTCTTTACCAACTGGTTCCTTTTTAACTGGAAAGAATATAAACAACATCGCACAAATGAGCTACTAGCTCAGCAAGTCACAATGACAAAACTGAGAATAATGATCATCAGATGAATATGGTTATGATATCAAGTGAATAATGGATTATGATTTAGAATTGGATATTATACTTTTAATTTAAAAACCAAGGTTAGGCTGCTGATCAGTCACGCACTAACCCCGAGCAAGGCACACAGCATTGCTCTAACTACTGGATCCAAGGCATACATTGGCCTAACTTGACCATTATATGGTCTGACCACGAATCTGGTCCACAATTTTATAAAAACAATCCAATTTTAACATAATAACAGAATATGCAATAATAAACAATAACCGAAATCATTAACAACAATAAATGTTTAACAATGAAAGGGTTTAAATCCTTGTAAGGATCAACAAGGTACTTTCAAAGCTTGAATGCTGGGTATTGAAAGAATTGGATAACAAAGGAAACAATGTTTCATGGTTTCAAGGATTTGGTCTTTCAAAGCATAAGATATCATGGATTGAGTATATAATAATTCAGCTCAGTGTCTGGTATTTAGTTTGTATGTATTTGTGGAGTAGTATCGTAGATTTGTAGTTCTTGTTTGGGTATACAATAATCAATGGATTAGAAAGAATATGGTTCATAGCTCAAGAATAATAACTGAAATCAGGATTTAGGTTTCCGTGCTTCAAAGCACTTGTAATGTCAACAAGACTATCAAGAATTACAATATCTCGAGAAAGTTCAGAACACTTGCCTGATATTAGCTTACTATCCTGCACTTGCTTTCAATCACAATCGTCTTACTGCTGAACTACCTGTTTCCCTTTCCTATGCCTTGCCTCTTCTGCTCACATATCATAAGCATCTATCAATCATCAACTCACAGGATTCTATTCAACACATACTTCTATCTACACTTCGTTTTACCCAAATCTGATTAACGGATTGAAATCTATGCAATAACCAAGTAAACACCGAATATATAGACCGATAGTCAAACAACAGGTCACGTATAACACATAATACATCACCTAATCAATGACATATCATTTATAAAGAAGTCTCGGGTCATAAATATGCTTTCGGGTATTTAAAATGATTTTTAAAACATTTTTCGAAATTAAAACAGGTCGTTAAATCAATTTCGAGTTAATAAACAGGGTTCGGTTGGCCAATTCTGGTTCCGAAATAATTTTAGAATAATTATCGAGCCTTGGAAATAATTTAGAATAATATTTTAAAGCTCAAAACTATTTTTCGGAATTTTTAAATCATTTTTAAATAATTAAATCTAATTAAATAATTAATTAAAAATCAATTAATAATTAATTAAATCAACTAATCAATTAATTTTCGAATTAATTGACCAATTAATCAATTAGAAATTAACTGAAATTAATTAACTAATTAATTCAGATTTATTTGTGAATTAAAAATAATTTTCGGAATTAAAATAATAATTTTTAGAATTTTCAGAAATTAAAAACGAATTTTTATAATAAAAATAAATAGGAAATATGATTTTTAAACATTTTATAAACAGGAATTCTAAATTTGCAAAGTCTGGAAACTACAGGGACCAAACTGCATCGTTTTCAAAACTGCAGGGACCAAACTGCAATTTTGCAGTCCAGTCGCCGGAAAAAAGTCGGGGGTGGCCGGAGAAGACGATCCCGGCGTCCTCATCCCACCAACACCTCCAGATCAACACTACACAACACCAGGAACTTGTTCATGCATTCAAAACATTCTAATCATCCCTGTTCTGGCCGGAAATTGGCCAAGAACATCGCCGGTTTCCGGCGAACATCGCAAATCTTTAAAACACAACTCCCTTCGATTCAAGCATCCTCTGTTAACGAGCTATATATCAATCGATTGCAAATTTTATAAGGAACACAACCCACTATAAATCAACAGCTAATAACCCCTGAATCAAAAACCCCCAAATTTCAATTGAAAACATTCATACGGGTTATAAACCCTAATTTTGAAAATCGAAAATTAAACTCAAATTTGAACATGTTATTGAACTCCAAATCAGACGTATGACATATGAAAATTATCAGGAAAACAAACTCTACAACATGCAATCATCAAATCATACAAACAATCATCCGAACAAAAATTCATATTTTTAATAAAATAAATTCGAAAATAAATAAATTTTTAGAAAACTAACCTTGATTTCTGCAGTGAAACCAAGCTCAGAATCTGATAGAACACCTCAAATCCTTCGTTTTGGTTACTCAAGCTTTAAAAACAGAGATCGGTAACGCCTTCGTTTTGCTGTTTGATTCTTCGAACAGTTTATGTAATTAGGGTTTTTCTCTGAAAATTATATAATTAACTATCTGCAAATGATTTTGATACGAAATAAAATACGGTAAAAGGCTATTTATAATTATGGAAAATTAGTATCCCGTTGGATCATTCCGGATATAAAACGGTACGTTTATTTGTAAAAACTGATCCAAACGGTATCGGTTTTTGGGATAATTATCCAAATCAGTACAATTTGTACTGCGGTCTTGGTCTCAGCGCCTGGTTACACGTATTACGAAGTGATAATTGGGATAGTTTAATAAAAAGCTCCCGTTTATCGAGAATACGGGTTTTATTGATTTACCGAAATGAATATTGTATCGAAAATGTTGCGCCGGGACCCGCGTAGGACAAACCGTAAGCCGGATCGAAAAAGTCGAAACATGGAAAATGCTCGGAATATTACAATTAGGTTAGGAAGGAGTTCTCGAAAGAGTTTCGGGTTCCAAAAACGTAACAACGGTTGACGTCGGTTGGTTCCCGTTTTTATAAAATAGATTTTAATTACCCGGAAAAAGATTTTAGAAATTTCATATGATTCTTATAAATCCATAAACCAACATAAAAATAATTAGGAAGATATGACAATTATCTATATTTTATTTTGGACATATAAAAATTAAAATACTCAATTAATATTATTTTTGAATATTCAAGTACAGATAACACTTAACAATTAACTCACAGAATAGATACTGGGCACACATAATAATATCAAAAATAATTACACGATATATCCCGGATATTACATGCTTCCCCCCTTAAAAGGATTCTGTCCTCAGAATCTCCTAAGAAAACAAATGAGGGTACTTTTCTCTCATATCACTTTCTAACTCCCAGGTTGACTCTTCAACCTTTGGGTTTCTCCACAATACTCTTACTAACTTTACCACTTTATTTCTCAATACTTTCTCTCTTTCTTCTAGAATCTCTATCGGACTCTCTACATATGATAAATCTGCTTGAAGCTCTATTGGCTCATATTCTATTACATGCCTGGAGTCTGGATTATATTTCTTAAGCATCGATACATGAAAAATATTGTGAATGTGCTCCATGTACGGAGGTAACGCCAATTCGTAAGCTACTTTGCCAACGCGCTTTAGGATCTCAAAAGGTCCGACATATCTTGGGCTTAGCTTCCCTTTCTTTCCAAACCTCGTTAGTCCTTTCCATGGTGATACTTTCAGTAATACCAAGCTTCCTTCTTCAAATTCCATGTCTTTCCTGGATTGGTCTGCATATTTCCTCTGACGATTTTGAGCGGCTATTAATCTTTTCTGGATAAGTTCAACAACTTCCTTTGTCTGCTGTACCAGTTCAGGTCCAAGTATCTTGCGTTCTCCTACTTCGCCCCAATATATTGGAGATCTACATTTGCGTCCATAAAGGGCTTCATAGGGTGGCATTCCAATGCTGGCATGATAACTGTTGTTGTAAGCAAACTCTACCAGGGGTAAATGTTCGTCCCAACTTCCTTTGAAATCAATAGCACAAACACGTAATATATCCTCGATTGTCTGGATCGTTCTTTCACTTTGGCCATCCGTTTGGGGGTGATAAGCTGTACTCATATTCAGTCTTGTTCCCAAACATTCTTGAAAACTCTTCCAGAATCTTGAATTAAACCTTGGATCTCGATCAGATACGATAGACACTGGAACTCCATGACGAACTACAATTTCTTTTAGGTACATATGGACCAACTTGTCGAGCGAAAATCTTTCATTTATAGGCAGAAAATGAGCTGACTTGGTAAGTCTATCCACTATAACCCAAATGGCATCATGATTAGCCCTTGTCTTTGGTAATCCAACTATGAAATCCATGGTAATATGTTCCCACTTCCACTCTGGAATCTCCAATGGTTGTAGCAATCCGCTTGGTCTCTGATGCTCTGCTTTAACTCTCTGACAGGTATAGCATTTGCTAATCCATTCCGCAATTTCCCTCTTCATATATGGCCACCAATAATTCTTCTTTAAATCTCTGTACATTTTGGTACTCCCTGTATGGATGGAATATCTTGAACTATGTGCTTCTTGTAAAATTTCATTCTTTAACTCCGTCACTGGTGGAATCCAGATTCTAGATGAAAATCTCAAAATGCCTTGATCATCCTTCTGCGTGCATAATTCTTCACCTACCAAACGATTTATATCTTGATCCATTACATCTTTCTGACATTTCTTTATTTTCTCCAACAACTCCGACTGGAAAGTCATACTGTACACTTTCGCTTCCTCGGGTTTGCAAACTCTAATTTCCAATTCCAATTTCTGAAATTCCTTATATATATCTTCAGGTACTGATAACTCATTTAACTTTTCCTTCCGACTTAATACGTCTGCCACCACGTTCACCTTACCGGGATGATAATTAATCGAGCAATCATAATCTTTGATCAATTCTAACCATCTCTTTTTCCTCATATTAAGTTCCTTTTGGGTAAATATATATTTCAAACTTTTGTGATCCGTGAAAATCTCACACTTTTCTCCATACAAATAATGTCTCCAAATCTTCAAAGCAAAAACTATAGCTGCTAGCTCCAAGTCATGAGTAGGATACTTTTGTTCGTGTGGTTTCAATTGCCTTGACGCATACGCAATCACCTTGTCGTGCTGCATAAGAATACATCCTAATCCTTTGTAGGAAGCATCGCTATAAATTACGAAATTCCCTTGATCGTCTGGAAGTGACAAAACAGGTGCCATGATTAATCTCCGCTTCAACTCCTGGAAACTTTCTTCGCACTTGTCGTTCCATATAAACTTTTCATTCTTTCGTGTAAGCTTTGTTAATGGTGTTGCAATTCTTGAGAAATTCTGAACGAATCGTCGATAATATCCTGCCAATCCCAAGAAACTTCTTACCTCAGTGGGTGTTCTCGGTCTTTCCCAATTCGTAATTGCCTCGATCTTTGTCGGGTCCACTTTGATCCCTTCGTTACTGACCATGTGTCCTAAGAACTGAACTTCCTGTAGCCAAAACTCACACTTTGACAATTTAGCATATAACTTCTTTTTCCTTAAAATCTCCAAAGCTGTCCTTACATGTTCCGCATGATCCTCCTCCGTCTTTGAATAGATCAAAATATCGTCTATAAATACTATAACGAACCTGTCCAAATATTCCTTGAAAATTTTGTTCATCAGGTCCATAAACGCTGATGGGGCGTTGGTCAATTCAAAAGACATCACTAAAAACTCGTAATGCCCATACCTTGTTCTGAAAGCTGTCTTTGGTATATCTTCTGGTTTAATCTTTAGTTGATGATATCCCGATCTTAAATCGATTTTGGAGAAATACTTGGCTCCCTTCAATTGGTCAAACAAATCATCAATTCTGGGTAACGGATACTTGTTCTTAATCGTCAATTTGTTGAGCTCCCTATAGTCGATGCACAGTCTCATGCTTCCATCTTTCTTCTTGACAAATAATACCGGTGCACCCCACGGGGATACGCTGGGTCTAATTACTCCTTTCTCTAACAGCTCTTGCAATTGCTTTGCTAATTCTTTCATCTCAACGGGAGCCATTCTATACGGGGCCTTGGATACTGGTTCTGTTCCAGGTGCTAAATCGATTGCAAATTCAATTTCTCTATCTGGAGGAAGTCCTGGCAATTCATCGGGAAATACGTCTGGAAATTCATTCACTACTGGGATATCTTCAAGTTTTGCTGGCTCCTGACTTCTATCAATAACATATGCTACGAAATGCTCGCATCCTTGCCGTAGTAACTTCTTGGCTTGAATCATCGTTAAGAACTTCTTTACCTGCTTCTGTCCCTTGAACGTTACTATTCTTTCGTCTGGCGTTTTCACCATTACTTTCTTATTTCGACAATCTATCTGAGCATCATGCTTAGATAACCAATCCATTCCTAATATAACATCAAATTCTCCTAACTTAAACGGTATCAAATCTACACAAAACTTACTATCAGAAATCTCAATCTCACAATTCCCACAAAGTTGGTTAACAGTTACACGTTCTTGATTTGCTAATTCCACAGTCATTATTTCATTTAAATACCCAACTGGACAATTTAACTTACTAACAAAATCTTGTGAAACAAACGATCGAGTTGCTCCCGAATCTATTAACACTTTGGCACATAAAGAATTCACATTAAGCGTACCTGCCACGACATCCGTATCCTGGATCGCATCCTTCACTGACATGTCAAAAACTCTAGCCCTTGGAGTCTCATTCACTGTTGGGGTAGATCCCATAATCCTTAATGCATTACTGACTGGGGATGGTGTCTTGCAATCCCTGGCCATATGTCCTGGCTTCCCACATTTAAAGCATGTAAATCCAATGACTGGAACTTTCACTGCTGGATTCCGGATAGGTTGATCCTTATTTGCTGGCTCTCTTGCTGGCTGATTTCGGCACTCCCTCGAGTAGTGCCCTTTCTGGTTGCATTTAAAACATACCACGTTCAACTTGTTACAAACTCCTCCATGCTTCTTTCCACAAACTTGACAATTTGGAAAAGTTAATCTCAACTGATTCGGCTGATTCACATTAGCTGGACGGTTGCCCTGGCCTCCGTCTCCTGCATTTTGTCTTCTGAAATTAAAATTTCTCCCTGGATGAAACTTGCCCTTCTTAAAGTTTGAAAACTTCCTTGTTTGTGACTGACCCTCACTTCCCTCAACTTTCCTTTTCTTGCTTTCCTTATCTTTTTGGAACATCTCACTCTCTGTCTCTGCGATCATAGCCTTCTGTACAACTCCTGCATAGGTATCCAATTCAAAAATGGTTACCTTCCCTCTGATCCATGGTTTCAAACCTTGCTGGAATCTTTTAGCTTTCTTCCTATCAGTATCAACATACGACGACACATACCTTGACAATTCCTCAAATTTACCCTCATAATCTGTTACCGACATATTCCCTTGCTTTAACTCTAAAAACTTCAGCTCCATTTGATCCTGAACAAACTGAGGAAAATACTTTTCTAAAAATAATTCCTTGAACCTTTCCCAACTAATAACATCTGTGCCTTCCAATGTCTTCACCATTTCCCACCAATAGGTGGCCTCATTCTTCAGATAGTAACTTGCAAACTCAACCTTCTGTTCTTCCTTTACTTTCACTAAGGCAAAAGCCTTCTCTATTTCCTTTAACCACACATTTGCTTCAATTGGCTCTAAGGAACCCTTGAATTCTGGTGGGTTTACTGCCTGAAAAGTTTTGAAAGTTACCTGGGGATTGGTCTGTCTCTGCTGTTGTTGTGCCAGGTGAACTGTTTGTTGGGCCAAGATTTGAAGAATCTGGGCTATTGCTGGGTCCATGGGTCCTGGGTTCACATTCTGGGTTGTATCATCTTGGTTATTATTGTTGTTGGTGTCTTCATTCTGGGTGTTGGTGCGGGTATTTCTTTTGGGAGGCATTTTCTGTAAAGAATCAATCAATTTATTTAGCTTTTGAATCAAATATTTGCATAAAAGAAAAGTTTTGTAAAACAGGAATATCTCTTTTTGAAAACAGTTGTAACTAAGTAAATTACATGCTTCTTTACATAATATAAACAGTTATGGAAAACAGGGTACATGGTATCACAGGGTATAACTGGTGCAATAAAATAAATGACAGTGCTGGAAAGGAAAAAGGTACTGATATATATAGATCAAAAGTTTTAGGGTAGTACAAGCGTAAAGATGCTTCGAAAGTAAAAGCAAAAAGGGTACAACAACCTACTCACTAGTCAACATCGCTAGTCTATAAATACAACTCAAAAGTCTACTGATACATACTACACACTACTATCCATACTACATAACCATAACAACACTGCTCAGCATCTCCATCTCTGAATCTCTAACTCATGGCAAATCTGGACCTCATATCTCCTCAAGCTCCTCTAGAACCCACTTAGCCCACTCCACTAGGAAATCAGGGGTGATGTCCTCATGTGTAGCCTCAGCAATCCTCACAGCAGCTGTTCTACGAAATGCCTGGAGCCTCTCCCTAAGTCGCCTCTCACCACTCCCCATCTCTCTGGTACGCATGATATGCAATAACTCCTGGATCTGACCCTGTAGGAATCGCTGCTCCATAAGGCAAGCCTCAAACTGATGATATGGGACAGGATAGGAAGAGAACTGGAAAGGTACTCTTGTGACTGAATGACTAGTAAAGCCTGAATCAGCAGGTGGGGGTCCTCTGACATGTGGCCTCATGCCTGGAGATGGAATAGCCTGCAGTGGTACGGGCTGCAACACCGGTGGAGGTAGAATAGCCAATGCTGGTGGAATCACAGGACGTGGATCCGAAAACGGCACTCCAACTGAAGGCTCTGAGTGATCAGCTGATACGGGAATAAAAGAGTCGGCCATCTCTGCTATCTGAAATCATATCTTAATATAAGAATCTCGTACCACGACGCAAACTATACTAATACCGGTTATACCATAACACTCAACCTCTCGACGTTCTATCATCCTATACCTTACTTCTAATCCTATCCCTCTACCCATTCCCGTCAACCTAGGCTTGTGTCAGTGACTTATAACCTGTAGCTCTGATACCAAACCTGTGGCGCCCTCCAAACCCGGGTCAGAAGTTTGGGGTCCACACACACACCTTAATTATAACCTGCTTATAAAAATAATAAAGATAATAATAATATATGCAGTGACCCTACTTACCAACCACCACGGACCGCAACAGGTTAAAGTATGCACACAAGCCACACACACACTAATATATTACAAACCGTTCAAATCCCAACTATTTCAAACTCAAACTGAGTATTAAACATTATTACAAACTTTTACAAACTTAAATTATTCCAAAAGAAGCCTACTAGCTCAGTTTCCTCAACCTGAACCCCTAGCTCTCGCGCTGGACTGGGGATCCTCTTTACCAACTGGTTCCTTTTTAACTGGAAAGAATATAAATAACATCGCACAAATGAGCTACTAGCTCAGCAAGTCACAATGACAAAACTGAGAATAATGATCATCAGATGAATATGGTTATGATATCAAGTGAATAATGGATTATGATTTAGAATTGGATATTATACTTTTAATTTAAAAACCAAGGTTAGGCTGCTGATCAGTCACGCACTAACCCCGAGCAAGGCACACAGCATTGCTCTAACTACTGGATCCAAGGCATACATTGGCCTAACTTGACCATTATATGGTCTGACCACGAATCTGGTCCATAATTTTATAAAAACAATCCAATTCTAACATAATAACAGAATATGCAATAATAAACAATAACCGAAATCATTAACAACAATAAATGTTTAACAATGAAAGGGTTTAAATCCTTGTAAGGATCAACAAGGTACTTTCAAAGCTTGAATGCTGGGTATTGAAAGAATTGGATAACAAAGGAAACAACGTTTCATGGTTTCAAGGATTTGGTCTTTCAAAGCATAAGATATCATGGATTGAGTATATAATAATTCAGTTCAGTGTCTGGTATTTAGTTTGTATGTATTTGTAGAGTAGTATCGTAGATTTGTGGTTCTTGTTTGGGTATACAATAATCAATGGATTAGAAAGAATATGGTTCATAGCTCAAGAACAATAACTGAAATCAGGATTTAGGTTTCCGTGCTTCAAAGCACTTGCAATGTCAACAAGACTATCAAGAATTACAATATCTCGAGAAAGTTCAGAACATTTGCCTGATATTAGCTTACTATCCTGCACTTGCTTTCAATCACAATCGTCTTACTGCTCAACTACCTGTTTCCCTTTCCTATGCCTTGCCTCTTCTGCTCACATATCATAAGCATCTATCAATCATCAACTCACAGGATTCTATTCAACACATACTTCTATCTACCCTTCGTTTTACCCAAATCCGATTAACGGATTGAAATCTATGCAATAACCAAGTAAACACCGAATATATAGACCGATAGTCAAACAACAGGTCACGTATAACACATAATACATCACGTAATCAATGACATATCATTTATAAAGAACTCTCGGGTCATAAATATGCTTTCGGGTATTTAAAATGATTTTTAAAACATTTTTCGGAATTAAAACGGGTCGTTGGATCAATTTTGGGTTAATAAACAGGGTTCGGTTGGCCAATTCTGGTTCCGAAACAATTTTAGAATAATTATCGAGCCTTGGAAATAATTTAGAATAATATTTTAAAGCTCGAAACTATTTTTCGGAATTTTTAAATCATTTTTAAATAATTAAATCTAATTAAATAATTAATTTAAAATCAATTAATAATTAATTAAATCAATTAATCAATTAATTTTCGAATTAATTGACCAATTAATCAATTAAAAATTAACTAAAATTAATTAACTAATTAATTCAGATTTATTTGTGAATTAAAAATAATTTTCGGAATTAAAATAATAATTTTTAGAATTTTCAGAAATTAAAAACGAATTTTTATAATAAAAATAAATAGGAAATATGATTTTTAAACATTTTATAAACAGGGACCAAATTGCATCGTTTTCAAAACTGTAGGGACCAAACTGCAATTTTGCAGTCCAGTCGTCGGAAAAAAGTCGGGGGTGGCCGGAGAAGACGATCACGGCGTCCTCATCCCACCAACACCTCCAGATCAACACTATACAACACCAGGAACTTGTTCATGCATTCAAAACATTCTAATCATCCCTGTTCTGGCTGGAAATTGGCCAAGAACATCGCCGGTTTCCGGCGAACTCGCAAATCTTTAAAACACAACTCCCTTCGATTCAAGCATCCTCTGTTAATGAGCTATATATCAATCGATTGCAAATTTTATAAGGAACACAACCCACTATAAATCAACAGCTAATAACCCCTGAATCAAAAACCCCCAAATTTCAATTGAAAACATTCATACGGGTTATAAACCCTAATTTTGAAAATCGAAAATTAAACTCAAATTTGAACATGTTATTGAACTCCAAATCAGACGTATGACATATGAAAATCATCAGGAAAACAAGCTCTACAACATGCAATCATCAAATCATACAAACAATCATCCGAACAAAAATTCATATTTTTAATAAAATAAATTCGAAAATAAATAAATTTTTAGAAAAATAACCTTGATTTCTACAGTGAAACCAAGCCCAGAATCTGATAGAACACCTCAAATCCTTCATTTTGGTTACTCAAGCTTTAAAAACAGAGATCGGTAACGCCTTCGTTTTACTGTTTGATTCGTAGAACAGTTTATGTAATTAGGGTTTTTCTCTGAAAATTATATAATTAACTATCTGTAAATGATTTTGAGACGAAATAAAATACGGTAAAAGGCTATTTATAATTATGGAAAATTAGTATGCCGTTGGATCATTCCGGATATAAAACGGTACGTTTATTTGTAAAAACTGATCCAAACGGTATCGGTTTTCGGGATAATTATCCAAATCAGTACAATTTGTACTGCGGTCTTGGTCTCAGCGCCTGGTTACACGTATTACGAAGTGATAATTGGGATATTTTAATAAAAAGCTCCCGTTTATCGAGAATACGGGTTTTATTGATTTACCGAAACGAATATTGTATCGAAAATGTTACGCCGGACCCGCGTAGGACAAATCGTAAGCCGGATCGAAAAAGTCGAAACATGGAAAATGCTCGGAATATTACAATTAGGTTAGGAAGGAGTTCTCGAAAGAGTTTCGGGTTCCAAAAACGTAACAACGGTTGACGTCGGTTGGTTCCCGTTTTTATAAAATAGATTTTAATTACCCGGAAAAAGATTTTAGAAATTTCATATGATTCTTATAAATCCATAAACCAACATAAAAATAATTAGGAAGATATGACAATTATCTATATTTTATTTTGGACATATAAAAATTAAAATACTCAATTAATATTATTTTTGAATATTCAAGTACAGATAACACTTAACAATTAACTCACAGAATAGATACTGGGCACACATAATAGTATCAAAAATAATTACACGATATATTCCGGATTTACAAATTACCAGTATGCCGGCATGAGATTTAGTCACTTGAAATTGTGGGGAGAATCCCTTACAACTTTGTCTCAGGTGGACCAGAGTATCCAGATAGGTACAAGATGTTAGTAGTAATTATTGTAACTTCATGTAGAGGTTACGAATAATTGTTTAAGATCCTGTAAAGTACATTTGAGTGTAATAAAAGAAGATTACATTTTTTACATCATTTATTAGGCTATAACTTGTGTGTGTGTGCATGAGATTGGGGTCTGTTGGATTATTGAATCAATACAGGTTACACATGAGTGAAGAATGGCGTGATGACCCAGATTCCTGACCCCGGATTTGGGGGCGTTACAGAAATGGTATTAGAGCATTAAGTTATAGTACTTAGAGACGAGAGTGTTAGGATTTTGTCTAGATGTGAGATTTCGTAAGAGCTCATATAGAGTTCATCATTGGACTACCGGATGTAGCCTCAATGTGTAGATTAGGTTAAATGTATATTTGAGGTATTAAAGTGTGACTAATAGAACCATTAGAGATTATCAGAATGATGAGAAGAAAAATTATAATCATATATGATTTGTCAAGGATGTGGATGTAGAACTCGGAGCTGAGTCTCCGGGGCATTTGGGGTAAAGGCGATATTACCAACACCATATGTAAATTTTGATAACACGATCCTTGTTACTCATAGTTCTTTATAGGTTTCCCATGAAGGAGCATCACATGTGAGAACCACAAAGTCTAATTATTAATATACAGTTGAGGTTATTGACCCAAACTAGTAAAAGGTGTCATTTTACCAAGGAGGATGTGAATATTGTATTAATCACGAGTTCACCAGAGATAGTGTCCAATATACCCTTAAGGATATTTTCTATTAAGGAAGATTTGAATGTAATATAAGAATGTTAACGTAAGACGACTACACTACATGATATTATTAGTGTGCTTAACATGTAAGGATATGATGGTTTAGATTAAAAATTAGAAGCATCAAGAATTGATGGCATGTCTATAATTAAATGGCGTAAGATTCTAACGAGCGATGGTTCGATCTTAGAACCTTTTAAAAAGGGATAAACCAGTGAGTCTAGAGCGGAATTCTTAGGTAGATATGATGTCAGAGGTTACGTATGTATAATCGTAGACCTTTAATATATTCGGTAACGTATGTTCAACTACACACACATGCCACTGAACTTATGGACTGCATTGAGATCCCTAAGAGATCTCTTTGATCTGTTCCCAGGGGGAACTGGCCACTTGTAGTTAGTAACGGATGCGTGTAGCAGGCCCCTATCAGCTTAATAGATGCTTTTAGAATATTTCCGAGTAAGGTCTTCGAGGTAAAACACCGGAATGACAGATATACGTGCGAAAGTCAAGATTAGTAAGCGATTTTAAAATGATGTGAATGAGACACTAGCTGAAACATGGAATTACAAAGACGAAGAGGTGGTATCATCCTCAGATAGATAATGACGAGAGTTAGGATTATCAGTGAAATATTTTGGCACCTACTCACTGTCACATTACTCTCTCCAAACTATGGATCATTCGTATTACCTTGATAAGTCATATCAGGCAATCCTTTTTGTTCCCTACTTTGAACTTCTGAAGTGACCATCTTGAATAGTCTTTCTCCGTATCAGGACTTGTTCAATTCTTTTAGTTGATCGATGCACTTTCATTCATAGATTATGATCTTCTTGTTCGGCTCAGAGCTATTTATACTTTATTTCAATTATCCAAGGAATTTCTTTTTCCTTAATTCATTGACGAATATTCACAATGAATATCTTCATTTGATTCTTCTTTCATACTTATTCTTCTCAGTCGAGATTGTAAATATTTAACAAATTGTTAAAGACATGGATGATCTATTACCCATAGATTCCTCGGGAATCCATTTCTTCTAATCGGGATGAAATTGTATATTGAACTTTAAAATCATATTAAAGGGTATCAATTTGATATTGATATTCTGAATTCAATTCAATTTGAGAATCTAATAAGGTATGTGAACGAGAACACCTCTGAGTGTACCCTTTTATTGGCAAGAAATATTTGATAAGAGGTTATCGATTGTTCCGATGCCAAGACCACTCGATTCAGAGTTATAATTGTCTTTCTCAGCCCAAATTGGAAAACTCTTTATTTTGAAATCGTCATCCAGGTAGCCAAAATTTTTTCAGTGGTTATGATATTGAGATTATTTTTTTCGAACAAACTAAAAATAGGCTTTGTTGTATATGTTCTCATGAACGACTAGTTAATGTCCTAACTAGTCAAAATTTTAATTAATATGATAAAAGTCTAGCTAATCGTTCTGGCTAGTTGCCATGGGCCAAACCAATTGTGCTGACCATTTTCTTAGCCGGTTGATAATATTGCTCGATATGGACTAGTTATTATTTTGTTAGTTCCACTTCTAATCAAAATTTTATTATTCCATAGTGCATTATATATGCCAGATTTAATTGTTGATGAAATTTTTAAAGAATGATTTAATTGAGACCTAACTAGGTCGCCCACTCAAACGAGAATTCATATTCAGTTTTATGAAATGTTTTGTTCATGAAATATTCTATTCTTTCGTTTATATAAAGAATAACCAATTAAAATCATAAAGTGATTAAAGAACAATATACTTCCTTATTTGTTAATCATTGAATAAAATTTCCTTCCTTCAAAATAACATCATTTTGAAACCTCAATGGTTAACCTTTGGTTGAGAATGTTATTTCAAATTTCCTTCGTTATTCGAAAAGAAGAGTATTTTTTCAATGAGAAAATCTTACAAGTATCATTCGTATGATGTTATTATTCAACAATCATTGCTTTCAATGGATATTCACTATAATATCACAATATAAAATTCTAGGGACATGGAAGGATAATCCTTGTTGTATTCTTCCTTCCAAGTTATAAATTTTTTGAGTGTTGTGACTCTTTTATTCAGAGTTCATTATTTGTTCAGATGTTAGATTTTGAAATCTTGTTAAGATTGTCTAAGTTTCATCAATATCGTGAAAATTATTTTTCCAAAGCTAATTGCCTTCCGAACAAAGAGAGGTATAGTTGAGAATCGATTGTTGTCATATGAGACTGAAAGCTCAGTGCTATGATGGTGCAATCAGAGCATCGTGATGAGTAAGTTGTTTTAAAAAAAAGGGAATACCATGTTTAGTTATTATCATAAGGATCTTTAACATGGTTATAGAAGAATGATAATAGAGATATAACGTGATTAGTGAGGTACACTTCTATGAAACATTATCGGGATAAGTGCTAATAAATTCAAGAAAAACCAAGCATGTATGAATTTGAGGAATAAGATTTTCAAAAAGTGAAGGTAAGATTAGTAGCAATCCCGTGCTAGAAATACTGGACGATAAAAGTAGGATGTTGCGTGAAGTCTAATGATATGTCTACGCAGCTTAGGGACCGTATATAAGGCATCCTAATAATGATCTAGAATAATTGCGATAAGTAGGAAAAGATAACAACACTTAGCAAATATTCTATTTCATTTCAAAACACTATATGAATCGGGTCTTTATTCATAAGTGGCTCCCACTAGTTTATCTAAATTATATAACCCCCTTAAGTGAAAAATTAAGTATTCATAATGCTAATGGGAATAGGGATCCTACATTTCATCACATAACCTCGGCTGTAGCACGAAACGTCATGTGATGTTCAATAGGAAGACAACTCTTGTCAATTACATCTTATGTTATTCCCTAATAAAACTTTAGCCTCTTGAATAATTGAGTCACGGCTGTTGCACGACAGACTCAATATTCTAAGTCAAGTCTAACCCAACATTTCGTACAATGGAATCAGTCTCCAACGACCCACGGCTGCAGCACATAATGACCTTTAGATTATAATTCAATGTACACATCTCTATGTAATAGACAACTATTTCTTATTTCAAAATCAAAGCCCTCGGCTGTAGCATGAAACGACAATGATTTAAAAATAAGAACTACTTTCTACCATGTTGGAAGGCTTTGACCGACACAAACCCGTTGTGTCATTGGCCAATTACTACTTGATATTATTTAATTTTAGAGGGATTATATTATGTTACAATCATAATCATATTATAAAGAGATTCTTCCTTTTAAATTAAATATTTCAAATCAGTAATCGATAATCAGATGATTCTCAGATCGGGGGGGGGGGAGCATTGTCAAGAGGCGTCACTTAATACCCCTTTCTTACAGATAGAAATCTATTTTTGACAGAATCATCCTTTCTCTCAATATTGAAAATTCATATTTAATTACGTGTTTCATAAACACAAGAATCTCATGATTGTATTCATAATATTATTGTTAAGGCAAGAAACGATTCCTATTCTAGATTTTCTAGAGCACGCCTTATATTGATTTAAGTTCACCTAAATCTATCATCGCATGGTAAACATAGGCATATATCTCATATATAAAATAAATAAACAAGTAAGCATGCAAGCAATATCATGTCACACATTGATATAATGATGTATGAATTTATTATAGCATTTAAAAGCAATTATAACAATTAAAATATGCTTTAAAACACTTTCGGAAATATAACCAGTTCAAAACTTTATTATATCTTTCGGGAAAAGATATATTGAGGATGACAAATCTCAGAATAACTGATGAGAAGGGTCGCATGAAAAGAACACTTTATTACTTAACAAGAAGACTTAAAGATGCCTAAAAACGTAAACGGATATTAGTCATGACAGAATATGAAAAGGGATTGTCATTGAGTAGGTAAGTAAGTATTCGACATGGTTGAAAATGAAAACGGAAAGGCGAGGGTTAAAATTTTGGCGATTACGACTTGTAGATAACCCAAATAGGAGTAGAAGTTAATTATAATAAATTTTGAAGGAGGATTATCAAGAACCAAGTGAGCCGTCGTGCTACTTGAGGATTTTGAGTGATAGATTAAATAAGACCGCTTACTTTATTATGCAAACGATAGATGTCCACTCTACAAAATTACTATGAACGCGAAAGAGATAATTGGGACAAAGAGACCCCTGTGACGACTGCGCCACGCAAGGACCCAAGATTTAATTATCAGGACTATTTCCTAAAATATTTTGCGAAAAAGGACGGACAGAGGAATGACTTAGAGTTCTCAGATCGACAAGTAGAATGAGAGGACTATCCTGACCATTGAAGATACGTCTAGCGGCTTACTTTTTTTTGGAACGGTTTGGGGAATTGCCTATTATTGACATATAATTCGTGTAGATGTACTTAACACGCTTGCATACGAAAAATAGTCGCCGATATCCCTTATGAAGGACAACGTGGAAGAATGAAGGATTTTATTGTTAGAGTTGATAGAAGGCAAAGAAGATCATACACGCCCTATAAAAGGCCACCGGTAGCAGATACCAATAAACGTGAATACATCTAAGGCGCTAGCGAGAATAACAGGTATGACCCAGAAGGTATCGTAGTACTA
This sequence comes from Apium graveolens, assembly GCF_009905375.1. Classification (NCBI taxonomy): domain Eukaryota; kingdom Viridiplantae; phylum Streptophyta; class Magnoliopsida; order Apiales; family Apiaceae; genus Apium; species Apium graveolens. The sequence continues at coordinate 300,269,827 of NC_133648.1, read as the reverse complement.
TAGATATTATACGGGGAATGATTAAAGAAGTCCGTCCGATGACGGAAGTTGAATGTTCCACGATCCTAAAACGTGTCAATCAATTGCATATGAAATGGTGCTTCCTTCGAGATGGCAACAGGATGATGATGTGCCTTATATTACTACATCAAGAAATGTTAAATCTGACACTAAGCGTGTAACAGGAGACGAGCGTGTTGAAATGTGACGAGAACTTCTTACATAAAATAATAGACAGAGATGATGCGCCAAAATAAGAAAAGCGTTAAGGAACGAAACTCTAGCACTAGTAGGAGCGATGGAGGGAGAAGTGAATAAGTTGAAGGATGATTCCAAACACTAAAAGATGCGCTAATCGTCCATGTTATGAATTTTTAAGGGAAATGAAGTGACCAGTTGACGTTAATCGAATTACCAATAATAACGAGTTATCATGCGAGCATTGGAATGGCTACAAAGCTTTGTACGGAAGAAAGAAGTGTTCTCTCTTAGGTTGGGAAGAAATTGATAAGCGGAGGATACTGGACTATAGTTGAGTCAGCAGACCAAAGGAATTCCTAGAACTTATCAGAACCCGGCTACTGGCAGCCCAGAATGAACAATAGAGATACGCGGACCAGAACTATAAAGACAGAAAGTACGAAGTAACTGGCCAGGTATTGTTGAAAGTACCTCCCGAGGAGGGAGTGATGAGATTCGAAAGGGAAAGAAATGTTAAACCCAAGATTTATTGGACCAGTTGGAGAATTAAAGGACCAAGAAAGTTGACTTATAAATTAGCACCATCGTCGAACGGTCGCCAAGTTATAACGAATACCACGAATCAAGGTTAGGAAATTTAACTGTGAAAGCCAGACATATGATTGAAAATGAGCTATTAAACTCGTAGCCAGACTTAGCGCATGTCGAGTAACGTGTAGAGTTCATAAGACTACAAGGACGAGTACCCGGTATTATGGATAAAAAACTAAGGTTATTATTTGCTGTATTTATTACTAAGATTCGGGAGCTCAAGGCCTTTAATGGCTGCTCTCGTGTTTTGTAGCTTAATTCTGCCTTTACGAGATGCCTACGTATCTCTGTGAATTAGAGAATCAAGCCAAAAAACGTAGTTCTGATGTGCGGGGTGAGACCCCTTATATAGATGTTGAGAGTCCTTGAATTGGACTTGGTATAGGAGACTTGGTGGGCAAGTCTCATAATTAGAATGGACTTTGGAGTCCTAGATAGTAGGAAACTGACTCCTTATCCTTTTAGGTCCCCTTGAGGCCAATCTACAAGGATTTATATCCCCACTAGGACTTATCTTAATAGCTGTTTTCCTCCTTTATTTATTAATTATGAAATTAATAAAATTAATAAATAACTAGGGCTTTTGGGCCTTCTTTGTTCCATCAGGCCTGATCTGGTCCATCAGGCCTGATCAATGTGTTGACCTTCTTGGTCTGAATGTCATACATCTTCTTATTGGGCCTAGCAGCCCACACCTTGCAATATTTATTTATACAATCAAGATTTATTTATCCCTATCATTTGCCCCCAACTTTTGGGAAATATTGATTAGGTTTCGCAAAAGTTAAGTCTATTCATTCCCTTACAGAGTTTCATTTTTGTGTAAAGTGTGGAGCGACCTACACATTTACAATGATTTTTCCTTTATTTCTGGATTTTTCCCAAATTTTCTGGGATTTATCCCTAATTTTCTGGATCTTTCCCTTAATTTCTGGGTTTTTCGCTAATTTTCTGGGATTTATTCTTAATTTCTGGATTTTCCCTAATTTTCTGGGATTTATCCTTAATTTCTGGATTTTTCCCTAATTTTCTGTGATTTATCCTTAATTTCTGGATTTTTCCCTAATTTTTTGGGATTTATCCTTAATTTTCTAGATTTTTCCCTAATTTTCTGGGATTTATCCTTAATTTCTAGATTTTTCCCTAATTTTCTGGGATTTATCCTTAATTTCTGGATTTTTCCTTAATTTTCTGGGATTTATCCTTAATTTTTGGATTTTTCCCTAATTTTCTGGGATTTATCCTTAATTTTCTGGATTTTTCCCTAATTTTCTGGGATTTATCCTTAATTTCTGGATTTTCCCTAATTTTCTGGGATTTATCCTTAATTTCTGGATTTTTCCCTAATTTTCTGGGATTTATCCTTAATTTCTGGATTTTTTCCTAATTTTCTGGGATTTATCCTTAATTTTCTGGATTTTTCCCTAATTTTCTGCTTTAAAATCGATCAGGATGTATAAAAAATCGATCAGGATGTATAAAAAATCGATCAGGATTCCTGACTGATTTCGATCAGGATCCTGATCGAACTAGCTCAGGAAGTAACATTCTGGTCGACGGGATCTTCGATCAGGATCTATGTGGAATCGACCAGAATTCCTGATCGATTTCGATCAGGACTCTAATCGAACTGGCCTTCAAAGTGACACTCTAGTCGACTGAAACATGGGCATAATCGACCTGAATTCTTGATCGATTTCGATCAGGATTCTGATCGAACTAGGTGGCTTTCTACCGTTCTGATCGAATGAAATATCGATCTGGATCCTCTTCTGTGTCGATCAGGACTCTGATCGATCTTAGTGGTTTTCTTCCTTCTTGCTCGAATGACATATCGATCAGGATCCTTTTTGGGGTCAATCAGGATTCTGATCGAACTTAGGGGATTTCTTTCCTTCTGTTCGAATGAGGTATCGATCAGGATCCTGTTTGGCGTCGATCAGGACTCTGATCGAACTTAATAGGTTTCTTCCCTCTTGATCGATTGAAGTATCGATTAGGATTTTCTTCTTTGTCGATTAGGACTCTGATCGAACCATTTTAAAATTCTGGTCAATTTTTGACCCTTCATTTTCCACAGGAGCTTCTAGATTATTCCTGATATTTCTAGTAGATGGGCTTTTAGGTTGGGCCTGGCTAAATGGGCCTAGAAATGCCTCGTATTCCGAGCTTTTTGCCTATATAAGTGTAGTGTGAAGTGAGAATCCTCACTTCACTTCACATTTCTCATTTTCTCTCACAAATCTCTCTAGAGTTCTCCCTTTGAGAAGGCGATTTCCGGCGACCTCAGCCACCGCAGCTCCACCTTTCTCAGGTTTTTCTGGGTTTCAAGCCTTCAACCGAACCATATCAATGGCGGATCGTGACTTGGCTCATTTGCAGAAGATGAATGTCTCTAAGAGAGGTACAAACATTCAAATTCAATCTCCATATACTTCCCTACTTGATATGATTAACTCGAGAGGTGATGAATATCCCTCTCTATCTGAGTTAGATTCGTATAATCATGGTAACACCTTTCATGAGTTAGATGGTAGGATAGAGTCTATGAACACCCTGTACAGACTTCCACCCCACCTTAGGATCACTCCAGCCGCCCCTGGGGATAGGACTTGTAATTGGGAGGGGGATACTTTGTTTATCTATCGAGGAGCCCTGACCGCGGGTCTCAGGTTCCCATTCCATGAAGTTATTCCTCGCTTACTTGCAGATGTACAAATTAACCCTTGTCAACTCCCTCCTAACGCTTGGAGGAACATTATCTGTTTTATGGTCCTTTGTCTTAGAAACAATTTTCCTCTTTCCGTAGCTGTCTTTAGGAAAGTTTTCCAATTCTATAATAGTGCCATGAGTCAACCAGGTTGGGTTTTAATTCGTCAACGGCCCAAAATCCCTCATATCTTCGATAGTAATTCCATAGTTGAGAATAACCCCAAATGGAGGGACGAGTTTGTGAGGCTGGCCTGGGCTGGGGGTGATTGGGCCACACTCTTTCGTAGGCCCTTTTGCAAAGTGTCAGATGGGAGTCCAGGTAGCATCAGATTATCTGATGAGGAGGAGGTGGCCTACCAAGCCTTAATTTCAGATGATGGGAAAACAGACACCTGGACCCTCTTAGAGGAGTTTTCTCTGAAGAAAGTTGGTCTCTCTCAGGCCAGTGATAAGGGTAAATTTATAACTGGATAACCATTTTTCCTTCCCTTTAATTGTAACGTTTTATCTCTCCTGCAATTTAATATTCTTTCTATCTTTCCTTTTCAGCTTGCGAGGCCATCAATAATGTCAACAGGCCCAAGGAAGGGGAGTCAGGCCGCCAGAAGAGGGCCAAGCTAAACAAGGACCCCAGGAGCAAACCTGACGGTCCTTCTTTTCTTAAGCCCCACGTCCCGGTGGTCGAGTTGGGGGACGATGTGGATCCTCCACTTAAGGCACATTCCTTCAGGCCTAACTGGGGCTTTAAGAGGAGCGATACGGTGGTTGAATCCACCAAACATGCTAAGGATTGGTCGTACCATTCCATCACTCCCCACGACTTTACTAACATTGTTACGGGGAGCGATATCGAGACTATTGAGCTTCTGGGTTCTCAAGCCCAAGCTGCGGTAACTTTCTTTTTTCTCTTTTTCTTTGAATCCCAACTTTCTCGTATTTCAACGAACTTGTGCTAACTCACACATATTTCTTTGCAGAGTAATACCTACTTCCAGGCGGCCCTCCACCAGGCTAGGTCCTGGAAGGGTAACTCAGATGGGTTCGAGAAGGAGATGAAGAAATGGGAGGAGAGAGCCAAGGTCCTGGAGAAGAAGCTGGACACGAAAAAAGAGGAGCTGGCTAAGGCTCATTCCGAGCTGGTGAAACTTAGGAGCGATAAGGATAAGCTAGGAGCGATAAGGATAAGCTCATTGATTACTACATGGATTCTGACAAGTTTAAGAATCTCATAGAGATTCATGATGAGGGTCTTTATTCCCTACAGTTTACTCAGGGATGGGATGCGGCCGTAAAGGCGGTTTCTGAGAGGCACCCGGGCTTAGTCGACCCTAAGGACTTTATAAGTCCCGAGCAGGCTGAGTCGGAGGACAGCATAGATGCCCTCTTCAACTCCCCTCAGCCAGATGATCGCATCTTGGATCCTAACACTGCTTCTCCTCCCGCTTCTCCTGCGAAGGATGCTGAAGGCGCTGATAAGGAGCAAGAGAATGAAGGCTCCCGCATGGAGGAGTAGTGTTTTTATTCTGTAATTTTATCCTTAACTTATGTCTGGACTTTTGTTTGTATTAAAACTTATTACCCTCCGGGGTTATTTTATATGCTACTTTCCTTATTCGCATCTCTCTCCTTTATTTTTCCGATACTTTAATATGCATTCAAACTTGGCCTAATGGGCCACACAAGTATTATCTCAACTCAAACATCCATAGGTTGAAATAATTTCGAACTCTTTAATTTCAAGTCTGGTTTTCCAAAACCTTACATAATATGGGTTCGACCCTGATCAATAATAGCTAGAAAATAAAAATCCTACGCAAACAAAGCTTCAAGGTGCTTTTAAACCTACTTGTCACAACGACAAGTGAGAATCGTACTTCGACTATCTTACACGTAGTAAACCTTCAGGTTTTGTGCGTGCCAGGTTCTCGGGACTTCAAAACCATCCATAGTCTCCAGCTTGTAGGTTCCTCTACCCTGAACACTCTTGACTTTGTACGGCCCTTCCCAATTTGGGGCAAGTTTCCCTTTCTATCCTACCCCAGAAGCTTCTATCTTCCTCAAGACTAGGTCACCTTGTTTAAAGAACCTTTCTTTAACCCTTAAGTTGTAGTAGAATGAAGCCTTCTTCTGATACTCTACTATCTTTGCATGTGCTTCATCTCGCACTTCATCGATTAAGTCTAGAGCCAACCTTTGTCCTTCCTTATTTTCCTCAGCATTGAAAGCCTGAATCCTTGGAGAGGAATGTGATATCTCCACTGGAACTACTGCTTCTGCCCCATACGCCAACATAAAGGGAGTTGCTCCTGTCATGACTCTACAGGTAGTCCTATAGGCCCATAATATGGGAAGTATCTCATCCACCCAATTATTTCTTGACTTCTCGATCCTCTTCTTTAGTCCATCCAGGATTATTCGATTTGCTACTTCTGCTTGCCCATTGGCTTGTGGGTGAGCCACGGAGGTGAACCGTAACTCAATTTCATTTTCTTCACAATACTTCTTGAATTCCTCATTGTTAAACTGCGTTCCATTGTCGGTGAATAGGACATGGGGAATTCCATATCGGCATATAATGTTTTCCCACAGGAATTGTGCAACCTGTTTAGTTGTGATTTTGGCCAAGGGTTTGGCTTCAATCCACTTAGTGAAATAATCAATGGCTACAATCAGGAACTTCCTTTGTGCCGTGGCCATAGGGAAAGGCCCTAGAATATCCATCCCCCACATAGCAAAGGGAATAGGCGAGTTGATAGATGTCAGCATCTCGGGAGGTTGTCTAACAACAGGTGCATGCTTCTGACAGCGGTCACACTTCTTCACATATTCTTTGGCATCAGCCATTATTTCCGGCCAATAAAAGCCTAGACGAGTTATCTTATGAGCCAAGGCCCTGCCCCCCAAGTGTTGTCCAGAAATACCTTCATGCACTTCTTCAAGAGACAAGCGTGCCTCATCGGGCCTGAGACACCTCAAGTAGGGAACCACGAAAGATCTTTTGTAAAGAATCCCATCTATCAAAGAGTACCTTAGTGCTCAAACAGTTAACTTCTGTGCTTCAGTTGCATCACTTGGCAACCAACCGGTTTGAATGTGAGCCTTGATAGGATCAATCCATGACGTCCCCAGGCCTGTAGGAGCCACAAGCTTAACATCTATGCTTCGTGTCTTCAAAACACAGAAGTACACACTTCCTGAACTTTCTTCTATCTCGGATGAAGCAAACTTTGATAACGCATCTGCCTTAGCATTTTCTTCCCTTGGAATGTGCTCAACATGACATTCATTAAATTGGGTCATCACAACCCTTACTAGGCGGACATACTTAGCCATCGTATCATCCCTTGGCTCAAATTCTCCCTTTACCTGGGATATGACCAACTTTGAGTCTCCACGGACCTTTAAGTTTTTGACTCTAAGTGTTCCAGCTAGGCCAAGGTCAGCTATTAGGGCTTCATATTCTGCCTCATTATTTATGGTTGGAAAGTCTAGCTTCATAGCATACTCAATTAAGAACCCATCAGGGCTTTGCAAAACCAATCCTGCTCCACTGGAGTTCGTTTTTGATGCTCCATCAAAATAGAGAACCCAATATTCTTTATCATCCTTCTCTATGCCCCCATTATCGACTCCCTTGTCTTGAGGTATGGCATCTTCCTGCCCCCCGACTTCTTAGTTGGGTATGGTACATTCCACCACGAAGTCAGCTAGTGCCTGGGCTTTTATTGCCGTACGTGGCTTATACTTGAGATCGAACTCTCCCAGCTCTATTGCCCACTTAATCAATCTCCCACTTGCCTTGGGACTATGAATGATATTTCTCAGGGGTTGATTTGTTAGCACCTCAATCTGGTGAGCCTGAAAATAAGGACGCAGCTTTCTCGAAGCCATTACCAAGGCTAAAGCGAATTTCTCAATAGCTGAATAATTCAACTCAGCACCATGCAAAATTTTGCTGACATAGTATATGGGTTTCTGGACTTTCAGTTCCTCCTTAACCAACACCGCGCTTAAAGCGCTCTCTGAAACAGCCAAGTACAAGAATAAAACTTCACTCAGAACTGGCTTGGCCAACAACGGGGCCTGGGCCATATACTTCTTTAACTCTTCAAATGCCTTCTGGTTTTCCTCATTCCATACAAAGTCTTTGATATTCTTTAGTGACTTGAAGAATGACAAGCACTTGTCTCCTGACTTGGAGATGAATCGTCCTATCGCAGCGACCCTCCTGTGAGCTTCTGAACATCCTTGACAGTTTTTGGTGGTTCCATGTCCAGGATTGCCTTTATTTTATCGGGGTTAGCCTCAATTCCTCTCTTTGAGACCATTAATCCCAAGAATTTTCCAGATCCTACTCTGAAAGCGCACTTCGTAGGATTCAACATCATCTTGTGGTACCTCAGGATCTCAAAAGCTTCCCTCAAATGGGTTATATGATCAGTCTTTACTAGACTCTTGACTAACATGTCATCAACATAGACTTCCATAGTCTTTGGAATGTCATCCTTGTGCATCTTAATCTGATTATATCCGCTAAATCCATCCATGAAACTCAGCATCTCATGCCCAGCAGTGGCATCAATCAAAGTATCAATCCTTGGCAATGGAAAATAGTCTTTAGGGCATGCATCATTCAGATCAGTGAAGTCTATACACATCCTGCACTTTCCATTAGCCTTCTTCACCATTACAGGGTTTGCTAACCACTCCGAAAATTGAATCTCCTCAATGAAACCAGCCTCTAGGAGCTTCTCTACTTCCTGTTTTATAGCCTCTTGTCTTTCCGGGGCAAAATTTCTTTTCTTCTGTTTCACTGTCTTCCGGCTTGGATCCACGTTTAGCTTGTGAGTAATCAACTCTGGGTCTATGCCTGGCATATCAGCTGCTGACCATGCAAATACATCACTATTTTCTTGCAAAAATTTCACCAACTTCCCTCTAAGGGGCTCCTGTAGTGTGGCTCCAATGGAAGTCATCCTCTCAGGATTCTTGGGGTCTAAAGGAACCGAAACCAAGTCTTCTGCTGGCTTTCCTCTCTTCTCGTCATTTTCTCGGACATCCATATCTTCAATAGGAAGAACCTGCCCCCCGACTCCATCTGCCCTCAAAGAGGCCACATAACAGCTTCTAGCCATTTTTTGATCTCCTTTCTCTTTTCCAATCCCGTTTCGGGTGGGAAACTTCATAATTGAATGGTAGGAAGAGGGGACTGCCTTAAAGGCATATATCCCTGTTCTCCCCATGATAGCATTATAAGTTGAACTAGCCTTTACTACCACGAAATCCAACATCTGCGTTGCTTGTCTTGGTTCCGTACCTATGGTGGTTGGCAGTTTGATTATTCCTTCCACAGGACATTCTACTCCAGCAAATCCATATATCGGCATGTCGGTTGGTGTCAACTGGGAATCGTTATACCCCATCCTTAGAAAGGCGTCGTGGAGCAATATATCCACAGAAGCACCATTATCCACAAGAACCCTCTTAACCGGGCTATTTCCTATTATTGGTGTTATGACCAACGAGTCGTCATGAGGAAACTTTACGCCCTCTAGGTTAGAATCATCAAAAGCCAATGTTACTTCTGTCCTGGCCCTCTTCGGGGCTTCTCCAACAATATGCATAACCTCTCTAGTATATGCCTTTCTTGAATTTTTGGACAATCCAGCAGCAGTCGGACCTCCAAAGATCGTGTTTATCACAGGTCCTCGAGGGCGTCGTGGTCCTCCAAAAATTGCATTTATAACCGGCCCTCTAGGTTGGGGATTCCGCCCCTGATCGTCTTGGTCCCTCCTACGATCTTCAAAATTCTTCCTTCCACTATTATTTCTGTCCCCTCCATCTCCAGTATACTTGTTCAATCTTCCTTTTCGAATCAAAAACTCAATTTCATCTTTCAATTGCCTACACTCATCGGTGTCATGGCCAACATCCTTGTGAAACCTACAATACTTGCTCTTATCTAGCTTGGCGGGATCAGCCTTCAAGGGCTTAGGCCAGCGAATATCTCTATCTTTCTCAATCTCCATCAAAATTTGACTTCTAGAAGCATTCAGCTTAGCGTATTCAGTGAACTTTTGCCCGGGTCCTCCCTTCTTGGGGGTTGAATCAGGGTTTTGTTCGGTTCTAGGATATTTGTCCTTTGCAATATATTCTAGATCAGTTTTCCGCTTCTTGCCTCCAGTGGGCTCATTATTTATTACGGTCTTCCTCATACTTTCTTCAACCTTGATATACTTCCCTGCCCTCTCTTGGAGCTCCAACATGCTTTCAGGGGGAGGTTTGGCCAAGGACATCTTAAAAAAATTCGTCCCTAGTTCCTTGTTGCAGTGCTATCATGGCTACCTTATCATCAAGGTCCGGGACTTTTAAAGCCTCTTTTGTGAAACGATTCAGGTAATCTCTCAAGGATTCCTTAGCTCCCTGCACAATACTCATAAGAGATGCTGAACTTTTCTCATGGACTCTCCCGCTGATGAATTGCTTAATAAAAGCCTGACTTAACTCTCTGAACGATCCAATAGAGTTTGGGGGTAAGCGATTGTACCATCTTTGAGCCATACCCGACAGGGTTTGAGGGAAGGCCCGACACTTAATAGCGTCATTCACGGGTTGCAGCAGCAGTGCATTAGAGAATGTCCTGACATGGTTAGCGGGGTCTCTGGTGCCATCATAGGCTTTGATAGTGGGCATCTTGAATTTCCTTGAGATATGGGCATTCATTATTTCTTCTGTGAAGGGTGGAGTTGGATCATCAGGGTCTCCAAGGGGAAGGAGATTGCTTGGATCAGTTCTTGGGAAGACAACCCTTCTTCGTACCGGACCATCTAGGTCTATGACAGGAGGAGGATTTCTCCCCCTAGGAGGCATCTGGGGTCTGGTGGCCTGGTGAGCTTCCAAGTCACGCCTCAGCCTTTGGATCTCAGCCTCATGAGCCCTTATCCTTTCCTGCACTTCCTTGGGATTCGTCCCTTGGGTGTTTCGAGGGCGTTGCCTTCCATCGGCCATCGGCTCCTTGCCTGGATGTCTCCTTCTTGGGGCCACTTCATCATCCGAAGATTCGGAATCTCTCTCAGTGTAAGGACCAGAAAATTCCCGATCCTCGGGGATAGGAGCCAAACCTCGTATATAAGGGGGCGATTGCCCTCGTGCTTCACTTCGCCCAGCATATCCACTTCCTCCAACCTTGAATAGTCGGGGGAGTCATCCCTTGTGGCTGAGATTGAGTTGCCCCTATCTGGATTTCCGCTTGAGTAGATGCATAAGTTGAGTGGGGAGGAATCTCCACGGTTGACGAAATCACCTGAGTTGTCCCTGATGGTGTTCCCTCCTCCAGAGCGCTAGTTATTCTCCGTGTTCTCGCCATGGTTGTTGTTCACTTCCCACAGACGGCGCCAAATGTTATGGATAAAAAACTAAGGTTATTATTTGCTGTATTTATTACTAAGATTCGGGAGTTCAAGGCCTTTAATGGCTGCTCTCGTGTTTCGTAGCTTAATTCTGCCTTTAAGAGATGCCTACGTATCTCTGTGAATTAGAGAATCAAGCCAAAAAACGTAGTTCTGATGTGTGGGGTGAGACCCCTTATATAGATGTTGAGAGTCCTTGAATTGGACTTGGTATAGGAGACTTGGTGGGCAAGTCTCATAATTAGAATGGACTTTGGAGTCCTAGATAGTAGGAAACTGACTCCTTATCCTTTTAGGTCCCCTTGAAGCCAATCTACAAGGATTTATATCCCCACTAGGACTTATCTTAATAGCTGTTTTCCTCCTGAAATTAATAAATAATCAGGGCTTTTGGGCCTTCTTTGTTCCATCAGGCTTGATCTGGTCCATCAGGCATGATCAATGTGTTGACCTTCTTGGTCTGAATGTCATACATCTTCTTATTGGGCCTAGAAGCCCACACCTTGCAATATTTATTTATACAATCAGGATTTATTTATCCCTATCACCCGGATATATATTTTATGGATGAGTGGAAATTTTATGAAGAGATTAAATACTTCTAGGTAGACATGAGAACTCGAGGTTGTCATGCAAGAAGCAAATCCCTACCTATTTCTGAACTGATTCCGGGACGAAATCCTTTTAAGGGCGAAGACTGTAAGAATCCAAATTTTTGACATCAGTAACAGACCTTTATGGATAGTAATATAATAACTTGAATATTTGAAACCTTGTAAAATGCTAAATAAATAGTAACCCTGACAGACGGGAAAAACTGGTGTGCATATGTTATGTACTTGATGATTACATGAACAAAACACCTTAGTAGATTTTACTTAGTGAAATAATGTAGCACTCGACGGATAAGAATTATAGTCCCGAAAAATTACTCATTACAGTCCCGACGGATGATGACTTATTATCCATCGAGTGAGTAGCTTATGTAATAATGAGTCTGTAGCATATTTCTACATACACCTTTGTGTAGATTCTGTAGTAGCATATAGGTCATGTCGACTTTAACTAGATATGCAGAATAGGTTGATTAATTGTACATAGATGATGTCTTGTAATTCTGCATAAGTGAATTAAAGTCAAGTGCCAAAATAGCTACCGGCGGATGATTAACAAAGCCATCGACGGATGATCAAATGGCTATCAACGAATGTTCAATATAACAGTCGACGGATGATCAATAAAGCCATCAATGGATGATCATAAAATCGACGAATGATCATGTACTCAACGGATAAAGAATTCAAATATCAGTTGACAGTGACAGCATAGTCACATGCGTCGAAGTGTATACAAATGAAATGAGGAAGCCTATTAATTGGGTAATAGAGAACAAAGTAGCAAAGCATTAGACCTGATAGTTTTTATAATGATTCTGTCTTTTGACTTTGTAATCTTGGTAATATATATAAACCAAGAAGTAGCAAATAAAAATATGAATCTTAGATACAACAATAGAAAAACATTTGTAAGTAGAATTCTTAGCATTTCTCTGTATTCTCAGTAGTTCAACATTTGTAAGCAGCTGTGAACATTACACAGAGTTCTTTCGATATATAATATATATCTCTGGTGGAATCATTCAAATCCACCAGAAAGTTTTTAAAGACTCTTGTTTTTAATTACTTGTGTTTTGATTCACTTAAGTTTTATTCCGCATTGTGCTAATCAATACACTTATATTTATATTTGAGTTAGAACATTTTATTTCAAGAAAAAGTTTCAAGAATTCCGTTCAACCCCCCTTCTGTAATTCTTGTCATATTGTTAAGGGACTAACAATTGGTATCAGAGCAAGTTCTTAACTTACAAAGAGTTTAAAGATCAAAACAATTCTGCAAGATGAACAAGAAGGATGTTGAAGTCAAGATTCCTTTTCTGGATAAAGATAATTACCATCATTGGAAGGTAAAGATGCATCTTCATATGCTTTCTCAAGATGAGGCCTATGTGGACTGCATAAAAAGAGGCCCTCATAATCCAATGAGAGCTACAACAGGAAACGAGCCATCAGTCCCAAGCCAAGACATGAATGGTCTGATCCTGACATTGAACAAGTCAAGAAGGATAAAAAGGCCATGAATATCCTGTTTAATGGAGTTGATGGAGATATGTTTGACAACATTATCAACTGCAAAACTGCCAAGGAAATTTGGGATACAATACAGATCATCTGTGATGGCACTGAGTAAGTTAGAGAAAACAAGATGCATCTCCTGATTCAGCAATATGAGCATTTTCATAATGAAGAAAGTGAGTCACTCACTGACATTTTCAGTAGGTTTCAAAAACTACTAAATGCTCTTAAGTTGCATGGAAGGGTCTATCAAACAAAAGACTCCAATCTGAAATTTCTTAGATCTCTTCCAAAGAAATGGAAACCAATGACAGTCTGATTAAGAAACTCACAGGATTATAAGGAGTTTACCTTGGAGAGATTGTATGGCATCCTGAAAACCTATGAGCTTGAAATGGAGCAGGATGAAAGAATGGAGAGAGAAAAGAAGAAAGGAGGATCCATTACACTAGTTGCTGAGTTAGAAAAGGAGAAGGAAGTGAAGATGGAAGCTGTTGAATCAACTTGAAGGGTCTGTGAGAACAAGGGCAATGGGCTTGTAGTAGAAAGTGAAGATTCTTTGAGCCATGATGACATGGAGGACATTGATGAGCACCTAGAATTTATTTCCAGGAGATTTTCCAAACTCAAGTTCAAAAAGAACTTTGGAACAGCGAAGCCAAATAGAAACATGGTGGATAAATCAAAATTCAAGTGTTTCAAATGTGGCTTGGAAGGGCATTTTGCCAGTGAGTGTAGGAAGTCAGATTCCAGTAAGAAAAGGTTTGAGTTTGTAGATTATAAGCAAAAATACTTTGATCTACTCAAGCAAAAGGAAAGGGCTTTTATTATACAAGAAAATGACTGGGCAGCAGATGGTCTGGATGAAGATGAAGATGTCAGCTATGTAAATTTAGCCCTAATGGCCAAGTCTGATGAAACAGAAACAAGTTCCTCAAGCAATCAGGTAATTACTACAAACCTTGCACATTTATCTAAAGCTGAGTGTAATGATGCCATTAATGATATTTCTACAGAGTTATATCATTTGTGTGTTACACTTAAGTCTCTTACTAAAGAAAATGCTAAAATCAAATAAAACAATTTATTTTTGAGTGAGAGGAATAATGTGCTTGAGTCTCAATTTATTGATTTTGAGAAATTAAGAATTGAGTGTAAGATTGCTATAGAGGAATTAACTGAGTCCTTGAAAAAGGAAGAAATTTTGAAGAAGCAGCTCGAGCGTGAACAAAAGTTGATTAAGGCATGGAAAACATCCAGGGATGTCCATGCTCAAATCACCAAAGTTCAAGGAATCGAGTCCTTCTGTGATGAAGCCTGGAAAAAGAACAAAGAGAAACTAGAACCCAATTTGGTAGATGGTCTGCTAACAGATGTAGACTCGACGGATGATGAGGATCATCCGTCGGATAACAAAAAGTGTTATCCGTTGATTGATGAAAATCATCATCCGTCGGCTGTGAGCAAACCCATCAGTAAAGCCAAACTAGTTAAGCTGAATGAGAAGTATGGGTCTGTTTCTAAGAACTTTGTTTCAGGAGAGTCGAGTCAAGTTAAGAAAGGGAAAAAGGCTATTGTTGGTCACATGACTTTCAAACAGTTAAGTGATAGGCTTGAAAAGATTGAGGTAAAAATATAGACTAAAAGGAAAAACAATAGGAATGGTAAAGTAGGGATTAACAAACATAATATCTACACACCTGATAAATATGCTCCTAGAAATATCTGTGTCAAGTGTGGTAGTGTAAATTATCTGTCTGTTAATTGCAAATTGTCATGCCTACTTCCATGTCTGTACAACCTCAATTTCCTAATATGAATGCCATGCCTCCTATGCCTGTTAATGCCATGTCTACACAGAACATGAATGCACAGTTTGCTAATATGCCATTTGCACCTAATCCTTATTATGCTGCATATAGCTTGCCACAAATGCCATTTAGCATGCCTTACTGGAATAACATGTTTACCCATAGCATGCCATTTCCTGTTAGTCATAATATGCATGATAATTATGTTGCAATGAATAGTTTCAAAGGCCCAACTCAAATGACTAAGGATGAATCTGAAATTCCCAAGTCAAGTGAAATAAAGCCTAAGAAATAGAAAAAGAAAGCTAACAAGGCAGGACCCAAGGAAACTTGGGTACCAAAATCAATTTGATTTGATTTTGATGTATCCAGGGAAACAGAAAGAATCTTTGGTACTTGGATAGTGGCTGTTCAAGACACATGACTGGTGATTCTACCCTGCTCACAGAGTTTAAGCAGAGAGCTCACCCAAGTATTACTTTTGGAGATGACAGCAAAGGTTATACTATGAGATATGGCTTGATTTCAAAGGACAATGTCATCATTGAGGAGGTTGCTTTAGTGGAAGCTCTCAAACACAATCTGTTGAGTATCAGCCAGCTTTGTGATAAAGGCAATTCAGTAACCTTCAACTCAGAAGCCTGTGTTGTGACTAATAAAAGAAGCAGCAAAGTGGTTCTCACTGGTATGACAAAAGGAAATGTGTACCTAGCTGATTTCAACTCATCTATTGCAGAATCTGTAACTTGTCTTCTCAGTAAAGCTAGTCTGGATGAAAGTTGGCTATGGCACAAGAAACTATCCCATTTAAACTTTAATACCATGAATGAGCTAGTAAAGAAAGAACTGGTCAGAGGCATTCCTCTAGTGGAGTTTTTTAAGGATGGACTGTGTGATGCCTGCCAAAAAGGGAAGCAGATCAAAGCATCATTTAGGAAGAAACTTGATTCAACAATTGAAGAGCCTTTGCAACTGCTTCACATGGATTTATTTGGACCAGTCAATGTATTGTCAATCTCAAGGAAAAGATTTTGCCTAGTAATTGTAGATGATTTCTCAAAGTTCTCTTGGACATATTTTCTAAAGTCTAAAGATGAGGCTAGTGAAATCATCATCAATCATATAAGGCAAGTCAATAATCATCATGATTTCAAGGTTAAAAGAATCAGAAGTGACAATGGAGCTGAGTTCAAGAACTCTGTCATGAGAGCATTTTGTGAGGAATGGGATCATGCATGAGTTTTCAGCAGCAAGGACTCCACAACAAAATGGAGTAGTGGAAAGGAAGAACAAATCACTTATTGAAGCGGCATGGACAATGCTTGAAGAATCTAAATTACCAACATATTTCTGGGCTGAAGCTGTAAATACTGCATGTTACACTCAAAATATTTCTTTGGTTAATCAAGCAAGATGCATGACTCCCTATCAATTATTCAAGAACAAGAAGCCAACTCTAAACTTTCTTCATGTCTTTGGCTGCAAATGCTATATTCTGAGAAATCAAACTGATCAATAAGGGAAGTTTGATGCTAAAGCAGATGAAGGAATTTTCGTTGGATATGCTATTGGTAAAGCATATAGAGTCTACAATCTAAGAACCAACATTGTTATGGAATCAATACATGTTATGTTTGATGATAAAAAGATTGAAGGACTGAAAGATGGAGATTACCATGAGAGCCTCAAATTCGACAATGTGGAGATGGTTAGTGATGACAGTGATGATGAAAATGATCAAGAGAATGTATCTAAGGATAATGCAGATAAATCTACCACTAATGAAGCACAAAACTCAACATCTATCGAGTTGCATAATGCTTCATCTGTCGGAAGGCAATCTGCGTTATCCATCGGGAGACAACCAGCTTCATCTGTCGGTACTCAAAATTCACCATCCGTCGGGTTATCAAAAGGAGCAGGAAGTCAAGATAGATCACCTATAGAAAGTTCCCCTTTCTCAAATTAAAGATCCACAAACTCAAAGGGACTTTCTAACAATCAAAACTCAATCACACATCAAGACAACAATGAGGTATCTTCATCTAGAGCTAATCTACCTCAACAAAGGAAATGGACAAAAGATCACCCCTTTGAGCTTATTATTGGTGATGTTTCTTCTAGAGTTCAAACAAGAAGAGCAACTCAGGAAGACTGTCTATACAGCAGCTTTCTTTCCAAGGAAGAACCAAAGAAGGTAGAAGAAGCTTTGTTGGATCCTGATTGGATATTAGCTATGCAGGAGGAGCTAAACCAATTTGAAAGGAATAATATGTGGAAGCTGGTACCGAAGCCTAAAGGAAAGAATCCAATAGACACCAAGTGGGTATTCAGAAATAAGATGGATGAAAATGGCATAGTTGTCAGGATTAAAGCTAGATTGGTTGCCAAAGGCTACTGTTAACAAGAAGGAATAGATTTTAATGAAACATTTGCTCCTGTTGCAAGACTTGAAGCCATCAGAATCTTCTTAGCCTATGCAGCCCATGCCAATTTCAAGGTCTATCAAATGGATGTCAAAAGTGCCTTTCTGAATGGAGATTTGGAGGAAGAAGTTTATGTCAGTCAACCTCCTGGTTTTGAAGATCCAAATTTTCCAGAATATGTCTATTATCTTCTGAAAGCACTTTATGGACTGAAGCAAGCACCTAGAGCCTGGTATGACACTTTATCAAAGTTCCTTTTGGAAAATCACTTCACAAGAGGTATTGTAGATAAAACTTTATTTTTCAGAAATGTTAATGGCTCTAGTATACTTGTTCAAATTTTATGTAGATGATATTATTTTTGGCTCTACAGATGAGAAACTTTGCAAAAAGTTTGCCAAAGTGATGCAAAGTAAGTATGAAATGCGTATGATGGGAGAACTAACTTACTTTCTTGGTTTACAAGTTAAGCAAGCTAGTGATGGAATATTCATTAGTCAAACTAAATATATTTTTGATCTTTTAAAGAAGTTTGATTTAATGGATTGCACATCTGCAAAAACTCCCATGGCCACTGCAACTAAGCTTGAATTAAACACTACTGAAAAGTCTGTGGATATTTCAAGTTATAGAGGCATGGTTGGCTCACTTCTGTACTTAACAACTAGTAGGCCAGATATAATGTTTGCTACATATTTATGTGCTAGATTTCAGGCTGATCCAAGGGAACACCAAACCTTGGCATTTGGTACCCTAGAAATTCTGGTTTTAATCTAACTGGTTATTCAGATGCAGATTATACAGGTTGTAGAATTGATAGAAAGAGTACAACAGGAACCTGTCAATTTCTAGGAAACAAGCTTGTGTCCTGGTTCAGTAAAAAGCAAAATTCAGTTTCTACTTCTACAACTGAAGCTGAATATATTGCTGCTGGCAGTTGCTGTGCACAGATTTTATGGATAAAAAATCAATTGCTAGACTATGGTTTGCAAGTTGAGAGGATTCCTATTTTCTGTGATAATACAAGTGCAATTGCCATCACTGAAAATCCAGTACAACATTTAAGGACAATACACATAGATATCAAGTACCATTTCATAAGGGAACATGTAATGAATGGTACTGTGGAACTACATTATGTTCCCAGTGAGAAGCAGCTTGCAGATATCTTTACCAAGCCACTGGATGAATCCACCTTTTCAAGGTTGGTAAGTGAGTTAGGTATGCTTAATTACTCTTAAATCCATCTGAGTTAATTTGCAAGTTGAAATGCAGCTAGAAATTTAATTGACTTTTCAGTCATGGATGAAATTTTGGCTAAGTCAAAATTTACATCTCGACGGATAACCCTTATCCATCGAGTTTGGTCATCCGTCGAAATACAATTTGCTAATAAAAATCAATTACTTTTCTGGAATATTTTATGTCTCGACGGATAACAGTTTATCCTCATCCGTCGAATTGTCTTAATCTCAGCCGTTAATTCCCTGAACATTATCCATCGAGTATACTTACAGTTTGTAAGCATAACACGATGGAGAATGGATGGAATTTTTACAGTTTATTTTTAAACGGCTATTTTAGGCAATTTTTATTGGTTACTTTATTTTACTTTATTATTTTTACCAGTTATTTTTGAGATAGTAAAAAAGCTTATTTCATTGCAATTGTTTTTCTTTTATCATTCTCAAATTCAACTGCTCTAATTTCATTCTCTCTCAAAGCACTTACTCTCTTTCTCTCCAAGCTCTTATTCTTTAACAATGGCACCAGTTGTAAAGATAATGTCTCAAACTAGGTTCATTTATGAGAAGAACAATTTCACTGCATTAGTGAACAAGGGTATTCAGCAATCAGATGATTATCACAAGATGATGGACTTTGTGAAGAATTGCAAGCTCAATTATGTCATGCTGGAATCACCCACAATCTTCTGTGAAGTTGTTGAAGAGATGTGGACCACTGCTACCTATAACTCTACAGATAAGACCATCACTCTAACCATCAAAGGTAAAGAATAATGTATAAATAGTGATGTGATAAAAGCATGTTTTAAAATTCCTGATAACAATGTGACTTCACCACACACTGACACTGATATGATCAATATGCTCAATTCCATACACTATGCACTACCTACTTCTAAACTGAGTGATATTAGAAGAATGGGTCTTAGGAAAGAGTGGAGTTTCTTGTGTGATGTAGTTACAAAGGTTTTCTCAGGAAAAATCAGTAATTTTGATTTAGTGAATATTTCCATGCTTAACATGCTATACATGCTAGTTATAGATAAATTTTATAATTTCAGTTACCTTGTCTTGTTTGAGTTAGGTTTTAAATTAGGGGAGTTAAATAAAACAGGTAAAAATGTGTATTATGCTAGATTTCTTATGTTATTAGCTAACCACCTCTGTGAAGAGATTATGCTTGAGAACCCTAACAATAAACTGGATTGTTGGGTTCAAGAGAGAAGGCTCATTGCAGATTTGAACAGGGCCAATCATCACAAGGATGTGCCAATGTTCTACTTTCTTGTAATGCAAGCACCTCAGGTAACTGAGGTAAGTTCATCCATCCCTAAAACTATTCCAACCTCCACCATTTCTTTGAGTTCAAGAGTAGCTATGGAAACTATGCCAATGACCAAACAGTTGCCTACCAAAGCTGCCAAACCTACTATTATTTCAAAATCCAAATCAAAGAAAGCCCCCTCTGGTATCTCCCAAAAGATGCCAGTTGAAAAATCCACTAAAGCCAAAGAGGGGAGTGTGAATGAGGGTAAGTTAGGTGAGGGAAGGGGTGAACATAAAAGAAACCCCAAGAATAAGGTTGCAGAGTTGAGTGAATCCCAGCCTAGCCACACTTCAGTTTCCCAACAAACTGCAGTGCTTAAAAAGGACAAAAGCTCATTTCTAGCTGCATCCTCCCAAAAGGATGTAGCTATTGAACAAAGCTCTCAACCAAGAGCACAGGCCAAGAGAGTTAGGGACACAAGCTCACCCCAAACTTATGCCAGAAAGAAGAAATCAAAAACCTCTGGGGATGCACAGGGCACACACTGTGCAAACTGGTGCTAAAGACACAGTCACTGCACCTTCACAAATTCAGCTTGATGTGGCTCCAATAAATGTGGAGTCACAGCTAAAATCTCTAGTTATAGAAGCACCTCAAACACCAAACTCACCAACAAATTCTCTGGATGTGGATATGATATACACATCAATTCCTGATTTCCCTTCTTTAACTCTGTTGGGGAAGCCAAAATCTAGTGTAAGTGTGTCACACCCCCAACTTAAACAGAAAAATAAATATAGCTATTACATCATTTTAATGAAGGATACACAACCAATCCAAGATCTTACAGTTTAGGGTTTGGAACAGCCCATCACTACCAGCTATTACATCTGATTACAAATACCGAATCCTCACAGCTATTATTACTTATTCTACCTGAGCTCGAACATAAGCATCAGCATCACAGGTCTTACGGGCAGTCTGCTTGAATCTAACCATAGCTGCTAGCTATAATATCAGGGTAAAGCAAGAAGTGAGCCAAAAGCTCAACAAGTGCTAACAGTACAACGCAAAACATAACTCGAGATATACCTTTAGGAATGATAATGGAAAGACATAATCAATGATAACGAGAGATAAAACTTATGTGAGTTGGCATCATTTTGCTTGCATCAAAACAATTTTAAAATCATTCTTAATCAAAATCATTTTATGACGCTACGGATTACAGCCGGTGATCAGCCGCGAAGTAATCCCGAACCTCGCTGGGTTCTAAAACATTATTGAGAATCCCTAGGCAACTTTTAAGCCTAATATAAGTGTGGAAAGGACTCGCGTCTCAGTCCAGATCCACCATTCAAAGAAAACATTTATCCCCCTTTGGGACTGAAAAATCCACATTTTAATCATTTTAAAAACTGATGCCGATTTATGACAAAATCTCTTTCGACTGTAATCATTTTTATCAAGGGATTATAGATCAACTTGAAACACTGGAAATATGACACTAAATCTCAGGGCCATGATCCACTAGACTTTACTATATTAGGGTAATTGAGAGGTTTCCATAAACAAGAACTTTGACAAGGAAATTGAGCAAGGCTATTGGATAATATGAAAGAGTAATGCCAAACTAGGCTTAAAGCAATGGTTGTAGACAAGGTATAGGTATTAGAACATCAAGAAGATAAGCATCACTGGTTCAAATAGGATAGAGGTGTTAAAATATAAAGAAAGTGATCATCAGCTCAAGATATAACAGGGTATCAAGCTTTAGGGTAAGGATAGGGTTATCAAACAATCATGAATGAATTTAAGAAATGATTGGCTTTTAGGTATCAAGATAAAGTTTCTATCGAGGTTATTTCAAGAGTTGAATCAAAGCATCAGGGTGCAATATCAAGATTTCTCAGGGATCAATAGCATGATAATCAAAAGGATCAATAAAGTATTATAACAAATCTCTATTTTATCATGGCATTAAACTATCATGAAAGACTTTTGAACTACTTGCAATACGTACTCGAGGGTTCATGGCATCTCTATGTAACTCAAAGATAAACAAAAGATACGCTTGATTTAAATATATCAAAATGACTCAGGATAATTGCATCGATATATATATGAACTGTTTACAGTAAATACGAAGGTCAAGTTGAATCACTTGCCTTGAGATAGACTGGTCTGGTCTGACTGGTAGGAGCAACAACTGGAGCTTCACTCGACTTTTATGGCAAGTTTTCCCTCGTCTCGAGATCCTACATAAATAATAATAATCCTCATTATAATATATTCTTACCATCTTAACCTATTTACAACCCGAAATTAAACATGGATGGCACTTAGGCCTATACGCACTTAATTCATATCCACCATTATATTTTCAAATGTACACACGTAGCCACATAATCACATATCGTATATTAATACCAAATAACATCATATACACCATAATGCCACACTAGGCTTGGATGATCTCGACTCACCACTTAAGTCACTTGGTCGCTAACTAAACAAAGTCTTCAAATTTGGGCTTCCTAACTCAATGTGCCTTTCCTAAATTATCCAAAACCTATTGACCCTCACTTGTGCCTTTTGCTCTACTGACCTTATACTATCTTACAACTATGGTGGTCGACCTAATACTCACTTCTAAGTATTCTAAAGCTATGTGATAAGTGAAAGTGCTCACTGGTGCAAATTTCAGAATGGTAACTAAGGTTTCTTGAGTGCATTAGACACTCTTAAACTACAAGTTTTTCTTCAAAATTTTTACACAAGACTCTCCTGACCTAAGGGCATCTCACAAGCTTGATGTGGCTCAAAGGCCTGGCTTGGGCCTTCTTGGGCCTAAGCTAAAAGTCCAAGGTTCCCCTGTTTTTCTGGGCAGAAAATGCCCTGACTTGAATTATCTTGTGACACATGGTTCTAGCTCATATCCTATGAACTATGGTTGGAAAAACTTCTCTGACATACCCTCTAACTAAGGCCCAATTGGGCCTAATGAGGGCCTACCCATGACATGGCCAAATCTCCCTATTTCTAAGTTGCAACAAAACTGTCCCCTGCTGGATAGATTTTGTTATTCTACTTGTGCACCTAACCAAATGACATGCAAACCTCCAACCAACTCCTAAAACCTATTATATACTCCCCATACTAACTTCTGGTAGCTTGGGCCTCAAAGTGCACATCAATGACATGGTCAAAACTCACTCTAAACCTCAGGGTACTAAACTGATTTTTCTGCAGAAACTATAACTCTCATTTTTCCAAGGCTTTGACTTAACAAACCTATCTAACAACAACTCAAAACTTAAACAAAGACTTATACATGGTATTCTACTGAACTAACTCCCTTTTTCTCAAAATAACCTTGGTGAGATCATCCTTACCTAAGGTGCAACTATGGCAAAACAAAAGAGACTACTCTTTACAAATCACAAACCTTTATGCTCTTGAAGCAACAAGATATATATATTTTTTATAATAGATAACCACGAATTATTACCATGCAATAAGAAGTATAAATCAATATTAATACATTATTCCTACTGAAATTAAGGCTCACTAACAACATGAATCTAAATGATCAAAACTTCCAAAAAAAAATCAAAAGTGATTTACATGCATGCATGCTTTCGGATCTTTCAAGCCAAAGCAACATGATTTCCAAATAAATTTTTATCATAATTCAACATGCAAGCCTAACATGGATTACAACTAAATGATCAACTAGCATGCAAAAGGGTTTTATCAAGCTTTTACTATAAAATTCACGTTATCATCACAAAATACACAAAAATGTAACAAGGCAACAAAACACCATCCATTCGGCTCCTATCAAGTCATGGCCGAATGGATTAGGGTAAGAACAACATTTCATAAGTGTAACACTCTTATGTCTAGCCATTCTTGACCCTATGATACTATATCTCATGGTGAAAGCCTTAGATTCACAAGAATCAAGGAGGTTCACTTTGAGTTTAACAAAAACATCACCATGCAAGGTCAAAACATAGGTTTTTCACTCTAAACTTTTGAAATATATATAAGAATAACATATAGGGAGTAAAATTACTTGGATATAAGATGATTGTTTGAGTGAGAGTTGAAGAAAGAAGGGGATGGGGCTCGGTTTTGGTGGTTGCCGAGAGGGGAGGGGAAAAACCGAGAGGTGAGGGAGGAGGGAGGGAGAAGAGAGTGAAGTGGTGGGGTGAAGTGAGGTGATGATCACTTCTTGGACTTATTTTTATGCATTAATTTGACTATAATGTGAGTGGGTTTGAGATTTTACAAGAGTAACCCTCCAATATAGTTAGGTAGATTTGCATGCAAGGGTAAAGGGGTAAATTGGTTAGCAAAATGTGAGTTAGTGGGGTTGAGAATGTCTTCTTTGCCCTTTGATTAAATAGAAGAGAGTTTGCATGCAAGGTTATTCATGTAATTTGATAAATATGACAACTAAAATTTATAATGATTTATTTTTATAAAATAAAATACAAGTTCAAAAATTATAAAATTTATACCATAAATTAACTTGTATTTTTAGAGACTTTATAAAATCATTTTCAAAATTTGTGAACAAAATGCCTTTTAGAAGAAGATTTTTCCAAAGCTTAGAATATTCCTTATAAATCAAAAATAAAGAAATTAAATAAACTCTTGCTTTGAAAAATCATATACTACCCAAAGCAAATTTATAATGCAGAAATTTTCACTCACACAAACGTACAATCATTGAATATATTTTCATTTGACTTAATATTATACCAAATTCACAAATAATATTACATAAAATGCCGGTCGTAACATCCTCTCCCCCTTAAGGGATTCTGTCCCCAGAATCTAAGAGAACAGATGAGGATACCGGGAACGCATATCAGACTCTAACTCCCAAGTCGACTCTTCGACCTTAGGGTTCCTCCAAAGTACTTTTACTAACTTTACTGACTTATTTCTAAGACTCTTTACTTGCCAGTCGAGTATTTTAACCGGTTGCTCCACAAATGACAGGTCTGCCTGAATTTCTACGGGTTCATATTCTATCACATGGCTAGTGTCAGGATTATATTTCTTAAGTAACGACACATGGAACACATTATGTACATGCCGATACTGAGGTGGTAAGGCCAACTCGTAGGCCACCTTTCCTACTTGACTCAAAATCTCAAAAGGACCTATGTATCTAGGTGCTAACTTTCCTTTCTTGCCATATCTCATCAACCCTTTCCTAGGTGACACCTTTAGCAACACAGCTTCGCCAATTTGGAATTGAACATCCTTACGCGCTGGATCCGCATACTTCCTCTGTCTATCTTGAGCAGCAAGCAACCTTTTCTGAATTAACTTGACTGAGTCATGCAACTGTTGTACCAATTCTGAGCCGAGAATTCTTCCTTCTCCTACTTCATCCCAACTTGTTGGTGATCTACATTTTCACCCGTACAAAGCTTCATATGGTGGCATGCCGATACTGGAATGATAGCTGTTGTTATATGAGAATTCAATCAATGGCAGGTGGTCGTCCCAACTTCCTGCAAAATCGATTGCACAACTGCGCAACATGTCTTCGATTGTTTGAATCGTCCTTTCGCTCTGACCATCAGTCTGCGGGTGATACGCCGTGCTCATATTCAATTTCGTGCCAAGACATTCCTGGAATTGCTTCCAGAATCTCGAGTTAAATCGGGGATCTCTGTCTGAAACTATTGATACGGGTACTCCATGCCTTAATACGATTTCGTGCACATACAGATGAACCAACTTGTCCAGTGACGACTTCTCATTTATTGGAAGGAAATGCGCCGACTTCGTAAGACGATCAATTATAACCCATATTGCGTCATGTCCGGATTTTGTTCGCGGTAGTCCTACTATAAAGTCCATAGCGATATTTTCCCATTTCCATTCTGGAATCTTCAGGGGCTGAATTAATCCGCTTGGTCGTTGATGTTCTGCCTTTACTTTCTGACAAGTATAGCACTTCGCAACCCATTCTGCCACGTCTCGCTTCATATTTGGCCACCAAAAGTTCTTCTTTAAGTCTTGATACATCTTGGTGCTTCCCGGGTGGATTGAAAATTTCGAATGGTGGGCTTCACGGAGGATCTTATTCTTTAATTTAGGTACATGAGGAATCCATATTCTGGATGAAAACCTTAGTATTCCTTGCTCATCCCTTTTAGTATTAGTCTCTTCTCCAGATAACTGATTTTTCTCTTTTTCCATTACTTCCTCTTGACACTTCTTTATCTTTTCCATTAGTGTTGGCTGAAAGGTCATTGCACGACAAACTTCTTTGACTTTCCCATAAGCACAAAGTTCCAATTCAAATTTTCCGATTTCTTCAGATAACTCTTTTGATGTTATCATCATATTCAATCTCTCCTTCCGACTCAGCGCATCGGCCACTACGTTCGCCTTTCCAGGATGGTAATTTATCGAACAGTCATAGTCCTTGATCAATTCCAGCCATCTCCTCTGCCTCATATTGAGCTCTTTCTGAGTAAAAATGTACTTTAAACTCTTGTGATCCGTGTAGATTTCACACTTCTCTCCATAGAGATAGTGTCTCCAAATCTTGAGTGCGAACACTATGGCGGCTAGTTCCAAGTCATGCGTCGGATACTTTAACTCGTGCGGCTTCAACTGTCTTGACGTATATGCTATTACCTTACTGTGTTGCATCAACACACAACCCAAACCCTTATGTGAAGCGTCGCTGAATATTACAAAATTCCCTTGATCATCTGGAAGTACCAACACCGGAGCTGTTACCAACTTCTGTTTTAACTCTTGAAAGCTATTTTCACATTCTGCACTCCATTCAAACTTTTGATTCTTTCTGGTTAACTTGGTCAATGGCGTGGCGATCTTCGAGAAATCCTTGATGAATCTTCTATAGTATCCGGCCAATCCTAGAAAACTTCGCACTTCCGTAGGAGTCTTTGGCCTCTCCCAACTCATAACTGCCTCAATCTTCGCCGGATCCACTTTAACTCCCTCATTTCCAATAACATGCCCCAAAAATTGAACTTCCTTTAACCAAAACTCACATTTGGTAAACTTGGCATACAACTTCTCTTGTCGGAGTATCTCCAATGCTATCCAGAGGTGCTGCTTATGTTCTTCTTCCGACTTAGAATAAATAAGGATGTCATCAATAAATACCACGACAAATTTATCCAAATACTTCTTAAATACTCGATTCATCAGATCCATAAATGCGGCCGGAGCGTTGGTCAATCCAAACGGCATTACTAGGAATTCATAATTCCCATATCTGGTCCTAAATGCGGTCTTGGGAATATCTTCTTCCTTGATCTTTAATTGATGGTATCCCGATCTCAAATCAATCTTCGAAAAGCATTTTGCTCCCTTTAACTGATCAAAAAGGTCATCTATCCTTGGTAGCGGGTAGCGGTTCTTGATCGTTACTTTATTCAACTCCCGGTAATCTATGCATAGACGCATACTCCCATCTTTCTTCTTCACAAAGAGAACAGGTGCTCCCCATGGCGACGTACTTGGTCGTATCACTCCCTTATCCAATAATTCTTGTAGCTGGCTCGCCAACTCTTTCATTTCTGCTGGTGCCATCCTATACGGAGCCTTTGAAACTGGTTCCGTGCCTGGAGCAAGGTTGATCTCGAACTCAATTTGTCGATCTGGTGGTAAGCCTGGTAGTTCGTCGGGAAACACATCGGGGAACTCATTAACTACAGGAATATCTTCCATGCTGGGGCTACCTCTCTCTGAATCCACTACATATGCTAGGAACGACTCACAACCTTTTCTAAGTAACTTCTTAGCCTGAATAATTGTAAGAAATAGTTGCTCTTGCCTCTGCCCCTTAAATACTACCTTCTCTCCACTCTTCCTCTTTAAATACACTCTCTTGGTCTTACAATTTATCTGAGCGCTATTCTCTCCTAACCAATCCATTCCTAAAATTATATCAAACTCTCCCAGCTTGAAGAGTATCAAGTCGGCTGAGAACTTATATCCTGAAATATCAATCTCACATTTTGGACAAAATTGATTCACATGAATCTTCTCTTGGTTCGCAATTACCACATTTACTACCTCATTCATAACCGTTTTATCACATTGGAGCTTATCAACAAAAGATTCTGATATGAAAGATCTTGTTGCTCCCGAATCAATCAATACTTTAGCTTTGACATTATTGAATAAACGTGTACCTGCTATCACCTCAGAATTCTGAACAACATCTTTCATCTTTAGATCAAATGTCCTTGCTGTTGCTTGCGGGGTTGGTGCGGGTGGTGGAGGTAATGCCAATACCTCAGCTGGCACGCTTGCACTGGTACTTGCCACGTTCATCAGAGCTCTGACTGGTCCTGTTGCCTTACACTCCCTAGCCATGTGTCCAGTCTTCCCACACTTGTAACACGTAACTCCTGGCTTCGGCATCTTGCACTCGTTTGCCAAATGTCCCTTCTGATTGCACCTATAACAGGTCATACTCAGCTTATTGCATACTCCGGGGTGCCTTCTTCCACAGTGCTTGCATTCTGGCCTCTGGAACCTGTTTTCTCCAACTTGCCCTTGGCTTGCCTGATTGTTCCCTTTTGATTCTTGCCTTTTGCCCAAATTTCCCTTCCTTTGAAAATTTCCGCCCTTCTGGAAATCAATCCTCTTTATATTCCGATCTTGCGAACTTCCAGCTTCAGACTTTTCTCCATAAAATGGAACCTTCCTCTTCTTGTTATCCCTCTCTTTCCTTGACTGTATCCCATTATTCTCAATCAGAGCAGCTTTCTGTACTACTCCCGCATAAGTTTCAAGCTCAAACATAGCCACCCTATCTCTGATCCAAGGCTCCAATCCTTGCTGAAATTTCTTTGCTTTTTCTTCCTCAGTGCTAGTATACTTTGTCGCAAACCTTGACAACTCAGTGAACTTCTTCTCATATTCCAGTACAGTCATGTTCCCTTGCTTTAACTCAAGAAATTTTAGCTCCATCTGATTCTGCATGTACTTAGGGTAATACTTGTCCAGAAATAACTTCTTAAATCTCTCCCAAGAAACCTGCTGAGTGACTTCCATAGCTTTTACTGATTCCCACCAATAGATGACTTCTCCCTTCAAGAAGTAAGTGGCATACGGCGTCTTCTGATCGTCTCCTAACTGTACCAACTCAAAAGCCCTTTCCATCTCCTTGATCCATGTGTTTGCTATCACTGGATCAGTGGTATCATGAAATACAGGTGGTTTCACATTCTGAAAAGCTTTGAAAGTGACAATTTGTCTAGGTGGTACTGGTGGTTCAGGTTGTAACACCCCCAAATCCGGGGTCGGGGATCCGGGTTGTCACGAGTTCCATTTCCCTTAACAACACCCAATCTTAATAAATAATCAACTACTCTGTACTGTGACCCCACAATAAACACACACACCACAAGTTATAGTCTCAGAGATGAATATCCAAAAATAATCACAAGTCATTTTATTCCACAATTCTATGCCAATACACCTTAAACAGGTTTCTGAATAAATTTACATTTCTTTGCCATTATTACAATTCATCAATATACATAATCTGATACATCAAAAGTTGAAAGCCTAGCCTATTGGTAGTTCCTACCTCAGCTATGGCGGCATCAGTGCTTCTAGAAAACTGCGGAACGTCTCCTAACCTCTTGCGAATCGGGAGCTTGGTCCGGTTCATCTTGTCTATCTGATGTTGTGTGATGAAAGAAGAAAGCAAGGGTGAGCAGCAAGCCCACCAAAATAATATGTATAATGATTAACAATATATGAGCCTTCTCATAGTACTCATGAAAGTCTTGGTCAAAAGAAATGAACCAAGTTGATATCTTAATGCGATGAAGTCGCAAAATATTCAGTATATATATATATATATATATACATATATACTTTTCAAAATATTGGAAGTCCTCTTCCATGCACAATATACACAAAGTCCCAGTGTATAACTGTATAAAAAAAATATCGTTGTAAGGTGATCTCATATATCTAACCTTGTCTCAACGTTTTTCTAAAAATCTTTGTCATTCATAAGACAATTATTAATTAGATATAAGTTTAAAAGATGAAGTTACAAGATACCCCAATATACTTATATCTTTCCCAAATACTACTTGAACTACCACCGTTCAAGTTATAATTAGCTTCAAAAGTTCATCACATAGATGAGACTATAAGGCAAGATTTGAATAGATTAAATCTTTAAAATATTATCAAAATAAAATGAAGTTACGAGATACTTCATTTGATGTAAACATCATTTTAAAAACTTGACCCTGCCAACACTCAACAATCGCCCAACCGTAGCCTTTCTATCGAAGTGCTCTGGGTAGTGTTGCAGAAATTATCCAATTGGATGATGAACTCATTACGGGAGTTTGCCGCGCCAGGAAGACCACTTACGATGATCAGTCGTAGTAGTACAACCCCACCATTTTCTACATATAGAGGAGAACCTGTCGGATTTACTTGTCAACCGAACACTGAACTCCTAAGGAATGGACCGCCTTAGCGGAACTTCCAGGCCATTTGGGCCAATATAATAAGGCTGGGCCGGCGCTACTCGGCCACTTACGCCACTCCTAGTTCAGATGAAATCCATGACTCTGAAACGTAAAGCTTGTCCCCACTTTCCCCAAGTAGAAACTTGTTGATACGGCTGCACCAAGAAGTCGTATCTATTTGGAAAGGAGAACTCACCGATATTTCCCAGGCGATGCCTGTTAATGGATTAACTTGTTCCAAGAATTTTACTTCCCGAGTGTTGGGTAAGTAATCAATTCATTTATCAAAACAGCAACCTTGTTGCGAATATAAAACACACCACAGAGCCGGATCCCTCAGGTTTTGAGCGAGTATTTAAATCCCCTTCGAAAGGAGGATCTTAAAAAAAATGAGTTTTGGGATCCGCTCTAACTTTTAAAAAAATCCTTTTGAAGACTCGCAAAACATTTTTAAGAATGTTTGGAGTGAAGCTGATTTAATGAATTAAATCAGTCCCCAGAATATTTAGAAAATGTCTGAATATTATTATTTAAATAATATTCCCATAAAGAATAATCTTTATAAAATAATTGAAGTAGAAGTATTAAAACTTATACTTGAAATGAATAGCAAATAACCAAAGATATACTTATACGAAAGTAATATCTTTATTTGAATAATCAAAAGTAAGTTTGATTATCGACACCTTATTCTTTAATACAATAAAGAATATTATTAAGTAATAAGCGGAGTCATAATACCTCGAATGAATACTATAAATAATATTCATAAAATAAAGGAGTCATACATCCTCAAATGAATATCCAAGTAATATTCAATAATAATATAAACTGAGTCATAAGCCCTCGAATTAATATTCAAATAATATTCAAATAATAAAATAAACTGAGTCATAAGCCCTCGAATGAATACTCAAATTAATATTCAATTAAGTAAAATAAAGGTATCGAATAAACCTTATTCGATCCATAGTTTTAAAAACTATATCCATATATATATATAAATATATATATATAATATACTCGGGAACATCGACTCCCGGTTTAGAAATATGTTCACCTTTTATCCCCTATACTAAGGGTATACGCAACTACTTGCTTATTTCTAGCATAGGTATTATGCAACTATAAGCATTGAAATCAACAGATAGATAACCAGATTACGAAACAGACATGCATATATACCATATCAGCATGCTCCAATATATCACAAAATTTGCTAATAACAATCATGCACTATCACAAGATAATGCATATACATATATTTACATCACAACAACAGTATATCGGGTAGAAAACTTGCCTGAGCGACTGGGGGTTACGAATGGCTCGGGACGAGTCTGGTAACCTATAAACAACAAGTAAGTTGGAATTAAACCAAAGTCACTTGTAAATCTATACTCTAACCAACTCAGACTCTAACGCTCGTTTTGCGCTTACTGATTCTCTTAAGTCACTCGAGTACCCTCGGCTCCACCATTTTTAATAATTTAACCTTTACGAGTTTTAAGGCGATTCCTTCACGAGTGTCTTACCAACTGCCTAACACACTTACCATAAATGTTTCATGCATTAATTAACCCTTTTTGGTCTTTAACCTATGTTTCAAAGTAAGGCGAGGGGAAAAGTTTCGTTCGCGAAACGCCGTTACTTGAAACGGTCGTTTCTCCTAAACCGTGCATCGGAATCGAACGAACTACATATAAAAACGAAGCTCGTAACATGAGCTATCTAAAAATGGAAGTGGTCATAATCTAGCAGGGGGTTCTCGGGTCCTAATATTATGCACAAAAACAGTCCAAAGAAAATCGGACGTTACGACGGCTATGTTTACGCGATTACCAATGTTTAAACTACTCCAATTAACCACCAACCAACTCATAACCATCAATACAACAAAACTTCACCTAAACCATACCACATCAGTCCATAATCTCCAAGGTTTTCAACTCAAACAACCACAATCACGACCTATGAACTATAATCAAGCTTCAATTACCAAAAACACTTCCAAATCAAACCAAACTACTAATAATCACAATCCATGCTTCTCATTTCACAACACCAACCATTAAACTTACTAACAAATAAAGTAAAGGCTAGGGTTTGAAGTTTATACCTTCCTTGGGAGGTGTTAAGTTGCTAGGAAGCCTTAGGGAGCCTCCTACAAGCTTGATCTTTCCAAAGAAATCAAGAACACAAAGTTAGGCTTTGAAGTTTCTAAAAGTCCGATTTAAAGAACTGTAAAAATGAGGGTCTTACCATGATTATTTGGACGAGACTTGTGAACAAGAGTTGTAGGCCATCTCAATACCTTTCCAATGAGCTATAGAACACAATATTTGAGTGAGAAATGAAGGAGATACAGCAGTTTTAGTGTTCTGATTCTGTTTTGGCCGAGAGCATGAAGAACAATGCCTTGGTTTCTTTTTGATTTTGATGAAAAATGATTTGCTTGGCTTGGTTGGTTTGATTTTTGTGTTTGTTTTAGTAAATTACCTAGTTGCCCTTGATTTTGTGTGGTTAAAAAGCCACCACATCTCCTTCCTTCCCATGTCATGCTTGTGTCATCCTCATGATGTCATCCTCCCCTCCTTGTCCTCTTCTCATTGGTTGGGTGACATCATCCTCTCTAATCCCTTTGATTAACTTCCTAATTGTTTGCCTAATGACCGCTGATCTGTTATACGGTTCGCTTAACTTTCGTTTTCGTTTATCGTTTGAAGGATCATACCCGGGATCTTATTACTTAGGTTCCCTTAACCTTTCTCAATATATTATATTCCTTTCATGATCCTCTCCTATAATCCTTTAATTTAAATCCTTTTTATCCTGTTACCTTTTTCTCAAATCTTTCCGTATCTAGTGTATTTCCGGGAAAAATCAAAGTGTTCGGATTTGGATTCTGACGATCTTTACATACACTTATATCCCATAAAAAGTACTAATAAAATCTCAGAATATCCATATCAGAACCCCTATATAGTGTGGCATGAAAAGTTTTCTCATTCAGCAAAAACACTATTCATAAGGGTTTCAAAAATTTCCCAAAAATTGGGGTTATTACAGTCTCCACTCCTTAAAAGGATTCCGTCCCGGAATCAGATAGCAAATGAATAGGGATACTCTCTTAGCATTGCACTTTCTAACTCTCGAGTAAATTTTCCCACATTGTGGTTCTACCATCAAACTCTTACTAGTTTGATAACCCTTCTCCTAAGCACTCGTTCCTTTTTACTCTATACCCTTCCTGGTTGCTCCATATAGGTTACGTCTGGTTGCATGTCTATGCGCTCATATGCCCCTATTTGTCTGACATCCGAATTACACTTCCTTAACATTGATACGTGGAACACGTTATGAACTTGCTACAGGTTCGGGGGTAGGGCTAGCTCATATGCTAACTTCTCAAACGTCTTAATATATCCAAGGGTCCAACAAATTGTAGACTTAGCTTTCCTTTCTTTCCGAACCTCATCAATCCTTTTTCAAGGGTTTCCAAGGGGATACCTATAACATTACTAGGCCCCCTATTTCATACTCTTTGTCCTTTTTGAGTCAAATCAGCATACCTCTTATGTCCATCTTGGGTTACTACCAGCCGTCCTCCGATTAGATCTATTATATCCCTGGTCCTTTGGACTACTGCGGGTCCGAGCATCTTGCGCTCTACAACTTCATCCTAACATAAGGGAGATCGACATTATCTTCCCTCAAGGATCTCATAAGGTGACACCTCGATAATGACATATGATCTATTGTCGTGATATAACTAAATCCGCGTTAAGTGATCATTCCAAATTTTTTCAAGTCTATTGCACAGACTCTCATTATAGCGTTTAGCATTAGAGCTTTTGCTTCTCAATACCCATTCTTTTCCAGTTCGTAATCGCTACTACCTTCCGTTCCTAATATTATACTGGTTATACTTTTGCTCGTTAGCGTTCTATAACCTTTTAATAACCACGTCAACCTTAGTATTACGAATTTGTTCCCATTCTGAATACCACCATAACTTTACTACTCCTTTTTCAGCTGTTTCTATTTTCGAAAGCTTAATCCTTCATATAGAAGTAAAAGAATTTATTGAGAGATTACTATGATCATGAACACTTGTTATCTCGCATAGTTAGTACAGAAGGTGGCTAGCCTTTAGTACTTGACAAGCAATTAAACAACATGCGGTATCCTACTAGGCTTCTATCACAAAGATAGATAGTCATTCGGCAATACCTCCCCTTCTGGAAGGGTTGTTCTTCTCAACTTACATGAAATGAAAAGAAGAGAAAAGAACGAACTGAAGAGAATTGTATATATAAAAAAAATATACTGCCACAAAATATCTGGCTTGGAACCTACCTCTGAACTATAGAGGTTTGTCATAGGAGAACAAAACATATACGTATTTATATCAGCATCAAGTATTATAGCATCGTATTTCCCATGCCTAAATATTTCTATTCCGTCCATCATTCTATGGACCCATGCTCTTCCTCGAGCTTATACACAATCACCTTTGAAACTCCCTCGATTTCGAAAATCGAACCTGGGATCTCATTTTAGACATCACCGTTACTAGAGTTCTATGCTTGCACCGCAACCTTCCTCATATAGTAATACGACTCTCTTTTCATAAGAGGGAATAAATATTCAATAGGTAGATACTCTACTTAATTAGTCTATCAATGATAACTTATACACTACCACGACCCGTTTAGTGGTACTCAATCTCAACATCCATTCCAATACAACTCTCACGGTTGTAATCAGCTCGTTACTCGCAGAATCATTGCTGCCTTACTATGGTCCACCACTGACCCACTGTCATCATTCACTTTCCATGAAATCTTAATAGCTAACCATACGGAGTCCATACATGTCGTATCAAATCCTTCTAAGGAGGTAACATAATCACCATTTCTGATTCATGAAGAACACTCCTGATCTCAAAGGTTCGTTTAGTCCTTTTGAAACATGGTCCAGGCTCATTCTCAAGATAGTACCTTCTAAGATAGATAGCCCGCTCATGGCGATTACACGAATTAAACCTTTACCAACTACTATTACGGCTGGGTATTGCACAGTCTTCAGAAGGAATGTCAATCTTCCAAACCATAATACAACCTTCACAGTTTTAACCATCATCACTGTATTCTTTTGGCACAAGCGCCTATAATTATCCTCTTACCTTTAAAGTGTCGGCCACCTCTTTGGCCTTTCCTGATAGTAAAATTTCCTTACAGTCAATGTCACTTTAACCATCTCCAAATAAATTTTCTACCTTATTTCAATCACAGCTTATGTGAAAATGCTTTCCTTAAAATCTGATGAGTAAAAAAAAATCACCATTTTTCCATAAGTTATTGCCTCAGTCTTTAGAGGTTAATCACTGTCATGACTGACTCTCAATCATAATTAGAACATCTTTTATCTTAAGTCCTAATTGCCCTGAATAATTTCGACCATTACTGGTTCGATCCATACTTTCTCGTGGTTTAACACGTGCCCCACTTGGCAACATTATAATTACGTCATATTTCCTTTATCAACATTTCTATTCTTGAAAATTTTGAATATTACCTTTCTCCTTGTAAAACCTCTAAGGTTATCCTTCAATCGTTCCTCCTGTATTCCCTAGATACAGGGCATATTAAAATACCATTTACTATTACTAGAACCATTGTCTATATACTTCTAAAAAATTTCTCCACTGATTCTTAAAGGTTGTTGCTACATTAACCCTTTCCAAATCATACTGTCAAAACTCATACTGTCCCTATTAAGGGTGAAATTCCAACCTTTATGCATTCCCCTAGGATTCATTTTAAGTTACCGATGTTCTATCCTTAATTCCACCTTTAAAAGGTACCTGCATCCTTCCATGGATAAATCAAGTCATATATCCCTGATAAGGGTGTCTTATTCAATCATTCCCACCTCGATAGTCTATACCTAACTTCATAATACCATCCTTATTCAAATTGAGGTCAATCCATATGGCCTCCAAAAGATAACAATGGTCATCCACTTTTCTTTCTTGATTTGGTAATGATAACATGGATGTTCTGGAAGATATTGGTCATGTTCAATGTGAACTTCTTCTT
The DNA here is from genome assembly GCF_009905375.1 of Apium graveolens. Taxonomy (NCBI): domain Eukaryota; kingdom Viridiplantae; phylum Streptophyta; class Magnoliopsida; order Apiales; family Apiaceae; genus Apium; species Apium graveolens. The sequence continues at coordinate 300,233,405 of NC_133648.1, read as the reverse complement.
AATAATTCCTTATTTACTTTTGTTGTTTATCTCAACAGTCATCTCAATGTTGGGATATCTTTCATATCTGGCGTCTCCCTTTCTGGGTATCATGCCACCGGTCTTACACTTTACCTTCTTGAAGGTCACTTCCTTCACCCAATTTTCTTAATTTCTTACTTTCTTGTCTCCTCAGTCTATCCGCGTCTCATTATTTATCCCTCGAACTATTTCAAGGTTTCCTCGAATCCTCCCAACTTAAAGGGGGTACAATATATGTATCTCTTATGCCTTCAACCATCAATTTTAACTCATGGTGGATCATCATCATCCTGACGATTACATACTTTTCTATTTCTATTGCTATGAGTCTTTAGGTTTTCCTAATACCCGACTCCCTTATCATACCTCAAACTCTTTTGCCTTTATATCCCTTTCTACTTCAGTTCCTTTTTATTTTCCTTTCTCTTATCATTATTTCATGAACCAACACAACATAAGCATTGATTTCAAACATCCCGTCATTCTGGATTCGTGTCTTCAGAACGAATCTTGATAACTTTTACAACTTAGATTCATAATTCAGCATACTCGTCTGCCTTTGTTCTGGCTCTTAAGCTTTTACACTATCTCCATAACCTTGGGAAGTACTTTCCTGAAAACAATTGACTGAACTTAAATCAGTTTATTATAATCTCTTGCTCCGTGCCTTCCTTGGCCTTTCACCAGTGGGTGGTCTCTCTCTTAGGAGGGTAAGTGACAAAACAGTCTTTTGTGGTTCGTCAATCATTTAGAATCTCAAATGATTCATCTATTTCCTTTAGCCAGGCTCTTGCCTCGACTGGGTCAGCTTGTTCCTTGGAACTCTGAGAGCTTAGCGACTTAAAGGTCATGAAAGAATTCCCCACCGCACTGTCTCCTCAGGGTGGTGGTTGGGGATAATAGTCTAAGTTCTCTTTAGACAGGTCCATGAATTGCCGTATAGGGGTACCATCTCGGGTCTCCTTTCCTTACTCGACTTTCTGTTTCCTTAGTATGAAATGTTTCATCCTACTCCCCATAATTGGGGTCATCTTACATAATTTAAATCCTCATTTTCCACTTCATCATGTTATGGGTTCCTTTTGTCTTGGTGGCAACCTCCCTGACTATCACGTTCAGGGTTTGCTCTAACTCTTATTCCTCAAACTAGCTTTCATCTAAGATTTCATCTTTAAGCTCTTAAACCTTTGGAACCCAAATTCTATAGGAATACCTCATTATTCCCTTATCATCACTCTCGGTATTAATCTCATACCTATTTGTTGGCTCTCTGCCTTCATTCATCACTTTTACTAGCACAATATGTTCTTTTCCAATACTTCGGGCTGTATTGCTATCTCAAACAGCTTTTCGGTACCGGCTCCGGTTACCTTCACTACTATTTCCATTTTCTCAAAATCTCTTATAAACTCTCCAAAAGACATTATCATCTTGAGTCTCTCCTTTTTACTAAGGGCATCAGCCACCATATTGGCTTTCCCCGAATGATAAAGAATCTCCCAATCATAATTCTTGATTAGCTCTAACCGCCTTCTCTGGCGTATGTTGAGCTCTTTCTACGTAAGAATGTACTAGAGCTCCTATGGTTTGTGAATCTCACACTTCTCTCCATACAAGTAGTGCCTCAAATCTTTAGGGCAAAACTATTGCCACGAGCCCAAGCTCATGGGTGGGGATATCGAATTTTAAATTCCCTTAATTGTCTTGACGCAGACGCGATTATCTTGTTGTGCTATATAAGAAGCACCCTAATTCCTTATGCGAAGCGTCACTTACAAATCACAAAATCTCATTTTCCATCCGGCAACGCCAACATAGGGAACGTCACCAACCTTTGCTTCGGTTCTTAAAAGTTGTTCTCGCATTTTTCTGTCCATTCGAACTTCTCAGTCTTACGAGTAAGCCGCGTTAAAGGGGCTACTATCTTTACAAACTTGAACGAACCTCTGGTAGTGACCGGCCAATCTTACCTCTGGTAGTCGACCCAACCAGGGTCATCAATTCATCAGTGGTCCTTTATCCAATCTCATCAGGATCCTCCATGGGATCCTCCTCAGCAACTATCCCTTCTAGGACAACATCCTCAACCGCTACATCCTCAATATCAACATCATCCGGTCCTGCGTTAGGACGCTCTATTGGATCCACAATCTGATCTCCAATTAGTAATAAAACATCATCGCGTTGATGTTCCTCAACTTCAGGGTTCGGAGTCCCGCTACCATATACGATAACGAACTACGCTTCTATCGCTACATTTATAAGGGTTCCCATAAGGGTTTTAACTGTCAGTACTACGTTAGGTAGTCCGACTATGAACTTGGCAAGAGTTCTTATTATCTTAGTGAACTTATTATCTTAACGTCCCATCATCTCTGAGGTTTATAACGCTTGGCTCTGATACCATTTCTGTAACACCCCCAAATCCGGGGTCGGGGATCCGGGTTGTCACGAGTTCCATTTCCCTTAACAACACCCAATCTTAATAAATAATCAACTACTCTGTACTGTGACCCCACAATAAACACACACACCACAAGTTATAGTCTCAGAGATGAATATCCAAAAATAATCACAAGTCATTTTATTCCACAATTATATGCCAATACACCTTAAACAGGTTTCTGAATAAATTTACATTTCTTTGCCATTATTACAATTCATAAATATACATAATCTGATACATCAAAAGTTGAAAGCCTAGCCTATTGGTAGTTCCTACCTCAGCTATGGCGGCATCAGTGCTTCTAGAAAACTGCGGAACGTCTCCTAACCTCTTGCGAATCGGGAGCTTGGTCCGGTTCATCTTGTCTATCTGATGTTGTGTGATGAAAGAAGAAAGTAAGGGTGAGCAGCAAGCCCACCAAAATAATATGTATAATGATTAACAATATATGATCCTTCTCATAGTACTCATGAAAGTCTTGGTCAAAAGAAATGAACCAAGTTGATATCTTAATGCGATGAAGTCGCAAAATATTCAGTATATATATATACATATATACTTTTCAAAATATTGGAAGTCCTCTTCCATGCACAATATACACAAAGTCCCAGTGTATAACTGTATAAAAAAAATATCGTTGTAAGGTGATCTCATATATCTAACCTTGTCTCAACATTTTTCTAAAAATCTTTGTCATTCATAAGACAATTATTAATTAGATATAAGTTTAAAAGATGAAGTTACAAGATACCCCAATATACTTATATCTTTCCCAAATACTACTTGAACTACCACCGTTCAAGTTATAATAAGCTTCAAAAGTTCATCACATAGATGAGACTATAAGGCAAGATTTGAATAGATTAAATCTTTAAAATATTATCAAAATAAAATGAAGTTACGAGATACTTCATTTGATGTAAACATCATTTTGAAAACTTGACCCTGCCAACACTCAACAATCGCCCAACCGTAGCCTTTCTATCGAAGTGCTCTGGGTAGTGTTGCAGAAATTATCCAATTGGATGATGAACTCATTACGGGAGTTTGCCGCGCCAGGAAGACCACTTACGATGATCAGTCGTAGTAGTACAACCCCACCATTTTCTACATATAGAGGAGAACCTGTCGGATTTACTTGTCAACCGAACACTGAACTCCTAAGGAATGGACCGCCTTAGCGGAACTTCCAGGCCATTTGGGCCAATATAATAAGGCTGGGCCGGCGCTACTCGGCCACTTACGCCACTCCTAGTTCAGATGAAATCCATGACTCTGAAACGTAAAGCTTGTCCCCACTTTCCCCAAGTAGAAACTTGTTGATACGGCTCCACCAAGAAGTCGTATCTATTTGGAAAGGAGAACTCACCGATATTTCCCAGGCGATGCCTGTTAATGGATTAACTTGTTCCAAGAATTTTACTTCCCGAGTGTTGGGTAAGTAATCAATTCATTTATCAAAACAGCAACCTTGTTGCGAATATAAAACACACCACAGAGCCGGATCCCTCAGGTTTTGAGCGAGTATTTAAATCCCCTTCGAAAGGAGGATCTTAAAAAAAATGAATTTTGGGATCCGCTCTAACTTTTAAAAAAATCCTTTTGAAGACTCGCAAAACATTTTTAAGAAAGTTTGGAGTGAAGCTGATTTAATGAAGTAAATCAGTCCCCAGAATATTTAGAAAATGTCTGAATATTATTATTTAAATAATATTCTCATAAAGAATAATCTTTATAAAATAATTGAAGTAGAAGTATTAAAACTTATACTTGAAATGAATAGCAAATAATCAAAGATATACTTATACGAAAGTAATATCTTTATTTGAATAATCAAAAGTAAGTTTGATTATCGACACCTTATTCTTTAATACAATAAAGAATATTATTAAGTAATAAGCGGAGTCATAATACCTCGAACGAATACTATAAATAATATTCATAAAATAAAGGAGTCATACATCCTCAAATGAATATCCAAGTAATATTCAATAATAATATAAACTGAGTCATAAGCCCTCGAATTAATATTCAAATAATATTCAAATAATAAAATAAACTGAGTCATAAGCCCTCGAATGAATACTCAAATTAATATTCAATTAAGTAAAATAAAGGTATCGAATAAACCTTATTCGATCCATAGTTTTAAAAACTATATCCATATATATATATAAATATATATATATATATAATATACTCGAGAACATCGACTCCCGGTTTAGAAATATGTTCACCCTTTTATCCCCTATACTAAGGGTATACGCAACTACTTGCTTATTTCTAGCATAGGTATTATGCAACTATAAGCATTGAAATCAACAGATAGATAACCAGATTACGAAACAGACATGCATATATACCATATCAGCATGCTCCAATATATCGCAAAATTTGCTAATAACAATCATGCACTATCACAAGATAATGCATATACATATATTTACATCACAACAACAGTATATCGGGTAGAAAACTTGCCTGAGCGACTGGGGGTTACGAATGGCTCGGGACGAGTCTGGTAACCTATAAACAACAAGTAAGTTGGAATTAAACCAAAGTCACTTGTAAATCTATACTCTAACCAACTCAGACTCTAACGCTCGTTTTGCGCTTACTGATTCTCTTAAGTCACTCGAGTACCCTCGGCTCCACCATTTTTAATAATTTAACCTTTACGAGTTTTAAGGCGATTCCTTCGCGAGTGTCTTACCAACTGCCTAACACACTTACCATAAATGTTTCATGCATTAATTAACCCTTTTTGGTCTTTAACCTATGTTTCAAAGTAAGGCGAGGGGAAAAGTTTCGTTCGCGAAACGCCGTTACTTGAAACGGTCGTTTCTCCTAAACCGTGCATCGGAATCGAACGAACTACATATCAAAATGAAGCTCGTAACATGAGCTATCTAAACATGGCAGTGGTCATAATCTAGCAGGGGGTTCTCGGGTCCTAATGTTATGCACAAAAACAGTCCAAAGAAAATCGGATGTTACGACGGCTATGTTTAGGCGATTACCAATGTTTAAACTACTCCAATTAACCACCAACCAACTCATAACCATCAATACAACAAAACTTCACCTAAACCATACCACATCAGTCCATAATCTCCAAGGTTTTCAACTCAAACAACCACAATCACGACCTATGAACTATAATCAAGCTTCAATTACCAAAAACACTTCCAAATCAAACCAAACTACTAATAATCACAACCCATGCTTCTCATTTCACAACACCAACCATTAAACTTACTAACAAATAAAGTAAAGGCTAGGGTTTGAAGTTTATACCTTACTTGGGAGGTGTTAAGTTGCTAGGAAGCCTTAGGGAGCCTCCTACAAGCTTGATCTTTCCAAAGAAATCAAGAACACAAAGTTAGGCTTTGAAGTTTCTAAAAGTCCGATTTAAAGAACTGTAAAAATGAGGGTCTTACCATGATTATTTGCACGAGACTTGTGAACAAGAGTTGTAGGCCATCTCAATACCTTTCCAATGAGATATAGAACACAATATTTGAGTGAGAAATGAAGGAGATACAGCAGTTTTAGTGTTCTGATTCTGTTTTGGCCGAGAGCATGAAGAACAATGCCTTGGTTTCTTTTTGATTTTGATGAAAAATGATTTGCTTGGCTTGGTTGGTTTGATTTTTGTGTTTTTTTTAGTAAATTACCTAGTTGCCCTTGATTTTGTGTGGTTAAAAAGCCACCACAACTCCTTCCTTCCCATGTCATGCTTGTGTCATCCTCATGATGTCATCCTCCCCTCCTTGTCCTCTTCTCATTGGTTGGGTGACATCATCCTCTCTAATCCCTTTGATTAACTTCCTAATTGTTTGCCTAATGACCGCTGATCTGTTATACGGTTCGCTTAACTTTCGTTTTCGTTTATCATTTGAAGGATCATACCCGGGATCTTATTACTTAGGTTCCCTTAACCTTTCTCAATATATTATATTCCTTTTATGATCCTCTCCTATAATCCTTTAATTTAAATCCTTTTTATCCTGTTACCTTTTTCTCAAATCTTTCCGTATCTAGTGTATTTCCGGGAAAAATCAAAGTGTTCGGATTTGGATTCTGACGATCTTTACATACACTTATATCCCATATAAAGTACTAATAAAATCTCAGAATATCCATATCAGAACCCCTACATAGTGTGGCATGAAAAGTTTTCTCATTCAGCAAAAACACTATTCATAAGGGTTTCAAAAATTTCCCAAAAATTGGGGTTATTACACAGGTGGTTGGTGTGGCTCACGGTTATCTTGGTTTTCAATTCGTTGTTGAAGAGTTAGTTGTTGTTGAGCTATAGCATTGGTTTGCTGTTGCAAGGTTTCCAGTAGTCGAAGAATGTTTGGGTCTGTGGTGAAGGTGGTTGTTGGGTTCTTCTTTTTGGGAGGCATGATCCTGAAATAAGAGTTGTGTCATAACAGATATGAATGATAAAATGATTCGAGGGTATCGCATGGCATTCTCATTTACATATGGGGTCAAGTTTCCAAATTAAGCAGATATGATGATAAAAACATAAAATAACAATTGAGAGCAAATGGAACAATAGCACATAATTATTGAAATTTTAAAGGTCACAGTACATAGGATTGGGACATAGTCTGATTCTAGGAATAACAGGCTTATTTAAAGGAAAGACGGAAACAACTGGGGATTCCATAGAGTCTGATAGTACAACAACATGAAAGGTAAATGGAAAGAACTAAGGCTCCACTCCATCTGAACGGGGCTTGGCAGTCTTTTCCTCTCGAAGCGTCTTCACAATGCTCTGGAGCTCATCCGCCACCATCTGAATGACATACTGGCTGGTACGGTCCCGGTGTGCTGGCATCTCCTCAAGCTTAGTGTTGACGTATTGAACCAAGGTCTCAAGTCTCGCAATCATCTGCTCCTTGGGCTTCCCTTCGTAGTTTCGGCTGTCCGGATACACGTTCTTCAGTCGGTCTATCAATCGGTCGTACTTGCCCTGAAGCATGTCGAACTCGCGCCTCAACTCAGCATACACGGAGAAAGCAATAGTGTCGTCCGACCCAGAGGATGACGAGGAATGCGCCCTTTGCTGACAACCAATAAGAGGAGTATTAATAATAATTTACTTAACCTACTCTCTCGCATAATATCTATAACCTACACACAAATCCTATAGCCTATTTGGGCTGTCCAGGGACTCTAAACCGTAGCTCTGATACCAAAACCTGTCACACCCCCAACTTAAACAGAAAAATAAATATAGCTATTACATCATTTTAATGAAGGATACACAACCAATCCAAGATCTTACAGTTTAGGGTTTGGAACAGCCCATCACTACCAGCTATTACATCTGATTACAAATACCGAATCCTCACAGCTATTATTACTTATTCTACCTGAGCTCGAACATAAGCATCAGCATCACAGGTCTTACGGGCAGTCTGCTTGAATCTAACCATAGCTGCTAGCTGTAATATCAGGGTAAAGCAAGAAGTGAGCCAAAAGCTCAACAAGTGCTAACAGTACAACGCAAAACATAACTCGAGATATACCTTTAGGAATGACAATGGAAAGACATAATCAATGATAACGAGAGATAAAACTTATATGAGTTGGCATCATTTTGCTTGCATCAAAACAATTTTAAAATCATTCTTAATCAAAATCATTTTATGACGCTACGGATTACAGCCGGTGATCAGCCGCGAAGTAATCCCGAACCTCGCTGGGTTCTAAAACATTATTGGGAATCCCTAGGCAACTTTTAAGCCTAATATAAGTGTGGAAAGGACTCGCGTCTCAGTCCAGATCCACCATTCAAAGAAAACATTTATCCCCCTTTGGGACTGAAAAATCCACATTTTAATCATTTTAAAAACTGATGCCGATTTATGACAAAATCTCTTTCGACTGTAATCATTTTTATCAAGGGATTATAGATCAACTTGAAACACTGGAAATATGACACTAAATCTCAGGGCCATGATCCACTAGACTTTACTATATTAGGGTAATTGAGAGGTTTCCATAAACAAGAACTTTGACAAGGAAATTGAGCAAGGCTATTGGATAATATGAAAGAGTAATGCCAAACTAGGCTTAAAGCAATGGTTGTAGACAAGGTATAGGTATTAGAACATCAAGAAGATAAGCATCACTGGTTCCAATAGGATAGAGGTGTTAAAATATAAAGAAAGTGATCATCAGCTCAAGATATAACAGGGTATCAAGCTTTAGGGTAAGGATAGGGTTATCAAACAATCATGAATGAATTTAAGAAATGATTGGCTTTTAGGTATCAAGATAAAGTTTCTATCGAGGTTATTTCAAGAGTTGAATCAAAGCATCAGGGTGCAATATCAAGATTTCTCAGGGATCAATAGCATGATAATCAAAAGGATCAATAAAGTATTATAACAAATCTCTATTTTATCATGGCATTAAACTATCATGAAAGACTTTTAAACTACTTGCAATACGTACTCGAGGGTTCATGGCATCTCTATGTAACTCAAAGATAAACAAAAGATACGCTTGATTTAAATATATCAAAATGACTCAGGATAATTGCATCGATATATATATGAACTATTTACAGTAAATACGAAGGTCAAGTTGAATCACTTGCCTTGAGATAGACTGGTCTGGTCTGACTGGTAGGAGCAACAACTGGAGCTTCACTCTACTTTTATGGCAAGTTTTCCCTCGTCTCGAGATCCTACATAAATAATAATAATCCTCATTATAATATATTCTTACCATCTTAACCTATTTACAACCCGAAATTAAACATGGATGGCACTTAGGCCTATACGCACTTAATTCATATCCACCATTATATTTTCAAATGTACACACGTAGCCACATAATCACATATCGTATATTAATACCAAATAACATCATATACACCATAATGCCACACTAGGCTTGGATGATCTCGACTCACCACTTAAGTCACTTGGTCGCTAACTAAACAAAGTCTTCAAATTTGGGCTTCCTAACTCAATGTGCCTTTCCTAAATTATCCAAAACCTATTGACCCTCACTTGTGCCTTTTGCTCTACTGACCTTATACTATCTTACAACTATGGTGGTCGACCTAATACTCACTTCTAAGTATTCTAAAGCTATGTGATAAGTGAAAGTGCTCACTGGTGCAAATTTCAGGGTAACTAAGGTTTCTTGAGTGCATTAGACACTCTTAAACTACAAGTTTTTCTTCAAAATTTTTACACAAGACTCTCCTGACCTAAGGGCATCTCACAAGCTTGATGTGGCTCAAAGGCCTGGCTTGGGCCTTCTTGGGCCTAAGCTAAAAGTCCAAGGTTCTCATGTTTTTCTGGGCAGAAAATGCCCTGACTTGAATTATCTTGTGACACATGGTTCTAGCTCATATCCTATGAACTATGGTTGGAAAAACTTCTCTGACATACCCTCTAAATAAGGCCCAATTGGGCCTAATGAGGGTCTTCCCATGACATGGCCAAATCTCCCTATTTCTAAGTTGCAACAAAACTGTCCCCTGCTGGACAGATTTTGTTATTCTACTTGTGCACCTAACCAAATGACATGCAAACCTCCAACCAACTCCTAAAACCTATTATATACTCCCCATACTAACTTCTGGTAGCTTGGGCCTCAAAGTGCACATCAATGACATGGTCAAAACTCACTCTAAACCTCAGGGTACTAAACTGATTTTTCTGCAGAAACTATAACTCTCATTTTTCCAAGGCTTTGACTTGACAAACCTATCTAACAACAACTCAAAACTTAAACAAAGACTTATACATGGTATTCTACTGAACTAACTCCCTTTTTCTCAAAATAACCTTGGTGAGATCATCCTTACCTAAGGTGCAACTATGGCAAAACAAAAGAGACTACTCTTTACAAATCACAAACCTTTATGCTCTTGAAGCAACAAGATATATATATTTTTTTATAATAGATAACCATGAATTATTACCATGCAATAAGAAGTATAAATCAATATTAATACATTATTCCTACTGAAATTAAGGCTCACTAACAACATGAATCTAAATGATCAAAACTTCCAAAAAAAATCAAAAGTGATTTACATGCATGCATGCTTTCGGATCTTTCAAGCCAAAGCAACATGATTTCCAAATAAATTTTTATCATAATTCAACATGCAAGCCTAACATGGATTACAACTAAATGATCAACTAGCATGCAAAAGGGTTTTATCAAGCTTTTACTATAAAATTCACGTTATCATCACAAAATACACAAAAATGTAACAAGGCAACAAAACACCATCCATTCGGCTCCTATCAAGTCATGGCCGAATGGATTAGGGTAAGAACAACATTTCATAAGTGTAACACTCTTATGTCTAGCCATTCTTGACCCTATGATACTATATCTCATGGTGAAAGCCTTAGATTCACAAGAATCAAGGAGGTTCACTTTGAGTTTAACAAAAACATCACCATGCAAGGTCAAAACATAGGTTTTTCACTCTAAACTTTTGAAATATATATAAGAATAACATATAGGGAGTAAAATTACTTGGATATAAGATGATTGTTTGAGTGAGAGTTGAAGAAAGAAGGGGATGGGGCTCGGTTTTGGTGGTTGCCGAGAGGGGAGGGGAAAAACCGAGACGTGAAGGAGGAGGGAGGGAGAAGAGAGTGAAGTGGTGGGGTGAAGTGAGGTGATGATCACTTCTTGGACTTGTTTTTATGCATTTATTTGACTATAATGTGAGTGGGTTTGAGATTTTACAAGAGTAACCCTCCAATATAGTTAGGTAGATTTACATGCAAGGGTAAAGGGGTAAATTGGTTAGCAAAATGTGAGTTAGTGGGGTTGAGAATGTCTTCTTTGCCCTTTGATTAAATAGAAGAGAGTTTGCATGCAAGGTTATTCATGTAATTTGATAAATATGACAACTAAAATTTATAATGATTTATTTTTATAAAACAAAATACAAGTTCAAAAATTATAAAATTTATACCATAAATTAACTTGTATTTTTAGAGACTTTATAAAATCATTTTCAAAATTTGTGAACAAAATGCCTTTTAGAAGAAGATTTTTCCAAAGCTTAGAATATTCCTTATAAATCAAAAATAAAGAAATTAAATAAACTCTTGCTTTGAAAAATCATATACTACCCAAAGCAAATTTATAATGCAGAAATTTTCACTCACACAAACGTACAATCATTGAATATATTTTCATTTGACTTAATATTATACCAAATTCAAAAATAATATTACATAAAATGCCCGTCGTAACAAAGTGAGCGTCATCTTTTAGATGATTTGTTGGCTCACTTGTGAATCCTTTCAGGAACTCTTGTGTCATGTGCCTAAAATATCTTCAATCAGCATAGAGTCAACAATAATTTCTATTCCCAGCTCATTCATTTCTACTCTCTCGATGGATATTGCTCATCCGTCGAGTAGTGATTGTATCTCGATGGATAAGCCTAACAGCCGTTATCCGTCGGATAGCAAAACCACTCACTCGATGGATATCACTCATCCGTCGGGTATCTCTGCATAGCTTCAACCTTCAATTTTTTCAAGTGCAGAAGATTTAGTGGTTGTACAGTCACTCTTAGGATTGAGAGAGAAGAGTGTTTTGAGTGAGAGTCTGGGTTGCTCCCGGGAAAAAGGAGAGGAAATGAGTGAAAATCTGCAATCCATTTCTTCAGGATTGGCAAAAGGGAGTGAGAGGAGTCCCACCTTAGTAGGTGAAGGTGAGGGTGTGAGGGTGGGGAGCCAGGGTGAGACCCTGATGCAACAAAAGAGAGAAAATGAGAGAAATGCAGGTACTGGAGCAATAAGGATGGATGACATTGCTAGTGAGTCAATGAATGTCCAGCATGCAGATAGGGAAGGACTATCTCAGCATCCTAAAGCTGTTATAGATTCTACTTCCCTTGATGCTGAGGCATTTACTCACCCTGTTCCAGCTTATCAAATTCTAGCTAAACAAGGCAATGACAATGCAGAAAGGATGCTCAATCTGGTGCATACCACCCAGTCTATGCAAAGGGCTAAGGATACCATCACAACTTTGCCTTCTACAGCTGGTGATGTGGACTATGAGACTGGGGGTTCAGCTGATTTCTTTGGAGATGGGAGTGGGAATAGTGAAGATGAAGCAATGGACATAGGGGGAGAAGTAGGCTCAAGGTCAGGTATGCCATCATGGGCATTCTCAAAGAACTGTGATGAGCACTATTTCAAGACAACCCTGATCCAGTTAATCAATCAGACAAATACTGCTCTTCAAACCACTACCAATGCAAGTACCAAGAAGCTCCTTCAGGCACATCTTGCCTCCCTACAACTTCAGCAAATACAAGGCCTCCAGCATGCTAGAGATGTGGATTCTATGAAGGGTGATATTGAGGAGATGAAGAAGGCTATTTCAGACAGGATAGATTCTAAACTTCCAAATGCTACAATGCTTGACATCAAGAGGCAATTAAGGAAAAATTCTGATCTGTTAACCAAGATAGGTGCCTTGGATACAAGAATGTTAGCCATGGAAGCATCTTTGACTGCCATTCATCTCTATCAAGCCCAACAGACTAATCTACTTCAAAAACTGATGGCAGCTCAAACTCCCTCTACAACTCAACTTGATGATAATAAAAAGGGGGAGAAAGGACCAAGTGAGGGGGAGAAGCTTCAGATACAAATCAGTAAAGTAATTGTGCCTTCAATTACTATCTTAAAGCCACTAGTCACAGATGGTATAGATCTGATTCAAGCAGCAGCAGCCAACTTGAAAGTTGCTGAGAAAGAAAAGTTGAGTTTGGTCAACTGAGAGAAGATTGATGAGGAGATACAGAAAAAGTTTGAACTTGTCAAGGAGCCAGTTAAGTCAGCCATCCATCACTCTTAAGTCAAGCAAATTAGTGTAAATGAGATGAGCATGAACTATCTGGAAAGAGGACAATCTTCCTGCATCAAGTCTCTAAAGGCTGAAATGATTCTTAAACCAAGGGCAAACTACTCAAAATTATCCTTGAAGAACCACTTGGACACTGTGTATGAGACACCCAAGCCTGATGAGAAGAAGCTTCTGTCAAGATCAATTGTCTTCTATAAAGATCCAGCTGATCCAATTTCTAAAATAAGGATTGCTAAGATTTTCAGAAATGGGAAAGAAATTTGTGTGGTGGCTGGACACCCTCAATTTGCTCAAGCAAAGAGAGAAGAAAAATTTAGATTGAAGCAGGAAAAGAAGCAGGCTGCTCTAGATGCTAAAAAGGCTAAATAAAAGAGAGAGCAGATTGCTATCTTGGCCAAGCTACATGCTGTAAACTCATCACAACAAATTCCCTCTCAACCATCTGAAGCTACTGAATCAAGGAAGCAAGTTGAAGAACAGAAGAAATCTCCAAGAAAGAAGCAATTGGCTAAAAGAACTAAAAGGAAACTGGATATTGTTGACAAGGAATTGGAAGATCAATTTCCTAAGGAATTCACACCAGCTACAACTCAAGCATCAAAGCCCTCTGTGGTATTTGAAGATATAAGGGTGGTGGATCCCTACAGGAATATTCATGGTGAACCTATTGTGCCCAAGGATGAGCCAATAGAATGGGAGAACATACCAATTCCAGACTTCAATCTACCAATCCTTAGCAAGCCAAAAAGGACAAAGTCAAGAGCAGTCAAGAAAGTGAAGCTGTCACCTCTCAAATCCAAATTTGTAGTTAAAGCTCAGCCCAAAGTCAATAAGGGAGACTACTTGTACTTGTGTGACATCAAAAAATTTTCTGATCTAAACCTCTATCTAGATGAACTAGATGAGGTGAGAGCAATTGATGCATACAGAAACCTACCTGAAAGGTTAGTGTTCAAGTACAAAGGAGGAAAGGAGATTCAGTGGCCACTTCATAGGATTCTTCAAGAAAGCCAAGCTGTACTGATTAAAGTTTATTCATCCTTCAAGAAGAACGTTGGGTTCAACATTACTGCAAGAAGATTGGTATTGAAGAAGACTGAAGAACTAAGGAGTGTTAGAGCTAAAGATGCACTCCCAAAGACTCTAATCATCCCCTACACAGGGAGAAGAGTGCATCTAAGGCCCTACTGGCTGATGGAGTTCATTGATGACAAAGGTGTAAGAAGATTCTTCAGATTGGAAGACCAATTGAGTATCTTTAGCAATGAGACTCTTTTGGAAATGCAAGAAAAGCTAAATCTCTCAGAATCTGATGAACTAGAATTCCACAGGCAGCTCCAAAATCAGATTGAAGAAAACAACAGAAAGCTTGGAAGAAGATCCAGACCTTCAAGGAACTAGATAAATCTGCTCAAGCTAGAGGAGCATCTTGAAAATGACTGTGAGCTAAACTTTGTACATTTTGATTAATTGAAGCACTTTTCAGTATTATCTACTTTTCTTTAAAGCTGTATGTTTAGGGTGTTTTGTTATCATCAAGTATCTCTTAATTTATGGCTACAATTCCAGTAGACATAAATTGGGAGAGATTGTTGTGCATATGTTGTGTACTTGGTGATTACATGAACAAAACACCTTGGTAGATTTTACTTAGTGAAATAATGTAGCACTCGACGGATAAGAATTATAGTCCCGACGGATAACTCATTACAGTCCTGATGGATGATGACTTATTATCCATCGAGTGAGTAGCTTATGTAATAATGGGTCTGTAGCACATTTCTACATACACCTTTGTATAGATTCTGTAGTAGCATATAAGTCATGTCGACTTTAACTAGATATGCAGAATAGGTTGATTAATTGTACATAGATGATGACTTGTAATTCTGCATAAGTGAATTGAAGTCAAGTGCCAAAATAGCTACCGACGGATGATTAACAAAGCCATCAACGGATGATCAAATGGCTATCAACGGATGTTTAATATAACAGTCGACGGATGATCAATGAAGCCATCAATGGATGATCATAAAATCGACGGATGATCATGTACTCAACGGATAAAGAATTCAAATATCAGTTGATAGTGCCAGCATAGTCACATGCGTCGAAGTGTATGCAAATGAAATGAGGAAGCCTATTAACTGGGTAATAGAGAACAAAGTAGCAAAGCATTAGACCGATAGTTTTATAATGATTCTGTCTTTTGACTTCGTAATCTTGGTAAAATATATAAACCAAGAAGTAGCAAATAAAAATATGAATCTGAGATACAACAATAGAGAAAGATTTGTAAGCAGAATTCTTAGCATTTCTCTGTATTCTCAGTAGTTCAACATATGTAAGCAGCTGTGAACATTATACAGAGTTCTCTCGATATATAATATATATCTCTGGTGGAATCATTCAAATCCACCAGAAAGTTTTTAAAGACTCTTGTTTTTAATTGCTTGTGTTTTGATTCACTTAAGTTTTATTCCGCATTGTGCTAATCAATACACTTATATTTATATTTGAGTTAGAACATTTTATTTCAAGAAAAAGGTTCAAGAATTCCATTCAACCCCCCTTCTGTAATTCTTGTCATATTGTTAAGGGACTAACAAAAACTTTTTAGCCCACACTATGTTGTGCATGAGAAAATGAGATTCGAAGTTGATGTTATGATTATACGTACCAAATGAGTGTATGTAAACGCTATTAGTTTTCGAAGAAAACGAACTTTGAAAAATGACCATATTTACGAATCATTGAGGATTACGGGAATCACAATATAATTACGAATTTAAAACCCTACGTATTTATATCCAAGTATGATAATTCAAAAACATAAGGAATAAATATGAAAGGAATTACATCGTGAACCATTTACAAGAAAGTATTACGAAAATGTTTAAGCGACCGAGCGAACGCGTAAACGATTAAATAAACATAATGCACTAACCATGGTAGGAAAGTAACCATGGTTACTTTATTAAATAGTGATCTAAGGTGTAGGATGATCAACCAAGGCTACCAAATAGTGAGCTAGAGAGCTAAACAAGTGGCTTAACTTGTAATCTACCGAAGGCTAGCTAGTTTTGTCTAAGATTTGCCAACATAAATCAAATCCTAGGATATAAACTAAAGAATAAAAATTAATACAAGATACCACTTGCATTATTTCCAAGAAGCAACCAAGAAGCAACCACAAAAACTCTCTCCCTCTCCCATATACTCTCCCATTCGGCCCTTCACATTAAACAAAGAAATCAAAATCAAATCTTCAAGCTCTAGCCATGGATAAATCCTCCCATTAATTCTCAAGCTTCCTACCAACTAAACTAAGGTAAGATAAATCTTTGAGCTCTTTTTATCAAGGTTTGATGAGTGAAATAAAATCAAGAAAGTTGATAATGAATAGTATGATTAGTAACTCTTCTTTGGTTTCTTGATTTTGAAGGTTTTTTTAGGTTCCAAAAACCATACTAAGCACTCCCAAGACTTCACCATCATCAATAACACATCTCAAGCTCTCAATAAAGGTAAAAATATTTGACCCAACTTTATTTAAGATTTAAGTTCAAGATCCTTTTAGTATGTAGTGGTAAACATAGTTTTGGTGGGAGTAATGTGGTAATCTTGATGTTTAGCTAAGTAGATTTAAGGTTGATTGTTGTTACCTCAAGAAAATGATGTTCTTGAGAGGAGTTAGTGTGTTGATGATGATGTGTTGATTTTTGGTGGTAGTATAATGATTTAAGGCATAAACGAAACTCCGATCATAACCGTAATCTCGTTAAAACGAACAAAACATAACTTTAAGTTTCTGCAGAAAGTCCCGAAGATGTAAACTGTAGTTTCTATCACACCCCAACTTAATAATACATAATATAAAAACTATTACAATATTTAAAACAAAGTAAATACAATCGAATCCAAGATCTTACAGTTTAGGGTTTGGATCAGCCCAACACTATTAACTATTATAACTGGTTTTAATATCGAGTCCTCACACAAAACTATCTCTTATTCTACCTAAGCTCGAACATACGCATCGACATCACAAGTCTTATATGTTATCTGCTTGAATCTAACCATAGCTGCTAGCTGTAATATCAGGGTGAAAGCAAGTAGTGAGCCAAATGCTCAACAAGTGCTAAACAATACGGTAGAAAACATAAATCGAGATATATAAAAGAATAACAATGTGAAGATAGAGCTAATGATAATAAGAGATGAACTTTTGGGTGATGGCATCATTTGTTTATAACAAAACATTTCCAAAATCATTTCTTAATCAAAAACCATTTTATGATGCTACGGATTACAGCCGGTGATCAGCCGCGAAGTAATCCCGAACCTCGCTGGGTTCTAAAACATTAATGGGATCCCTAGGCAACTTTTAAGCCTAATATAAGTGTGGAAAGGACTCGCGTCTCAGCCCAGATCCACTATTTAAAGAAAACAGTTATCCCACCTTGGGACTGAAAATCCAAATTTTTAATCATTTCAAAAACTGATGTCGATTGACAATTAATTTCTTAAACAATAAACTTTTTTATCAAGGGGTATGAATCCGCTTTGAAACACTGGAAATATGTCCACTAGGGCCATGATCCACTAGGCTTTACTCTATCAGGGTATTTTGGAAGGTTTTTATTTATAAGGACTTTGACAAGGAGATTTAGTAAGGTTATCGGATAATATGGAAGAGTAATGCCAGACTAGGCTTAAAGCAATAGTTTCAGATAAGGTATGATATAGGTGTTAAAATACAAAGAAAGTGATCATCAACTCAAGGTATAACAGGGTATCAAGCTTTAGGGTAAGGATAGGGTTATCAAGCAATAATTAACAATCTTTAAGGAATGATTGGCTTTTAGGGTTCAAGCTGAGGTTACTGAGTATAACTTACACATGGTTCAACATCACAATTACTTTGGTATGCTAGCATAATATGACATTTGATCTACTTCCATAAAAATCTTCAAATGAGGCTAAATTATTTGCAATAGACACTTGAGGGTTCATGGCATTTCTATATAATACGAAGATAGGTTTGAGAACCACTTGGTTCATGTATAACAAGATAAATCAGAATACTCGCATCATATATAGGAATTAGTAATCACACATTTGCAATGTAAACTAAAAAGCAGGTTGAATCACTTGCCTGGAGAAAGGCTGGACTGGACTGACAGGTGGGAGCAACTGGAAGCTTTACTCGACCTTTATGGCAAGTTTACCCTCGTCTCGAGATCCTACACAAATAATAATAACCTAATTATAATATATTCTCACCAACTCAACCTATTTGTAAAGCGAAATCAAACACGATGGCACTTAGGCCTATATGCACACAATTTATAATCACCTTATAAGCATAATAGTACACATAGCCACATATGCTCATATACCTTATTTAAGTACCAAATAATATCACACGCCATATTGCAACACTAGGCTTGGATGATCTCGGTCCACAACTTAAGTCACTTGATGGCTAAACTAGACAAAATCTCCAAATTTTGGCTTCCTAACTCGAAGTGCCTTTACTAAACCATCCAATTCCTATTGACCCTAACTTGGGCCTTTCACTCTAATGGCTTTATGCTATCTTGCAACTATAGTGGTCCACCTAGGCCTCACTCATAAGTGCTTTAAAACTATGTGATAAGTGAAGGTGCTAATTATGGTAAATTTCAGAATGACATCTATGGTTTCTTGGGTGCATTTGACACTCTTACACTTCAAGTTTACCTCCAAAACTTCTACACTAGACTCTTCTGATCATAGGGAAACTCCCAAACTTGATGTGGCTTAAGGGACTGGCTTGGGCCTACCTAGGCCTAAGCTTAAAGTCCATGGTTCCCCTGTTTTTCTGGGCAGAAAAGGTCCTGACTTGAACTAACTTGTGACACATTATTCTAACTAAAATCCTATTAACTATTTCAGAAAAAACTCCTCTGACACCCCCTCTAACTAAGGCCCAACAGGGCCTAATGAGGGCCTACCTATGATATGGTCAAAACTTCCCATTTCTATGTTGCAACAAAAATGTCCCCTACTGGACAGATTTTGTGATTCCACTCGTGCACCTAACCAAACGTCTTAAAAAACTCCAACAAACACCTAAAACCTATTTTATACTCCTATTTCTAGCTTCTGGTGGCTTGGGCCTCAAAGTGCACAACAATGACATGGTCAAATCTCACTCTAAACCTCAGGGTACCAAACTGATTTTCTGCAGAAACTAATACTCTCCTTTCACCAAGGTTCTTACTTAACAAACCCAACCAACAACCACCAAAAACCCAAACCAATCCTTAACTAAGGTGACCTACTGAACTAACTCTCTTACACTCAAAATAGGCTTAGTGGAGATCATCCTTACCTAAGGTGCAACATAGCAAAATAAAAGTAATCACATTACACAAATTACAAGTTTTACCTTCTTTATAAATATAAACGAATTATCATCACATATTAAGGAGCACAAATCTTAACTAATATCTTAAATTAACTGAAATTAAAGTTTACTAACAAAAATATCAATCCAAATGATCAAGAACTTCCAAAATTCATGAGTAGTTCACATGCATGCATGCCTTCGAATCTTACAAGCCAAAACAACATGATTTCCAAATAAATTTTCATCATAATTCAATATGCAAGCCTAACATGGATTATAATTAAATGACCACCTAGCATGCAAAGGTTTTTACCAAGCTTTTACTACAAATTTCATGTTATCATCACAAAAACACACAAAAAATGAAACAAGGCAACAAAACACCATCCATGCAAGGTCAACACATAAGTTTTTCACTCTAAACTTTTGATATATATAGGAATAACATGTAGGGAGTAAGATTACTTGATTATAGGATGATTGTTTGAGTGAAGAAATGAAGAAAGGAAGGGAATGGGGCCTCGGCTATGGAATGGCCGAGAGGGAGGGGGAAAAGCCGAGAGGGAGGGAGGAGGAGAAAGGGGGGGGGTGAAGTGGTTGGGTGGAATGAAGTGATCATCACTCTTTGGTTTGTTTTTATGTCCTTGATTTGACTAAAATGTGAGTGGATTTTGGAAATGACAAGAGTAACCCTCTAGCTAAAGTTAGACCATTTTGCATGCAAGGTCAAGGAGGTAATTTGGCTAACAAAATGTGAGTTAGTGGGGTTGAAAATGTCTTCTTTGCCCTTTAATTGAATGGAAGAGTAATTTTTATGTAAGGGTTTCCATGTAATTTGCTAATTATTAAACAACTAATTTTCAAAGATTTACTTTTATAAAATAAAATAGAAGTTCAAAAATTATAAAATTTATACCATAAAATAACTTGGATTTTTAGAAATTTTATGAGATCACTTTTGAAATTTGTGAGTGAAATAATTTTTATAATATAATTTTCCAAGGTATAGAATATTATTTATAAATAAAAAATAAGGGCAATTAATAAAGCTCTTACTTTGAAAAAAAAATTATATACTACATAAAGCAATTTATAATGCAGAAATTTCCATTCACAGAAACGTACAATCATTATGCATATTTATAATCGACTCTAATATGATACAGAGTTCACAAATAATATTACACAAAATGCAGGTCGTAACATCCTCTCCCTCTTAAAGGATTCTGTCCCCAGAATCTAAGAGAACAAATGAGGATACCCGGAACGCATATCAGACTCTAACTCCCAGGTTGATTCTTCGACCTTGGGGTTCCTCCAAAGTACTTTCACTAACTTTACTGACTTATTCCTAAGACTCTTTACTAACTCCACAAATGACAGGTCTGCCTGAATTTCTACAGGTTCATATTCTATCATATGGTTGGCATCAGGATTGTACTTCTTAAGCAATGACACATGGAACACATTATGCACGTGCTGATACTGAGGTGGTAAGGCTAACTCATAAGCCACCTTCCCCACTTGACTCAAAATTTCAAAAGGACCTATATATCTAGGTGCTAACTTCCCTTTCTTGCCAAATCTAGACAACCCTTTCCTTGGTGATACTTTCAGCAAAACGGCTTCACCTACTTGGAATCTAACATCCTTACGCGCTGGATCCGCATACTTTCTCTATCTATCTTGAGTAGCAAGCAACCTTTTCTAAATTAATTTGACTGTCTCATGCAATTGTTGTACCAATTCTGAGCCAAGAATCTTTCCTTCTCCTACTTCATCCCAACTTGTCAGTGATCTACATTTCCGTCCATATAAAGCTTCGTATGGTGGCATGCCAATACTGGAGTGATAGCTGTTGTTATAGGAGAATTCTACTAATGGCAAATGGTCGTCCCAACTTCTTGCAAAATCGATTGCACAACTACGCAACATGTCTTCGATTGTTAGAATTATCCTTTCGCTCTGACCATCAGTCTGCGGATGATATGCCGTACTCATGTGCAACTTCGTGCCAAGACTCACTTGAAATTGCTTCCAGAATCTCGAGTTAAATCGGGGATCTCTGTCTGAAAATATCGATATGGGCACGCCATGTCTTAGTACGATTTCATGCACATACAGATGAACCAATCTTTCCAATGAGGACTTCTCATTAATTGGAAGAAAATGCGCCGACTTCGTAAGGCGATCAACTATAACCCATATAGCGTCATGTCCGGATTTCGTTCGCGGTAGTCCCACTATAATGTCCATAGAAATGTTTTCCCATTTACATTCTGGAATCTTTAGGGGCTGAATTAATCCGCTTGGTCTCTGATGTTCTGCCTTTATTTTCTGACATGTATAGCACTTCGCAACCCATTCCGCCACTTCTCGCTTCATATTTGGCCACCAAAAGTTCTGCTTCAAGTCTCGATACATCTGGGTGCTTCCCGGATGGATTGAAAATCTTGAATTATGGGCTTCTTAAAAAACCTCATTCTTCAATTCAGGTTCATGAGGAATCCAAATTCTTGAGGAAAACCTATGTATACCTTGCTCATCCTTTTGAGTACCAATCTCTTCTCCAGTTAGCTGATTTTTCTCTTTCTTCAAAACTTCTTCCTGACATTTCCTTATCTTTTCCAATAACGTTGGATGAAAAGTCATTGTACGACAAACCTCTTCAACTATTCCACAATCACAAAGTTCCAATTCAAACCTCTTAAACTCTTCAGTTAATTCTTTTGGTGTTGCTATCATATTCAATCTTTCCTTCCTACTCAAAGCATCGGCTACCACGTTCGCCTTTCCAGGATGATAATTTATCGAACAATCATAGTCCTTAATTAGTTCCAACCATCTCCTTTGCCTAATATTGAGCTCTTTCTGAGTGAAAATATATTTTAAACTCTTGTGATTCGTGTAGATCTCACACTTTTCTCCGTAGAGGTAATGTCTCCAAATCTTAAGTGCGAATACTATGGCGGCTAGTTCCAAGTCATGCGTAGGGTACTTCAATTCATGTGATTTTAACTGTCTTGACGCATACGCGATCACCTTATTGTGTTGCATTAGCACATATCCCCATCCTTTATGTAAAGCATCACTAAAAATCACAAAGTTTCCTTGGTCGTCTGGTAGTACTAACACCGGAGCTGTTACCAACCTCTGCTTCAACTCTTGAAAGCTATCCTCATATTCTGCATTCCATTCGAACTTCTGATTCTTCCTGGTTAACTTAGTCAATGGCGTGACGATTTTAGAAAAATCCTTGACAAATCTTCTGTAATATCCCGCCAATCCTAGAAAACTTCGCACTTCTGTAGGTGTCTTCGGCCTCTCCCAACTCGTAATCGCCTCAATCTTTGCCGGATCTACTTTAACTCCTTCATCTCCAATGACGTGTCCCAAAAATTGAACTTTCTTTAACCAAAACTCAAATTTAGAAAACTTGGCATACAACTTCTCTTGTCAGAGTATCTCTGATGCTATCCATAGATGCTGCTTATGTTCTTCTTCCGACTTTGAATAAATAAGGATGTCATCAATGAACACCACTACGAACTTGTCCAAATACTTTTTAAATACCCGATTCATCAGATGCATAAATGCTGCCGGGGCGTAGGGATGGCAAAATAATCCGATCTGACGGATACCCGATCCGAAACCCGAAATTTTGGATTTACCGAACCCGATTTTTTGGATTTGGATTTGGATATGTATTTAATTTTTAAACCCGAAAATTTTTGGATTTGGATTTGGATATTAGGTATACCGATCCGAAACCCGATCCGAAATCCGAAACTCTATCCGAACCCGATCCGAACCCGAAATCCGGAAAAAACCCGAATTATTATATATATAATAATTATATATATAATATTAGAATTTTATATATTATATATTATATATTATAATATTATAATAATATAATATATATATATATATTAATAATATATATTATACATATTATTATATAATTTTTAGAACATATATTTTCATATTTATGTTAAAAATTAACTAATTATAAAGTTTAATTAAATATAATTATTCAATCATTTAAACGGGTGATAAATAAATCTAAAAAACTTGGTATCAATTGAGTTGATTTTTTAAATATTAGCTATACATATAATAACACAATTAATGATGTGGTGTAGTGGTTGAAGATGACACGTTAAAACTCTTTCTCGACAAGTCGCGTGTTCGATCTCAAGTACTTGCAATATTAATAATTATACAAATTTTCAGATTTCGGATTCGGGTTCGGGATTCGGGTTCGGGTATGAATATCCAATTCAAAAAAATTCGGGTTTCGGGTATACCCGAATCCAATCCGAAATCCGATGGATCAGGTTCGGGTATTCATTTTCGGGTATTTTTCGGGTTCAGGTCGGGTTCGGGTATGGATAAAATTTTCGGGTTTGGATATGGATTCTGCAATACCCGATCCGATCCGACCCGATTTCCATCTCTACCGGGGCGTTAGTCAATCCAAAAGGCATTACTAAGAATTCATAATGTCTGTATCTTGTCCTGAATGTTGTCTTTGGAATATCTTCTTCTTTGATCTTTAATTGGTGGTATCCTGATCTCAAGTCAATCTTTGAAAAGCACTTTGCTCCTTTCAGCTGATCAAATAGGTCATCTATTTTTGGTAGCGGGTATCGGTTCTTAATCGTCACCTTATTCAACTCCTGATAATCTATACATAACCGCATACTTCCATCTTTCTTCTTTACAAACAGAACAGGTGCTCCCCATGGCGACGTACTTGGCCGTATCACTCCTTTGTCCATCAATTCTTGTAGCTGGCTCGCCAACTCTTTCATTTCTGCTGGTGCCATCTTATATGGGGCCTTCGAAACTGGTTCCGTGCCCGGAGCAAGGTTGATCTCGAACTCGATTTATCGATCTGGCGATAAGCCTGGTAGTTCATCTGGAAACACATCTGGGAATTCGTTGACTACAGGAATATCAACTATACTGAGGTTGTCTCTTTCTGAATCCACTACATAAGCTTAGAACGACTCGCAACCTTTCCTGAGTAACTTCTTAGTCTGAACGATTGTAAGAAATAGTTGCTCTTGCCTCTGTCCCTTAAATAATACTTTCTCTCCACTCTTCATCTTTAAATACACCTTCTTGGACTTACAATTAATCTGGGCATTATTCTTCCCTAACCAATCCATGCCTAAAACTATATCGAACTCTCCCAACTTAAAGAGTATCAAGTCGGCTGAAAATTTATACCCCGAAATATCAATCTCACTCTTTGGACAGAGTTGACTCACATGAGTCTTCTCTTGATTCACAATTACCACATTTACTACCTCGTTCATAACCATTTTATCACATTGAAGTTTATCAACAAAAGTTTCTAATATGATAGATCTCGTCGCTCCAGAATCAATCAATACTTTAGCTTCGACATTATTTAGTAAAAGTGTACCTGCTATCACCTTAGAATTCTGAACAGCGTCCTTCATTTTTAAATCAAATATCCTTGCTGTTGCTTGCGGAGTTATTTTAGGTGGTGGAGGTAAGGCCAATACCTCAGCTGGCACGCTTGCACTGGTACTTGCCACGTTCATCAGAGCTTTGACTGGTCCGGTTGACTTGCACTCCCTAGCTATGTGTCCAGTCTTTCCACACTTGAAGCATGTAACTCCCGGCTTCAGCATCTTACACTCATTTTCCAAATGTCCCTTCTGGTTGTACCTATAGCATGTCATGCTCAGCTTATTACACACTCTGGGGTGCCTTCTTCCACAAAGCTTGCATTCTGGTCTCTGAAATCTATTTTCTCCAACTTGTCCATGGCTTGCCTGGTTGTTCCCTTTTGATTCTTGTCTTTTGCTCAAATTTCCCTTCTTTTGAAAATTTCCGCCTTTATGGAATCCAATCCTCTTCATATTCCTGTCTTGTGAGTTTCCGAATTCAGACTTTTTCCATAGAATGGAACCTTTCTCTTCTTGTTATCCCTTTCCTTCCTTGACTGCATCCCAATGCTTTCAATCAGAGCAGCCTTCTGCACTACGCCTGCATAAGTATCAAGCTCAAACATAGCCACTATATCTTTGATCCAAGACTCTAATCCTTGCTGGAATCTCTTTGCTTTTTCCTCCTCAATGCTGGTATACTTTGTCACAAACCTTGACAACTCTATGAACTTCTTCTCATACTCCAGTACAGACATACTCCCTTGCTTCAATTCAAGAAATTTAAGTTCCATATGATTCTGCATGTACTTAGGGTAATACTTTTCCAGAAATAACTTCTTAAATCTTTCCCAGGAAACTTGATGATTTGCCTCCATAGCTTTCACTGAATCCCACCAATAAATGACTTCGCCCTTCAGGAAGTAAGTAGCATATGGTGTCTTCTGATCGTCCCCTAACTGTACCAATTCGGAAGCTCTTTCCATTTCCTTAATCCATGTGTTTGCTATTATTGGATCAGTGGTATCATGAAATGCAGGTGGATTCACATTCTAAAAAGCCTTGAAAGTAACAACTTGTCGAGGTGGTACTGGTGGATCAGGTGGTTGGTGTGGTTCACGGTTATCTTGGTTTTCAAATTGTTGTTGAAGAGTTAGTTGTTGTTGAGCTATAGCGTTTGTTTGTTGTTGTAAGGTTTCCAGTAATCGAAGAATATTAGGATCTGTGGTAGATGTAGTTGTTGGGTTCTTCTTTTTGGGTGGCATGATCCTGAAATAAGAGTTATATCAAAACAGGGATGAACAATGAGATAATTCGAGGGTGTCACATGGCATTATTGTTCACATATGAGGTCAAGTTTCAAATTAAAAGAATAGGGTGAAGCATATAAAGGCATAAAATAAACAATTGAAAGAAAATGGAATGATAGTGCATAATAATTAAAATTTAAGGACACAATACATCAAGATAGGATAAGGTCTGAATTTAGGAATAACATGCTTATTTAAAGGAACAACAGGGAGGTCTACATAGTACGATAATACAACAACATAAAAAGTATATAATAGAAAGAACTAAGGCTCCACTCCATCAGAACGGGGTTTGGTAGTCTTCTCCTCTCGAAGCGTCTTCACAATACTCTGGAGCTCATCCGCCACCATCTGGATGATATACTGGCTAGTACAGTCTCGGTGCGATGGAATCTCCTCAAGCTTAGTGTTGATGTACTGAACCAAAGTCTCAAGTCTCGCAGTCATCTGCTCCTTAGGCTTTCCTTCATAGTTTCGGCTGTCCGGATACACGTTCTTCAATCGGTCTATCAATCGGTCGTACTTGTCCTGAAGCATGTCGAACTCGCGCCTCAACTTAACATACACGGAGAAAGCAAGAGTGTCATCCGACCCAGAGGATGGCGAGAAGTGCGCCCTTTTGCTGACAAACAATACATAGATATATATAAGAGGAGTATTAATAATAAATTTACTTAACCTACTCTCTCGCATAATATCTATAACTTATATAAATATATATATATCCTATAACCTATTTGGGCTATCCAGGGACTCTAAACCGTAGCTCTGATACCAAAACCTGTCACACCCCCAACTTAACAATACATAATATAAAAACTATTACAATAGTTAAAAGAAAGTAAATACAACCGAATCCAAGATCTTACAGTTTAGGGTTTGGATCAGCCCAACACTATTAACTATTATAACTGGTTTTAATATCGAGTCCTCACACAAAACTATCTCTTATTCTACCTGAGCTCGAACATACGCATCGGCATCACAAGTCTTACGTGCTATCTGCTTGAATCTAACCATAGCTGCTAGCTGTAATATCAGGGTGAAAGCAAGTAGTGAGCCAAATGCTCAACAAGTGCTAAACAATACGGTACAAAACATAAATCGGGATATATAAAAGAATAACAATGTGAAGATAGAGCTAATGATAATAAGAGATGAACTTTTGGGTGATGGAATCATTTGTTTGTATCAAAACATTTCCAAAATCATTTCTTAATCAAAAACCATTTTATGACGCTACGGATTACAGTCGGTGATCAGCCGCGAAGTAATCCCGAACCTCGCTGGGTTCTAAAACATTAATGGGATCCCTAGGCAACTTTTAAGCCTACAATTTAAGTGTGGAAAGGACTCGCATCTCAACCCAGATCCACTATTTAAAGAAAACAGTTATCCCCCTTTGGGACTGAAAATCCAAATTTTTAATCATTTTAAAAACTGATGCCGATTGAAAATTAATTTCTTAAACAGTAAACATTTTTATCAAGGGGTATGAATCCACTTTGAAATACTGGAAATATGTCCACTATGGCCATGATCCACTAGGCTTTACTCTATCAGGGTAATTTGGAAGGTTTCTATTTACAAGGAGATTTAGTAAGGTTATCGGATAATATGGAAGAGTAATGCCAGACTAGGCTTAAAGTAATAGTTTCAGATAAGGTATAGGTATTAAAATATCAAGAAGATAAGCTTTACTGGTTCCAGGTATGATATAGGTGTTAAAATACAAAGAAAGTGATCATCAACTCAAGGTATAACAGGGTATCAAGCTTTAGGGTAAGGATAGGGTTATCAAGCAATCATTAACAATCTTTAAGGAATGACTGGCTTCTAGGCTTCAAGACGAGGTTACTGAGTATAACTTACACATGGTTCAACATCAAAATTACTTTGGTATGCTAGCCTAATACGACATTTGATCTACTTCCATAAAAATCTTCAAATGAGGCTAAATTACTTGCAATAGACACTTGAGGGTTCATGTCAATTCTATATAATACGAAGATAGGTTTGAGAACCACTTGGTTCATGTATAACAAGATAAATCAAAATACTCACATCATATATAGGAACTAGTTATCGCACATTTGCAGTGTAAACTAAAAAGCTGGTTGAATCACTTGGCTTGAGAAAGGCTGGACTGGACTGGCAAGTAGGAGCAACTGGAAGCTTTACTCGACCTTTATGGCAAGTTTACCCTCGTCTGGAGATCCTACACAAATAATAATAACCTCATTATAATATATTCTCACCAACTCAACCTATTTGTAAACCGAAATCAAACACGATGGCACTTAGGCCTATATGCACACAATTTATAATCACCTTATAAGAATAATAGTACACATAGCCACATATGCTCATATACCTTATTTAAGTACCAAATAATATCACACACGCCATATTGCAACACTAGGCTTGGATGATCTCGCTCCACAACTTAAGTCACTTGATGGCGAAACTAGACAAAATCTCCAAATTTTTGCTTCCTAACTCGAAGTGCCTTTACAAAACCATCTAATTCCTATTGACCCTAACTTGGGCCTTTTACTCTACTGGCTTTATGCCATCTTGCTACTATAGTGGTCAACCTAGGCCTCACTCATAAGTGCTCTAAAACTATGTGGTAAGTGAAGGTGCTAATTATGGTAAATTTCAGAATGACATCTATGGTTTCTTGGGTGCATTTGACACTCTTACACTTCAAGTTTACCTCCAAAACTTCTACACTAGACTCTTATGATCATAGGGCAACTCCCAAACTTGATGTGGCTCAAGGGACTGGCTTGGGCCTACCTAGTCCTAAGCTTAAAGTCCAAGGTTCCCCTGTTTTTCTGGGCAGAAAAAGTCCTGACTTGAACTAACTTGTGACACATTATTCTAACTCAAATCCTATTAACTATGGCTGGAAAAACTCCTCTGACACCCCCTCTAACTAAGGCCCAACAGTGCCTAATGAGGGCCTATCTATGACATGGTCAAAACTTCCCATTTCTATGTTGCAACAAAACTGTCCCCTGGTGGACAGATTTTGTGATTCCACACGTGCACCTAACCAAACGTCTTAAAAACCTCCAACAAACACCTAAAACCTATTTTATACTCCTAGTGATAGCTTCTGGTGGCTTGGGCCTCAAAGTGAACAACAATGACATGGTCAAATCTCACTCTAAACCTCAGGGTACCAAACTGATTTTCTGCAGAAACTAATACTCTCCTTTCACCAAGGTTCTTACTTAACAAACCCAACCAACAACAACCAAAAAACCAAACCAATCCTTAACTAAGGTGATCTACTGAACTAACTCTCTTACACTCAAAATAGGCTTAGTGGAGATCATCCTTACCTAAGGTGCAATATAGCAAAATAAAAGTAATCACATTACACAAATTACAAGTCATCAAGATTTCAAGGACAACAACTTTTACCTTCTTTATAAATATAAACGAATTATCATCACATATTAAGGAGCACAAATCTTAATTAATATCTTAACTTAACTGAAATTAAAGTTTACTCACAAAAATATCAATCCAAATGATCAAGAACTTCCAAAATTCAAGAGTGGTTTACATGCATGCATGCCTTCGAATCTTACAAGCCAAAATAACATTATTTCCAAATAAATTTTCATCATAATTCAACATGCAAGCCTAACATGGATTATAACTAAATGACCACCTAGCATGCAAAGGTTTTTACCAAGCTTTTACTACAAATTTCATGTTATCATCACAAAAACACACAAAAAATGAAACAAGGCAACAAAACACCATCCATGCAAGGTCAACACGTAAGTTTTTCACTCTAAACTTTTGAGATATATAGGAACAACATGTAAGGAGTAAGCAATTTATAATGCAGAAATTTTCATTCACACAAACATACTATCATTATGCATATTTATAATCGACTCTAATATGATACAGAGTTCACAAATAATATTACACAAAATTCCGGTCATAACAGTTTCTTGAAAAATAACTCTTGATTATGATATAAAATGTTATAAGGATCATTTAGGCGCTTGAATCGCTTGATTCCGATTTACGGATCAAAAGTTGTGGCTGTTTTACTAAAAGAGATTTACGCGACAAATACTGCTACAAATTACGAACTTTGAAAATATAAAGGATCGACTTAGAAATGTTCATAAATCATGAAAATTTTACACAGAGTAGTAAATTGAGTTTCCTAACTGCCAAAAAGATTTCAAGTAAAAATAATGATTTTTCAATTTTATAAAAATATCGGAGCCGAGACTGCGCGATTAGAAATCGTAGAATCCATAAGCGGAGCCGACGACGAAAATGAAAATGGACTTAAGATACTTTGAAAAAGGAAGCGACCATAATGTGAATAAGGACTTAAAGAAATAATAAGGATAATATAGGTTGAGAGGGTGCATATTGATTAGCGCATGAATGCAGGTAGCCGTAAATTAGAACGGGACCTCACAAAATGACTTATGTTTATGATTATAGATTTCTGAGCGGAACCTAGAGCATCCTCCACCTCAAGATACCCAGGAAATATTCCGGAGATGCTTTATTTAGACTGAGGACTGGTCAGTAAAAATTGATGAAAACCCGAAGTATTCCGGAGATGCTTTATTTAAGAATATTAGCGCTATAGTAGAGCGTGATTTATAAGTTGTAAGACCGAGAGTCGATCAGTTTTATTTTTATAAAATAAAAACCCGTGAATCATTCCGGTGATATTATTAGGACAATTAAAGGTCCATAATTTTACGATTTGAAGGACTCAACTTCCACTTACGAAATATTAAATACCTCGAACTTTTATTAAAATGATTTCCAAAGATCGTATTCCCTCAACTATACTTTATCATTCGATTACGAAATATTTATTAACTATTCATTTATTATGGGAGAAGTATTCTCCAACGTTTATTTATTTCAAACTCGATTAAATATTAAAGATTATTATATTATGTAAACATAAATTAGTTGAGGAATATTATTTAAATATTCTTTTCAAGTAAACTCATTCGAGGTTTAATTATTTAATGATTAATATTTAATTATTTATTATTTATTAAAGGATTTATCTATGATTTAAAAATCATAGAACCTGATTTACAATACTTTCTGATTTTTAGAAAATCATTAGAATAATTTTGGATCGTCGAAAATATCATCTCGACTTATTTTTAAATATTTTGAATATAGTTTCAAAGGGAAACCCCCCTTATTAAGTATATGTTGACAACGGTCAACTCACATCCTTAGTACTCCCTCCGAAAGATTCGGAAGTACGTATACATATACATATATACACTAATAAATCAAGTTGTTTCTATCAACAAGCAAAACTCTTGGGGGAACTTCGATGTGGTTCGAGTACTGTGTGTATTGGATAGACTACTGGTACCATAGGAGACGGTACTATACATACCTATGGACCTGCGAAGTGTGTGTATACCCAAAATGAGGACACATAGCCCGTATGCGGCAAGGGTGATAACCGGGATACGAAGGTGTCGTCCTTCTGCTAGTAGAAAAGGTTAATTTATCGTAGTACGACTGATCATCGTATGCAGTGGATCCAACGAGTGTCCTATTCTTCCAATTGGAATTGTGATGCAATACCGTAACCCAAGCCTAGGTGCTGGGTTTACTTTTAAGGTATTCGCAGGATAATAAAATCCACTAAAGGATTGTTTTTATAAGAAGGTGTGTATCACCAAGGAAAACTATGTTCAGATAAAATATATTTATCTTATAAGATGTTTTACGTGAGTTTATCATTACAGTCATTTTAAACTGTACATCATTATGCTGAGCATTATAGCTTACTCTTGCTTTCTTTTAAATGACACAACACAACAAATTACCAGTATGCCGGCATGGGACTTAGTCACTTGAAATTGTGGGGAGAATCCCTTACAGCTTTATCTCAGGTGGACCAGAGTATCCAGATAGGTACAAGATGTTAGTAGTAATTATTGTAACTTCATGTAGAGGTTACGAATAATTGTTTAAGATTCTGTAAAGTACATTTGAGTGTAATAAAAGAAGATTACATTTTGTACATCATTTCTAAGGCTATAACTTGTGTGTGTGTGTGTGCATGAGATTGGGGTCTGTTGGATTATTGAATCAATACAGGATACACATGAGTGAAGGATGGCGTGACGACCCAGATTCCTGACCTCGGATTTGGGGGTGTTACAGTTCTCATGCTAGAAAACCTGGAATCACAAATGGTCTAGGAAGGGTAAATGCTGATCCGTCGGTAGGTGATGTTTGGATTCCAAGGAAGCATACCAATCTAACAGAAATTGGAGACAATGTGATGCTTGAAGACTTATAGAAGATAATATCAGTATAAATTATTATTGATCTTGTTGGAGAGAAAATGTTTTATTTTCTGGAGTCTGGGAGAAGATTAAGGTTGACTCAAGAACAGTTGAGAGAAAAAACATTGCAGGAATTAGAACTTGTTGCTATAATTCTTAAGGTAACCAATCATGTAACTGTCAGATGGTCTACATTTATAAAGAACCTGATACAGTTGAAGCAGAAAGGGATGCCAAATAAATCAAACTACATTCTAAAGTACATTGATCACACTGAATATACTATTGATATGCATGTTGGAGGAGCTAATATAGAAATGAGTCTAAGAAGGGAAGTCTTAACTTTTAATCCAGAGGGAAAGAAGATTGTATTTCTGGAACTGGATGATCTTTCTCTTGGAAATTTAAAGCTACATGACCTCAGGGCTGCCATCTATCAGAATGATGAATCAACAGATGAACTGAAAGAACACAAACAGAGGATGCAATGGTACTTGGATGCAATGGAAGAAAATCTGTTGAGGAAGTTTCTTGAAGAAGCTCGAGACTGTGTTAGAGTTCAGAATGAAGAATAAAGTCTTATAATCACTGTCTTTAATATTGTATATAATTATTTGATTTATGTGTTTAGATAGTTTTGACATCATTAATTAGAACTTGTACATATTTACATAATACACAAGTTGGGGGAGATTGTTAGATATAATTGATGATATCATGAGATAAACTATCAGGAGTTAATATCAGGATTTACTGAAGATGACGTCATCAATACTCAGTACTTGATGATCAATAGTTGATGTCATCAGGATTTAGTCACATTAGTGGATATTCAAGAAGGAAATGGAAAGGAGAAATTCAAGGCGGTGAAGGACTTTTTCTTAAAAGCAATCATACATGGATATGAATTAGGTTTCCTTATTGTAATAGAATAGGATTCCTTATTGATTGTGTAACTGTGCACTATATAAGCACAGATTAGGTTTACACTATATATGTTGTCACAAATTATTATATCTTTCATATAACCTAGCAGTCTCAAGGATAATTGTTCATCCTTTGAGAGAGTACTTGTGTAACAGTTTTTATCAGATTAATATAAAAAATGTTGATTCTGTTAAGATTTTATCAAATTGTTTGCATAAACTGTATTCACCCCTATAGTTGATTACGTACCTAACACTGTCTTTCTTTAGATAATTCTTTTTCAAGGTCAACATGTTTTTCTAAGAGTTTTTCTCTAACAGACAAAACACCATTTTTTTTGAGTTTCTAACATTAAAATCAACTCAGTTTCTAGGTGATCATTCCTTTTCTTAAGGTCAGAATTTTTAGTTCTAATCCTAGCATTTTCAAGTGTTTGATCCATAAAACTAACATGCAGTATTTTAAGAAATAGCCTTAATTCTTAGATATCATCAGTATCAAAAGCAAGTATAGTGTGATGTACCTTTATCTCAGTAGCCTCAGCCTCACTTTCAGCATTTTCCTTGAGGGCATAGTTGACATCCTCATCAGTTTTTGATGTATCATCCCAATTCTTCTTCTTTGTGATTAAAGCTTATTTATTCTCAGCCTTTGGCTTCCTGTAGTCAGCTGCAAAGTGTCCAACTCCATCACAGTTATATCACTTTGGCTTTGACTTGTGGAATTTCCCATATTTTGACTCCTTGTTAGATATTGAATGCAATACAGGGGGGTGAATGTGTTTTCTTAATTTTTAGGCTTTTTAAAACTGATTTAGAAAGGTTTTTATAAGAGTTTAGGCTTAGAGGTTAAGGGTAGTTGAATGTTTGGGCTTGCAGGCTTACTGGTCTGAGTTTGTGAGATTTGAATTGGTAGGACATTTTTCTTGGTACCTTCACCAACTTCCTTCTTCTTCTTTTTCCTTTCATCTCCCCTCTTCTTATCATCCCTTTTCTTGTCTTCTACTTTGCTGCCAGTTGCTTAAGAAGATTGACTTGGATTTGAACCGAAGGTTTTTGCACATTATTCTTTTGCCCGTCCTCATATTTGTCATATGTTGTGTTGAACTGTGTATTTGGAAACATGGTCTCAGTATTTTACAGGTATCTTCCCAGCATCCTAATCATCTCCTCATCTTCAGCTATTTTGAAGTTCTTCCTCTTTAGATCAGTTTCCAATATTATAATTAATCTTGTATTTCCCCTTACACAGTTTTTGAAAGAGATGTGTCCTAAGTCCAATCATGTATGATGATTTAGGAATAACTTTTATGTAATCTGTTTTGATTTCATTGATATTAATAAAAGACTTGTTTTGGTTTTATTGCGGGCTTTATCTATTTAAGTGTTTAAATAAGATATACCATAGTTTAGAGTAAAGCTTTTTATGGATTATGATGAGATCATAATAATGAGACCTAAAAGATGATAACTCTAAACTTAAATATTTCCTGGTCGTAGAATTACTAAGTGGTAATTACTAATCCGCAAAGATCGGTACATACTATGCTTGCTTCATTATGAAGGATGTATGTTCTGATAGACATTTGTGTGGTGACACTATAGCTAGTATGTAGGTGCTTATTATAGAATAAGTTCACTGAACATGACTCACACAGCTGAACAACTGATGGAGTTCACTCACGTGTCAGTAGTTGTTCATATAGTGACAGTTGTACAAGTATCCTTAGACTTGAGGTCATTATAGTCATCTTGTGTACACTGAACTATGCTTTGGTGTAGTTCTTAGTCTCCAGGGACAATTATAAGGGTTCTACTGGGAATAGGAATTTGTACACGAAGATAGTGTATGATCAATAAAGGATCTACCCCTTCCAGTGATGGAAGAGAATGTTCAATGCTGATCCACTTATGCTAGTTCAGGAATCTCTGGCCATAGTGAATGAAATTAGAAAGGAGTTTTTAATTTACATTAAATAGAACTAAGGATAGTGAATTGGAAAGCAAATGATTAAATAAGATTGGCTTGACACAAGTTCCATGCCTTGTATTTAATCGTGACATTGCAGGGTAGAAGGAATTGATTGTACGGTAACTACTCACTGAATAGGTTCTTGGTATTCTAAGCGGTGAATTCGTATTATCCGGATAGTCGCGATATGCTGAGAAGTATTCCTCACGATGTAGAATAAATATGATTAATTTATTAATTAATCATATTTAATGAATTAGAGAATTTATATAAATAATGATAAAATAGTTTTATTATTATTTATTTCTACTACCGGCTTAATATTGAACCTACATGGTCACACCATAAAAGAGAATGATTTAATGGTGGAGGAATTAATTAATAATGGCTGGTAAATATTTATTTGTGAAATAAATAATTAATTAGCAGATTTAATAATTGATTAAATGAGATTTAATTAATTCTTAATATTATTAATTAAGAATTTAATTTTGGAAATTAAATCAAGTGAAAGAATTATTTTTCTAAAGTGTTTAGAAAATGGATTAATGATTAAAAGGTATTTTAATTATTAGTTAATTGGTTAATAAGAATAATCAATTAAAGGGTTAATAATAATAATATTTTATGAAAAAATTTCAGCTGAAAATTTTGCCTATAAATATACTATTATAAACCCTATTTGCCTCAACCCAAATAATTAACCATAATTCTAAAGTAGAACAAGAGGGATGCAACTAATTCTCTCAACCTCTTCCTCCTCCATCACATTGTACTCTTTGTGGATACCGGTGGAGTGCTTCACACTTGAGGAGTAGCTGCTAGGGATTTCCTTTCATCGTTCTTGGATCGCTATTAAAGACCTCCATCTTTCCATTAACGTAAAGCTTCTTAAGGTAAACATACTGAACTACGAATTAAATATTATTTTTCGCATGGATCCTGCGGAGGGTTTCATTTTTTTTTAAGATTTAAATTTACATTTTCGTTGCGTTTATGTGCTAAAAACCCTTCAATGGCATCAGAGCGACTTGCGAAAAGTTTTTAATTCGTTTATGTGTTTAACTGTTTTCGATATATGAGCATGTACGTGATTCGCCATTATTTGATGTTGATATAATATGCTTATATATGTATGGTTTTGAATATACACTACAAGAAAAATGTTAATAGACATCACACATTAGACATCGGTTATGTTTGCCACTGATGTTAAAAGAATTTATAACATCATCCCGTGTTTTTTTGATATTGTAATTCGAAGACTACAGTTATTTTAAAACTGATGTCTAAAGTTACCTAAAAAAATTTCAATTCGCGCCCATCTTTATATTTCCCCCCTTAGTCAAAATTTTCCCCCATTATCCTAAAATTTCATGTTACAACCGGCATTTCCGTGTAATATTAATTGTAAAATTTGGTGTAATTATAAAGCTGAATGCCAATATATTCAACTATTGTATGCTTGTGTGAATGAGAATATCTGCGTCTTAAATTTTCGATATGTGGTATATAATTTTTCAAATCAAAAGTTTAATTATTTCTTTCATTTTTGATTTATAAGGAATATCTTAAACCTTGAATAAATATCTTTTTAAAAAGTTATTTGTTCACAAAATTCAAAAGTAGTTTTATAAAATTTCTAAAAATCCAAGTTATTTTATGGTATAAATTTTATAATTTTTGAACTTGTATTTTATTTTATAAAAATAAATCTTTATAAATTTTAGTTGCCATATTTAGCAAATTACAAGAAAGCCCTTGCATGCAAACCACCCTTTCATTCTTTTCAAGGACAAAGAGGACAATTCCAAACCCACTAACTCATGAACTAGTAGCCAAATTACCTACTTGACCTTGCATGCAAGTTAGCTTAGTTCTAACTAGAAGGATACCCTTGTCATTTCTCAAACCCACTCACATTATAGTCAAATCAAGACATAAAAACAACTCAAAGAAGTGATCATCACTTCACTTCACCCCACCACTTCACTCTCATCTCCTTCTTCCCCCCCCCCCTCTCGGCTTTTCCCCTCCCCTCTCAGCAATTCCCAAAAACCGAGCCCCCATCCCCTTCTTTCTTCATTTCTCAATCAAACAATCATCCTATTATCAAGTAATCCTACTCCCTACATGTTGTCCTTGTATATCTTAAGAGTTTATAGTAGAAAAACTTATGTGTTGACCTTGCATGGTGGTGTGTTGTTAAAACTCCAAGTGAATATCCTTGATTCTTGTGAATTCAAGGCTTTCACCATGAGTTATAGTAGCAAAGGGTTGAGAATGGCTAGACATGAGTATGTTACACTCATGCAATTATTGTTTTCACCCTAATCCATTCGGCCATGACTTGATATGAGCCGAATGGATGGTGTTTTGGTTGTCATGTTCCACTTTGTGTGTTTTTGTGATGATAACATGAAAATCTTAGTGAAGTCTTGATAAAACCCTTTGCATGCTAAGTGATCATCTAGATATAGCTTATTATAGGCTTGCATGTCAATTTCATGGTAATATATATTTAGAAAACATGTTGCTTTGATTGGTAAAACTCGAAGACATGCATGCATGTAAATTCCTCTTGGAATGTTGGAAGATTTTGATCATTTGGAAAGATTTTGTTAGTAAGCTTTAATTTCAGTAGGAATAAGGTGTTAATATTGATTAATGCTCCTTGATGCATGGTAATAATTTGTGGTCATCTTTTATAAAAATGTATATCTTGTTGTTTCAAAAACTTGATAATTTGTGAGTTGTGAAGTGTAGTTTCTTTTGTTTTGCCATAATTGCACCTTAGATAAGGATGATCTCCACCAAAGTTATTTTGAGAATAAGGGAGTTAGTTCAGTAGATCACCATGATTAAGTCTTGGTTTGGGTATTGGGTTGTTGGTAGTTGAGTTTGTCAAGTCAAAACCTTAGAGAAATGAGAGTTATAATTTCCGCAGAAAATCAGTTTAGTACCCTGAGGTTTAGAGTGAGTTTTGACCATGTCATTGACGTGCACTTTGAGGCCCAAGCCACCAGAAGTTAGTATTGGGAGTATATAAAAGGTTTTAGGTGTTGGTTGGAGGTTGGAGGTTTGCATGTCATTTGGTTAGGTGCACAAGTAGAATAACAAAATCTGTCCAGCAGGGGACAGTTTTGTTGCAACTTAGAAATATGGAGATTTGACCATGTCATGGGTAGGCCCTCATTAGGCCCTGTTGGGCCTTAGTTAGAGGGAGTGTCAGAGAAGTTTTTCCAACCATAGTTCATAGGATATGAGTTAGAACCATGTGTCACAAGTTAATTCAAGTCAGGGCGTTTTCTGCCCAGAAAAACAGGGGAACCTTGGACTTTTAGCTTAGGCCCAAGAAGGCCCAAGCCAGGCCCTTGAGCCACATCAAGTTTGGGAGATGCCCTTAGGTTAGGAGAGTCTTGTGTAAACCAAGTGTAATTGTTGAAACCATAAAAAAGTTGTCATTCTGAAATTTGCACCAGTGAGCATTTTCACTTATCACATAGTTTTAGAACACTTAGGAGTGAGATTTAGGTTGACCACCATAGTTGTAAGATAGTATAAGGTCAGTAGAGCAAAAGTCACAGGTGAGGGTCAATAGGTTTTGGATAGTTTAGTAAAGGCACATCGAGTTAGGAAGCCAAAATTTGAAGACTTTGTCTAGTTTAGCGACCAAGTGACTTAAGTTGTGAGTCGAGATCATCCAAGCCTAGTGTTGCATTATGGTGTATATGGTGTTATTTGGTATTAATATATGATATGTGATTATGTGTCTATGTGTGTACAATTGTAATTTAAAAGTGAATATAAAATTAAGTGCATATAGGCCTAAGTGTCATCCGTGTTTAATTTCGGGTTGTAAATAGGTTAAGTTGGTGAGAATATATTATAATGAGGATTATTATTATTTATGTAGGATCTCGAGACGAGGGAAAACTTGCCATAAAGGTCGAGTGAAGCTCCAGTTGCTCCTACCAGTCAGACCAAACCAGCCTTTCTCAAGGCAAGTGATTCAACTTGACCTTCGTATTTACTGCTAATGGTTCATACATTGCTACAACTATCCTGTGTCATTTGATATATTAAATCAAGCATATCTTATGTTTATCTTTGAATTATATAGAGATGCCATGAACCCTCGAGTACGTATTGCAAGTAGTTCAAAAGTCTTTTCATGATAGTTGAATGCCATGATAAAATAAAGAGTTATTATAATACTTGATTGATCCTCTTGATTAACATGCTAATGATTCCTAAGTATTAATGTCTCATCCTGATTCTTGAACCCCTATAGAACCTTACCTTGAACTCTGATAGTCAGATACTTACCAACGTGATTCCTCATTGATTGATACCCTCTTTCTTATCCTAAAGCTTGACAATTCTGATATATATATATCCTGAGCTAAAGATCATTTCTGCATACCTTAACACCCTTAGTATTCATGAAGCTTACATTCTTGATGATCCAGCACTTGAACCTTGATGAGAAACCATTGCTTAAAGCCCAATTTGGCATTACCCTTTTATAATATCCAATAGCCTCACTAAATCCCCTTGTCTAAATCTTTGATATATGAAAACCATTCAGTTACTTTAATAGAGTATAGTTTTGTGAATCATGGCCTTGAGATTTAGTACCATATTTCCCGTGTTTTGAGTTGATCTATAATCCCTTGATAAAAATGTTTACTGTAAAAAGAGATTTTGTTATAATTCGGCATCAGTTTTTGAAATAAATAAAATGTGGGTTTTCAGTCCCAAAGGGGGATAACTGTTTTCTTTGAATGGTGGATCTGGACTGAGACGCGAGTCCTTTCCACACTTATATTAGGCTTAAAAGTTGCCTAGGGATTCCCATTAATGTTTTAGAACCCAGCGAGGTTCGGGATTACTTCGCAGCTGATCACCGGCTGTAATCTGTAGCGTCATAAAATAATTTTGATTAAGACATGATTTTGAAATTGTTTTGATACAAGCAAAAATGATGCCATCACCCATAGTTTTATCCCTCATTATCATTGGTTATGTCTTTCCATTGTCATTCTTTAATGTATATCTCGATTTATGTTTTGTATCATACTGTTAGCACTTGTT
Source organism: Apium graveolens (assembly GCF_009905375.1). Taxonomy (NCBI): domain Eukaryota; kingdom Viridiplantae; phylum Streptophyta; class Magnoliopsida; order Apiales; family Apiaceae; genus Apium; species Apium graveolens. The sequence goes on along the minus strand of NC_133648.1, from coordinate 300,192,585 downwards.
GAGCATTTGGCTCACTCCTTGCTTTACCCTGATATTACAGCTAGCAGCTATGGTTAGATTCAAGCAGACTGCCCGTAAGACCTGTGATGCTGATGCTTATGTTCGAGCTCAGGTAGAATAAGAGATAGTAGTTTTGTGTGAGGACTCGCTATTTAAAATTAGTTGTAATAAATGGTAGTGTTGGGCTGTTCCAAACCCTAAACTGTAAGATCTTGGAGTTGGTTATGTTTACTTCTTTTTAAAATGTTGTAATAGTTATATTTAATTTGCTGTTTAAGTTGGGGGCGTGACATTTCACCCCGCTCATTAGCCAATATTTTGGTTCCCCCATTATTTTCCCTCTTCGGACATAAAAATTCCTCACCATCTCTCTCTTAGCACTCCTCTCTCTCTCTCTCGACTAAACACTCCTCTTCCCCATTCACTTTCACCTCGACAGCTCACTTCACCATCGGAATTCCACTCATCTCACCTCTTCTCACCATCTCACCTTCGCTCACCATCTCTCTGTGTTCATCATCTCAATTCAGCTAAAGCTCGGTTGTTAAGCTTTGTAAGCTTATCTCATCTTTATTCTCAAATCGAACTAGTGTTCTCTACATGAAGACAAAAATTATAAATTGGGATTTTTTTATTCAAAACCCTAATTTGTTAATTTGGATTTTTTTTCAAATCGGAACCCTAATTTGAATATATGTCCTGTGTATGGTGCTTTTATTTAATTCAATGTATTTTGGAGTTATTAATTCTTTTTAATTTTTTGTATATATACATGACCGTTTTTTGCATATGGTAGTGGATTTAATCTTTAGGTATTCACGTGATTAAGTTGGATTAAAAGTTGCGTTGTGTTACTCATTGGTTTATGCTTTTGTATTTGTATGTTATATGATTTAATTTTTAAGTTAAATTGTGTTTGTCAATTTGGGGATACTACGAATGGGTGTATGTCCAAAGGTTGGATTTTTTATGTTTTTGTAGCTTTGGTAGGCATTTTTGTGTTTTTCTGTTGGCTAATTATATGATTTTGTTGTAATTTTGGTTGAATGTGATGTGGAACTGCAGGACCACATTTCAATCCGGAAGGATTCACACACGGTGCTCCTGAAGATGAAGTCCGTCATGCGGGAGACCTGGGAAACTTTATTGCTAATGCCGATGGTAATGGACTATTCTATTACTCTGGTTAGATTGGTTATTACGGACTAGTATTTATAATATAAATTTGACAGATTAGTGTATTTAACCTTGAAATAGCTTTGAGGAAGTCAATTACGTGCCTTAATTAGTATTCCAACATTGCTATTTATTCCTCGAAACAAATGATAAGAATCTTTCCAGGGCTCTCTATTGTGTGAAACTACGATGATCAGAATTATGCTCAAGATTAACTTTGAGCACTCATTAGGGTCCATTTTCCTTACTGATACATTTTCCTTCTATGTAATAAATGCAGGTGTGGCAGAAGCAACAATTGTCAATACATAGGTATTTCTCTAGACCTTGGTAATTTTACACTTTGCTATGTTATAATTCATTCTTAGTTATACTTGAATGGGAACTTAGTGGGCCAAATGCAGTAATTGGAAGAGCCTTGGTTGTTCAAGAACTTGAGGATGACCTCAGAAAGGGTAATATTTTATTTTTCTCGTTTTGAACTTCTGCCTTGCATGCCTGATATAATGATATGTGAATGTTATGTATAGGAAATTAGGAATAGATTCAATATATCTTCTGTGTGCAAAGATTTGTTTATTCCATGTTCTCACTTGCATTTGTTTATCTATTTAGGTGGTCATGAGCTTAGCCTTTCCACTGGCAATGCAGGAGGTAGACTGGCATGTGGTATGTAATAAGCAAACTCCATTATTTCTCATTACAAATATATTATTACTTTTGCCTTGCATTCTCCTTGTGTATATAGTACATGGTATAGATTGTGTTGTGTTATATTCTGATATAATGAATAGTTATTTGATAGAATTCGAGTCGACTACTTTAAAAGTCATATCAGTTTTAGAATATGTTTGTGTTATAATGCATGCATTTTGGGCTAAATTAAAGGGACGTTTATTAACGCGATGTGCATATTCAAGGAGAGATCGACTAAGTCTGTTATAATTATAGTTTGTTTTTCACAAAAATTCAGGATTTTTTTGTACTTTCTTCTGACCTTATAATTTAAAACAAATATTTTTGAATGAGCCATTGAACTGTGAAGAATACCAAATCTATTGATATGTGGATGTGACAAAGTTCAATGAGGATGATACACGCATCAAATGCACATAGTCATTTGCCTTTGATCATATCTAAGCTTTGAATCATCCCTGATTTATTAATGACTTAATATATATATATATATATATGTATACTGCTAGAGCTCATCCATTCAAAAGTTTTGGCACGACATGGTTATATCTTATATGTGCTTCATTAGATATTCTTGATGTTGAGATGATTTGTAGACATTAATCATCCCAAGTCCCTAAACTAACAGTTCTTGTGCCTTTATATCAGTAATGGGCTTGTTGGACAGAGCTCCCCTGGATTTAGGCATATTAAGCAAATAGTAAGTATGTCTTGTTTGTCTCTGTGTAAGTCTCTGTATAATAGTATGTCTTGTTTGTCGTTTTTTTAACTTGGTCTCTTGTAAGTCTCTGTATAATAGTATGTCTTGTTTGTCTTTTTTTTTTACTTACACAGTCACTGTCTCTATCCTTATTCATTAATGTTAAGTTCTTATAATTAATCGTGATCATCTAATATGATTTATGCTAATGTATTTGTGATGATGATGTTACAAATGGGTTTTTCTTTGATTATGTTTTATTGGGATTTTGTTGTTTAGGATCTGTTTGTTGTTTATAATTAATCTTGATCATCTAAAATTCATACTTCTTTGAAATATTTGCTAAAAGTGCTGATTTAAATGGAGTTTTAAAGCTAACTCTAATGTTGCGGGCAGAGTTAGAATTACCTTTACTTTTCATTCTTTTTCTGGGTTCTGTTTTTGTTCTTATGGTTCTATCTCCTTATTTGTAATTGCTATTTGATTTCGAGTCGGGAGTCAGGATTGTACATAACTAGGCAACACTGATAATTACGCATGCATATCATCTTATGCTCTGCGCTGTTCCAAACCCATGTTTAATACAATCAGTCTAATCAGCTAAAACAAGCATACACCTGGGAATCCACATTGTTTTAATTTACTAATTTATTTTGATACATGCAGCCCCAAAACATAGTACCAGCCGCTCCTGCTAAAGAGCTTGCAAACCCTGCAACATAGAGGAAGAAAAAGAATCTCCAGAAGGTTAAACATACTGCTCATCAGTTTCGAAATGTACTAATCTAGTCTGTCTTCCTACTGAGGTTTCTTAACAATAGACTTTATATATGGATTGCACATGTACTAAGGTTTGTAATGTGTTGCAAAACCAGCCTACTAGTGCAAACAACTTTGTATCATAATAGGGGGAACTAGTGTGACTCATGATTTGGTTGATCCGATCTTGCTAAAAATCCTGTAAATATTTCTTCAAAGAATCCTTGTAATTTGCACTGGCAGTGTAGAATTTCAAATATATATTATTCTCAGATCTTCCCATTGCAGCATCCTATTCAAAAACGGAAATAGTGCTGAAATACTCAGATGCAAACACGCATTTTAATGAATTAATATTCATATCAAAAAAATAATTGTACATCACTTTTAATGAATAAATACTGATATCTCAAAAGCAATTGTACATCACTTTTAAAGAAGAAAAAGTGATGTTAAAAAAGTTAATTTACATCGCTTTTTCAAAAAATACTGATGTCAAAGACTGACATTTTCAAGTCTAAATGGTACATAGACATCACTTTGATTAGGATAAAACTGATGTCTATGTTCCACTATAGACATCACCCTTTACTTAAGAAATTGATGTTTAATATCTTATTTTACATCACAGAAATGAAATTATTCGATGTCTATGTGGAAAAAAACATAACTCATTATATGTTTAATATGTTGTAATAGGTGTATTTTATTTATAAAATTATTTATTTCTAACATTTTTTGTAAAAAAACAATGCATGGACATCAGCTTTTTTTCCAGAAACGATGTCTAATCGAGTAAAACCCGATGTCTAGAATAAACATCACCGACATCAACATCGGTTGCTAAACAACATAGACATCGGCCAAAAACCGATGTCTATTGACATTTTTCTAGTAGTGATATGATATTCATGTGAGTTGTATAATCATAAGATGATTATGTAATCTGTATATATACAGATATATACATGATTTATGTTTATTTTAATTATGAGAATCATATTAGATACGGATTCTGAATTGGCTGCTGTAGATTTGCTGAAATCTGGGTCTGGTATCCGATTTACGCAAACGAGTACCCTGTTCCATAGGTAAACGAGCGTCTGAACAAAACTGATAGCTAAAGCTATCAACGACTCATTTGTAAGGCGTTTGACGTCGTTTACTGCCCATAAACAATGATTCTTGTTTTTCTGATTTGATTCTGATTTTTGTCATATTTTTTTTATGATTAGATCATGGATAATATGATATGTTAAGATCAGATTATTTTTAACATTCTTTTATGTGTTGTATGAGCATGGTGGATGGTTATGGCCTTTCGACCTTAGTGTAATGGTTTTGGTTTTGGTTTTAAATACGACTTGCATGTCGTCAATCTTTGTAATCATAAATCTCGAATGTAACTCGAGTTATTCTTGTAAGTTCATTAAATTAGTTTTACTTTTAATCTATGTAATGTAATTGAAGACTCAAGAAGGCTATCCAATGGAGGTGATACAAAGAAAAAGACGAGGCATACAAGAAGTCTAAACAAAGAAGAAGACTTATGTAATAAGTAGTTGTATTTATTTCCATCACCATATTAGATTGACCTTGATCTTTATCATGAGCTTGATAAAGATCACATAGGATGGGGCCATAACCAAACACATTTACTTTATTGCAGTTTACATTTACTTGTTTATTTAATTGTATATATGAGATATATGCCTATGTTTACCAAGCGATGATAAATTTAGGTGAACTTCAATCAATATAAGGCGTGCTCTAGAAAATCTAGAATAGGAATCGTTTCTTGCCTTAAGAATAATATTATGAATACAATCATGAGATTCTTGTGTTTATGAAACACGTAATTAAATTTGAATTTTCAATATTGAGAGAAAGGATGATTCTGTCAAAAGCAGATTTCTATCTGTAAGAAAGGGGTATTAAGTGACGCCTCTTGACAATGCTCCCCCCGATCTGGGAATCATCTGATTATCGATTATTGATTTGAAATATTTAATTTAAAAGGAAGAATCTCTTTATAATATGATTATGATTGTAACATAATATAATCCCTCTAAAATAAATAATATCAAGTAGTAATTGGCCAATAACACAACAGACTTGTGTCGGTCAAAGCCTTCCAACATGGTAGAAAGTAGTTCTTATTTTTAAATCATTGTCGTTTCGTGCTACAGCCGAGGGCTTTGATTTTGAAATAAGAAATACTTGTCTATTACATAAAGATGTGTACATTGAGTTAAAATCTAAAGGTCGTTACGTGCTACAGCCGTGGGCCGTTGGAGACTGATTCAATTGTACGAAATGTTGGGTTAGACTTGACTTAGAATATTGAGTTTATAGTGCTACAGCCGTGAATCAATCATATGACGTTTCGTGCTACAGCCGAGGTTGTGTGATGGGATGTAGGATCCCTATTCCCACTAGCATAATGAATGCTTAATTTTTACTTTGGGGTTGTATAAATTAGATAAAATAGTGGGAGCCACTTATGAATAAAGACCCGATTCATATAGTGTTTTGAAATGAAATTGAATATTTGCTAAGTGTTGTTATGTGTTCATCATTTACAGTTTTACTATATTCGTTATATCTTCTGCACTATCACTCTGGAGTATACTAGACGCTCACAAGTTGAATGGTCCTAATTTTGCTGACTGGCTTCGAAACTTGAGAATTGTTCTCAGGGTTGAGAAGCTGGAATATGCGCTTGACTCACCTAAGCCTACTGAACCTGCTAGCGATGCACATAATGATGAACATGTTATGTATCGTAAGTGGATAGATGATGCAAATGTTGCTCAATGCATCATGCTAGCTTCCATGAACATTGAGCTACAGAAACAACATGAGCATATGGATGCTCACACTATCCTTATGTATCTATAAGAGTTGTATGATGTGGCAGGGAGGACAGCTCGAAATGAGATATCGAAGGAGCTGTTCGGTTGTAGGATGTCTGAGGGATCATCTGTGAATGACCATGTACTTAAGATGATCAATTTGATTGAATGTCTTGGATAACTTGGTTTTGCCATTGATGGGGAGCTGAGCCAAGACTTGGTCTTGCAATCCCTTCCGAGTTCGTTCTCGCAGTTTGTTGTGAACTTTCACATGAATAAGCTGGATGTCAGCCTGCCTGAAATCCACAACATGTTGAAGACTGCGGAATCGAATTTTCCCCCTAAGAAGAGTTCTGTTCTTCTAATTGGTGAAGGTTCTAATCCTAATAAAAGGAAGAAGAACCCTTCCAAGAAGAAGAAAGTAGGTGAGAAAAAGCCGGTTCCACCAAAAGCAGAAGACCCCAAGAGCAAAGCTATTTGCTTTCACTGTAACAATGTGGGGCACTGGAAGAGGAACTGCAAGGTTTACCTTGCAGAATTGAAGAAGAAGAAGAAGGGTAGTGAGACTACCGCTTCTGATTCAGGTATGTTCATGATCAAAGTTAATATGTCACTAAGTCAAATTTCTACTTGGGTATTAGATACCGCCTGTGGTTCTCATATTTGCAATTCGTTGCAGGGACTAAGGAGAAGTAGGACTCTTGAAGAAGAGGAGGTGATTCTACGGATGGGAAATGGAGCAAGAGTTGATGTTGAAGCTGTAGGATCATTTCATTTACATATGCCTACGGGCAAGACTATTGTTCTAAATAATTGTTATTTTGTTCCCTCGATGGTGAGGAATATTATTTCTATTCCATGTTACACTTGGCTGGATTTTCGTTTGTTATTCTGAATAATAAATGTTCAATTCTTAGAGATAACGTTCTTAATAGAAGTGGTATTTTAAACAATGGTCTGTATGTATGTGACGTAGAGCATAATTTACTACAAATTGAACATACTAATAAAAGAAAAAGGGATGATGAAAATCTCACTTTTTTGTGGCACTGCGGACTTGGTCATATTAGTGAAAATAGACTGCGGACATTGCATAAGGAAGGGTTACTTGATCCCTTTGATTTTGAATCATATCCTACATGCGAGTCTTGTCTATTGGGTAAAATGACCAAATCTCCATTTAGTGGAAGGGAGAGAGGGCTGCAGATTTGCTAGGATTGGTACACACAGATGTATGTGGACCAATGTCTACGCAAGCCATGGGTGGATTTTCATACTTCATTACTTTCATAGATGATCGATCTAGATTCAAATATGTGTATTTGATGAAACACAAGTCTAAAGCCTTTGAAAAGTTCAAAGAATATAAGTATGAAGTAGAGAAACAAACCAAACATAGTATTATAACTCTTCGATCAGATCAAGGTGGTGAATACTTGAATGGAGAGTTTTTGGCTTATCTCAAAGAAAATGGTATAGTCTCCCAGTGGACTCCTCCATATACTCCACAGTTGAATGGGGTATCTGAAAGGAGAAATCGAACTTTGTTAGACATGGTTCGGTCCATGATGAGCTATGCGAATCTTCCAGTATTCCTGTGGGGTTATGCATTGGAAACCTCATCATATTTACTGAATAAGGTGCCTTCCAAATCTGTTCCTCAAACTCCATATGAGATATGGAAAGAAAGGAAACCGAGTCTTAAACACGTTAAGATTTGGGGATGTCCAGCTTATGTCAAGAAAGTTGACCCAGATAAGCTGGAATCTTGATCTGTAAAATGTAATTTTGTGGGATATCCTAAAGAGACTTTAGGGTATTACTTTTACACTGATCATCGGGTGTTTGTCTCCAGACATGCTACCTTCTTGGAAAAGCAGTTTATCCTTGAAGGAAACAGTGGGAGCAAAATTGAACATGATGAAGTTCAAGAAGCACAAACTACTACGGATCAAGTGGAAACACTTGTTCAGACTGAACAACCTTCTGTGGAACAGCCTATTCGTAGGTCAGGGAGATTGTCTCGCCAACATGAGAGGTATTATGGCCTTGTCATTGAGAATGACAATGGGTTGTCAATCATTGATGATGACGACCCTGTGACCTATACTGAGGCTATGAGTAGTGTTGACTCAGAGAAATGGCATAGTGCCACAAAATCCGAAATGGAATCTATGTATACCAACCAAGTATGGACTCTGGTTGAGGCGCCTGAAGGTGTTAAGCCTATTGGGTGCAAGTGGGTATACAAAAGAAAGATTGGAGCAGATGTACAGGTGGAGACCTATAAGGCCAGGCTCGTGGCAAAAGGATTCAGACTAAGGCAAGGGATTGAATTTGATGAAACTTTTTTGCCTGTAGCCCTATTAAAATCAATTCGGATTTCGCTTGCGATTGTTGCTTACTACGACTATGAGATCTGGCAAATGGATGTGAAAATGGCCTTCCTCAATGGGAAACTTGAAGAGGAAGTGTATATGACACAACCAGAGGGTTTTCTTTCCAAGGTAAATGAACACCTAGTGTGTAAGTTGCTACGAACTATATATGGTTTAAAGCAAGCTTCTCGTAGATAGAACATCCATTTTGATGAGACAATCAAAGAGTTTAGTTTTATAAAAACATAGATGAATCATATGTCTATAAAAAGGTTAGTGGGAGCGCGGTAACATTTCTTGTATTGTATTGAAAGAGGAGACGTCAAAAGAGTTGACACATATAACAACGTAGCAGACCCACTCACAAAGCCACTTTCTCAAAGTCAGTTTGATCGTCATGAAGACAAGATGGGTATTAAATACCAGAGTGATTGGCTTTAGTACAAGTGGGAGATTGAAAGAGATGTGTCCTAAGTCCAATCATGTATGATGATTTAGGAATAATTTTTATGTAATATGTTTTGATTTCATTGATATTAATAAAAGACTTGTTTTGGTTTTATTGCGGGCTTTATCTATTTAAGTGTTTAAATAAGATATACCATAGTTTAGAGTAAAGCTTTTTATGGATTATGATGAGATTATAATAATGAGACCTAAAAGATGATAACTCTAAACTTAAATATTTCCTGGTCGTAGGATTACTAACTGGTAATTAGTAATCCGCAAAGATCGGTACATACTATGCTTGCTTCATTATTAAGGATGTCTGTTCTAGATAGATATTTGTGTGGTGACACTATAGCTAGTATGTAGGTGCTTCTTATAGAATAAGTTCACTGAACATGACTCACACATCTGAACAACTGATGGAGTTCACTCACGTGTCAGCAATTGTTCACATAGTGATAGTTATACAAGTATCCTTAGACTTGAGGTCATCATAGTCATCTTGTGTACACTGAACTATGTTTTGGTTTAGTTCTTAGTCTCCAGGGATAATTATGAGGGCTCTACTGGGAATAGGAATTTGTACACGAAGATAGTGTATGATCAATAAAGGATCTACCCCTTCCAGTGAAGGAAGAAAATGTTCAATGCTGATCCACTTATGCTAGTTCAGGAATCTCTGGCCAGAGTGAATGAAATTAGAAAGGAGTTTCTAATTTACATTAAATAGAACTAAGCATAGTGAATGGGAAAGCAAATGATTAAATAAGATAGGCTTGACACAAGTTCCATGCCTTGTATTTAATCGTGACATTGCAGGGTAGAAGGAATTGATTGTATGGTAACTACTCACTGAATAGGTTCTTGGTATTCTAAGCAGTGAATTCATATTATCCGGATAGTCGCGATATGCTGAGAAGTATCCCTCACGATGTAGAATAACTATGATTAATTTATTAATTAATCATATTTAATGAATTAGAGAATTTATATAAATAATGATAAAATAGTTTTATTATTATTTATTTCTACTACCGACTTAATATTGAACCTACAGGGTCACACCATAAAAGAGAATGATTTAATGGTGGATGAATTAATTAATAATGGCTAGTAATTATTTATTTGTGAAATAAATAACTAATTAGAAGATTTAATAATTGATTAAATGAGATTTAATTAATTCTTAATATTATTAACTAATAATTTAATTTTGGAAATTAAATCAAGTGAGAGAATTATTTTTCTAAAGTGTTTAGAAAAGGGATTAATGATTAAAAGGTGTTTTAATTATTAGTTAATTGGTTAATAAGAATAATCAATTAAAGGGTTAATAATAATAATATTTTATGGAAAAATTTTAGCTAAAAATTTTGCCTAAAATATACTATTATAAACCCTATTTGCTTCAACCCAAATAATTAACCCTAATTCTAAAGTAAAACAAGAGGGAGGCAACTAATTCTCTCAACCTCTTCCTCCTCCATCACATTGTACTCTTGGTGGATACCGGTGGAGTGCTTCACACTTGAGGAGCAGCTGCTAGGGATTTCCGTTCATCGTTCTTGGATCGCTATTAAAGACCTTCATCTTTCCATTAACGTAAAGCTTCTTAAGGTAAACATACGGAACTACAAATTAAATATTATTTTTTGCATGGATCCTGCAGAGGGTTTCGGTTATTTTTTTAAGATTTAAATTTACGTTTTCATTGCATTTATGTGCTAAAAACCCTTCAGTTTTTGGGTACTGTGAAGTATTTGCACTATTTAGTTTCTGGAAAAATGTAGGCCATTCCCTTACTTGGATGTAGATAGGCTTTAGGAAAAGTAGTTATCTGAGTTTTCTTGAGTTTATTGAGCAATTGGGAGTCCTCTGGAATTACTGGATTAACTCTGTCAATTATTACATCCAGCTCTAATGCTCTCATACTTTGAAGATTTGAGAGAGACACTTGTTGACATATGTCCAAACCACGGTCATTGACATTAGCTACTATCCTCTTTTCCAAAAAGTTGTCAACCTTTACTATTACAACTCTTAAGAAATGGATGTTGTTGGCCAAAGCTCTCTTGTCAGTGATGTAGTTGTTGGTCAGAGAGACTCTTAAAACTGCTAGTAGCTCATTGAACTCCTTATCTTGACAGGGTCCTACTGCAGCGTTCTGGAGCCTGTATTTACTAACATCTTAAGAGAGTTTTAGTTGCATAGAAATTTGGCTAGAGTGAGTAGTATATTTTCCAGCCTCTTTAGATTGAGTAAATTTACCAGCTTCCTTGGACTATTGAATCCTAACTTCTATCTCCCCGTTAGTCTTGTTGGCAGGCAGGAGTAGTGGATTTGGAATTTATGGCCTCACAGCTTCAGGAAGATCACGTAAAGGGACATTCAAGGAACCTATGATAGCTCCCAAAAAAACTGAATTCTATATTTGAAGATGTTAGTGGCAGTCTACCAGGGTCCTGATGTCATTCTGTTGACTCTGCACTAGAGAAGTGAGAGCATTGACTTGAGCTTTGAGTGAGTCGTTGGTGGCTTGGAGAGTTGAAACTTGCTATTGTAGAGATTTTATTTGGAGATTTGTTGATATAGAAGGAGGTTGTTGGGAACTTGAAGAGATTGCAGCACCAAAAGTAGCTTGAACTGTCTCCTTGATCCCTTGCATTAAAAGAGCATATGGTTCATATCTAGCTTCATGAAGTTGATCCAGTTTGACCCTTGTGTCATTGTTACTTGTAATGTGATTCTGGATAACTTCATGCAAAGCTACAAAAGATTGCTTCACTTGTTTGATACTTTGCTCTATGCTGGATATATCAAACCTTGCCATTTGGTAAACAAATTTCTGAAATTTGTTCTTGATTTCTACCTGAGTTGGCAGAAGTGCATCCAACTTTTCTTTCACCAATCTTCTAATTATGCCTTGATAACTGTTCAGAGTTTGTTGCAATACTTTACCAATAAGGTGAAAAGCTTTAAGTTGTCCCTCATAGACCTCTGTAACAGAGTCCTAAACTTCCTGGGGACTGAGAGTTATGGCATTGCTCTCAAGATGGTTACATACGCTTCTCTAAACCTAGCCAAAACCTCATTCATCTCTAGACTGAAGTCTTTGTCTAACCACGCATCCACATTTCCATCCTGCTCAGCTTCATTGACGAATTTTTGTTGTTGTTCTTCAACATCTATTTTGTAAGACATCAAGATTGCTTGATAGTCCTGATTGGACATGTCTGTTGTAAGAAGCTGTTGTGTGATGTTAGCAAGTCCAATGAGTAGATCTACCAGAAGGTCATTCATGGTGATTGGTTGAGCCTGAGTATCCTGTAGCCACTGGGAGATTAAGTGTGAGGGTTGTTGTGAAGGGTTTGATGTAGAAGGGATGTCTGTTGTGTTTGAGGTGGATGGTTGGGGTTTAGGAACATTACATGTGACAGATGTCACAGTTTGACTCACTATTGGAGTTATGGTTGTGACAGTGTGTTGTTCACCAACAATGGGAACCTCCAATTGAAATGGAGGGCATTTGACCAGGTTACTGTCCTGTACCCTAGCCTCAAACCCTTGCTCTTCTTGCAGAGAGGTTGAACTTAAATGTGTTTGACTTTCCTCCCCTATAACAAGCTCATTGGCAATTGGACTCCTAGCTTCAATTATTTAGGCAATTTCAGCTAGGGTTTTGAAGGGAGTTGTCCCAATATGAGGAACCTCCAATTGAGTTGGAGAGGATTTATATAGCTCCCCCTTAGGAGTACTACCCTCAAACCTATCAATTTGTGAAGATTGTTTAACACATGAAGGTCCTTGAGTAACATCCACAGGTTCTTCAGTTAAAACTGATGACACCCCTGTGATTTTGATGGTGTCATCAAGGTCTACCCCAACTAGTAGACTCTCACCATCAAATTTTGGTTCCTGGGTTGTGAGCATAGTTTCATGAACCATGTCATTTGATTTTGGAAACACTTGAGAATTAGATTTAAGTGTTTTATTGTATAAAAAGAGATTTTAGATATAAGATTAGTAATTTCAAGATTGAGTATTGGTAGCTCCCCCTGAATAGAAGAGGGAGCTTCAAAAGATGTGCTCTCTCTGTATGTGTCATCCTTATTCTTTCTTTCATACACTTGAATGTGTTCAAGTGTTGGTGTAGACTCTTTACAAGGTGCATTAGGGATAGTCTCTTTTCAATAAAGACACCCTATTGAGAGGATGCCCCTAGAGTCTGTTTGATTCCCTCTTTTTGAACTACATCCTTTTTGGAAGATGCAGAGGTAGCTTGAGTGGTCATCTCAGATTTATTTGCATTCTTTGATTTCTTGAACAAGTTGGACTCTATTGGAATGTAATCCTCACCACTCTCATTTATCACAGTTCGGGTTGCCTGATTTCTTTTCTTTTTACTCACTTCACCCTTTTGAGAGGATCAAGTGGTTGGTTTCCTAGCTTCGAATGGAAAAGAAGGAAGGGTTTCAGTTTGGGAAGGCCCCTGTTGGTGTTCCTGTGTTTTTTCTTCAACTGGGATAGGAGCCATAACTGTACTAGATCGAACAGTTGATCTCATGTCAGGCATTGGGTAAGGTAAGTCCTGAATCTCTCCAACATAAATGGAGTACTGATTCTGAGACTTACAGTACCTTAATTTTAGTAATAAGTGAACCAAATAGAACTTTGGACACTTGTTTATAGCTGCCTATTTTAGTTCTATCTATACCATTAAGTAAACGAATGTCATGCACTTTATAATTTAAAGCAGACATTATAAACCTAGGAAGAAAGATTTCATTACCTCTTGATGCCAAAGGCATTGCGAGGCTGGTGCTAAATTCCTCCATTATCAAATGTCCTACATTGAGGTGCCTATTGTGTGCCATGGGGAATACCAGCTTTTGAACAATACTTGAAATGTTGTCATACCCATGTCTTCTTGCAGGTGAAGGCCCTCACAATTTAGTCGAAAAGGAAAGACCAATCCTTCCTCTAATACTTCTTGTTCAAGCTTCCCAAGTTGATCCTCTCACTGTAGTTGATGAAGTCCATGAACTCAGCTAGCTCATCTCGAGTTGGAACCTCCAACAGATTGTCAGTAGGGATGCCCAAAGCCACATTGTCATCATTCTCAGAAAATTCAACCTGTTGGCCTTGAATGGAGCAGTTAACCACCATAGATACAACTTGGTTCTCATGCACCACTTTCCTCACCACAACTGAGTTCCAAAAGTCACTGAGAATATCCAAATACATAATTGGATTTGAAGTTTGAGAACCTGCAAATTATGTTTCAGAAAAGAACTTCACAAAGCTCTTGAAGCTATCAGGAGCTTAGTTTGCATATGTAAATGCGAGATAGTTGGTGCCCTCTTTTGGGATAAAAGCTCTAACTGTGTTTGATGCCATTTTAAGTGTTTGAATTTGAGTTGGTAAGAGAAATTAGAGAGAAAGAGTTTGAAATGAGAGAAAATGGTTTGGTAATAGAGATCTCGAAGGCGTAAAGAGGTGTATGTCGAGATGTCTTGGTATTTATATTAAAAGGTAAATGACTTATCGAGAACTCAAAATAAATGTTTGGAATTTGCTTATTGAGAAGTCATATTAAGAGAATAGATAAATATCAATATATCACTTTCCTGACTCTTATCGAGAACTAGAAATGACTTATCGAGATGTCAAATAAATACCCAGTTTGTCCTAAATGTGTAATATCCGGGATATATCGTGTAATTATTTTTGATATTAAATAATTATTATGTGTGTTCAGTATCCATTCTGTGAGTTAATTGTTAAGTGTTATCTGTACTTGGATATTCAAAAATAATATTAATTGAGTATTTTAATTTTTATATGTCCAAAATAAAATATAGATAATTGTCATATCTTCCTAATGATTTTGATGTTGATTTATGGATTTATAAGGATCATATGAAATTTATAAAATCTTTTTCCGAGTATTTAAAATCTATTTTATAAAAACGGGAACCAACCGACGTCAACCGTTGTTACGTTTTTGGAACCTGAAACTCTTCCGAGAACTCCTTCCTAACCGAATTGTAATATTCCGAGCATATTCCATGTTTCGACTTTTTCGATCCGGCGTATGGTTTATTCTGCGCGGGTCCCGGCGCAACATTTTCGATACAATATTCGTTTCGGTAAATCAATAAACCCATATTTTCGATAAACGGGAGCTTTTTATTAAACTATCCCAATTATCACTTCATAATACGTGTAACCAGGCGCTGAGACCAAGACCGCAGTACAAATTGTACTGGTTTGGATAATTATCCCGAAAACCGATACCGTTTGGATCAGTTTTTACAAATAAACGTACCATTTTATATCCAGAATGATCCAACGGGATACTAATTCTCCGTAATTATAAATAGCCTTTTACCGTATTTTATTTCGTATTAAAATCATTTACAGACAGATAAATATATAATTTTACAGAGAAAAATCATATATTCATAAACTATTCCAAGAATCAAACCAACTTTTGAAGGTGTTATTGATCTTTGTTTGAAAAGCTCGAGTACTGGATTTGAAGGTCTTGAGAAGCTCTATCGGAATCTGTAATCCATACACCTGCAGAATCAAAGGGTTAATTTCTAAAAAATTATTTATTTTCGAATTTATTTTATTAAAAATATGAATTTTTGTTCGGATGATTGTTT
Organism: Apium graveolens; assembly: GCF_009905375.1. NCBI lineage: Eukaryota > Viridiplantae > Streptophyta > Magnoliopsida > Apiales > Apiaceae > Apium > Apium graveolens. The sequence continues at coordinate 300,176,900 of NC_133648.1, read as the reverse complement.
GTATGATTTGATGATTTCATGTTGTAGAGCTTGTTTTCCTGATGATTTTCATATGTCATACGTCTGATTTGGAGTTCAATAACATGCTCAAAAGTGGGTTTAATTTTCGAATTTCAAAATTAGGGTTTATAACCCGTATGAATGTTTTCAATAGAAATTTGGGGGTTTTTGATTCAGGGGTTATTAGCTGTTGATTTATAGGGGATTGTGTTCCTTATGAAATTTGCAATCGATTGATATATAGCTTGTTAACAGAGGATGCTTGAATCGTAGGGAGTTGTGATTTTAAAATTCCCGATGTTCGCCGGAAACCGGTGATGTTCTTGGCCAATTTCCGGCCAGAACAGGGATGATTAGAATGATTTGTTTGCATGGATATGTTCCTAGTAATCTGTAGTTTAATTCTGGAGATGATGGTGGGGGGAGGATGCCGGAGGTGAGTTCTCCGGCCACCCCCGATTTTCCGGCGACTGGAATTGCAAAATTGCAGTTTGGTCCCTGTACTTTTGAAAACGATGAAGTTTAGTCCCCCAGGTTTCCAGACTTTGCAAAAATAGGATTCCTGTTTATAAAATGTTTAAAAATCATATTTCCTATTTATTTTTATTATAAAAATTCATTTTTAATTTCTGAAAATTCTAAAAATTATTATTTTAATTCTGAAAATTATTTTTAATTCCAAACTAAATCTAAATTAATTAGTTAATTAATTTCAGTTAATTTTTAATTAATTAATTGGTCAATTAATTCTAAAATTAATTGATTAATTGATTTAATTAATTATTAATTGATTTTAATCAATTATTTAATTAGATTTAATTATTTAAAAATGATTTAAAAATTTCAAAAAATAGTTTCGAGTTTTAAAATATTATTCTAAATTATTTCCAAGGCTCGATAACTATTAAAAAATTGATTTGGAGCCAGAATTGGCCAACCGAACCCTGTTTATTAACCCGAAATCAATCCAACGACACGTATTAATTCTGAAAAATATTTTAAAAATTATTTTAAATACCCGAAAGCATATTTATGACCCGAGACTTCTTTATAAATGATATGTCATTAATTACGAGATGTATTATGTGATATACGTGACTTGTTGATTGACTATCGGTCTATATATTCGGTGTTTACTTGATTATTGCATAACTTTCAATCCGTTAATCGGATTTGGGTTAAACGAAGGGTAGATAGAAGTATGTGTTGAATAGAAATCTATGAGTCGGTTATTGATAGATGCTTATGTTATGTGAGCAGAAGAGGCAAGGTGTTGGAAAGGGAAACAAGTAGTTGAGGAGTAAAACGGTTGTGATTGGAAGCGAGTACAGTGTAGTAAGCTAATACCAGGCAAGTGTTTTGAACTTTCTCGAGATATTGTAGTACTTGATAATCATGTGATATTGCAAGTGCTTTGAAGCACAGAAACCTAAACCCTGATTCCAATTATTGATCTTGAGCCATGAACTTTATTCTTTCTAGACCATTGATTATTGTATACCCAAACACGAACCTCAAGTATACGATACTACTCCACAAATACATGCAAACAAAATTCCAAACAATAATGTGTGCCTTGGATCCAGTAGTTAGAGCAATGTTGTGTGCCTTGCTCGGGGTTAGTGCGTGACTGATCAGCAGCCTAACCTTGGTTTTTAAATTAAAAATATAATATCCAATTCTAAATCATAAGCCATTGTTCGATTGATATCATAATCATGTTCACCTGATGATCATTATTCTCAGTTTTGTCATTATGACTTGCTGAGCTAGTTAGCTCATTTTTGCGATGTTGTTTATGTTCTTTCCAGCTAAAAAGGAACCAGTTGGTAACGAGGATCCCCAGTCCAGCACGAGAGCTAGGGGTTCAGGCTGAGAGAGCTGAGCTAGTAGGCTTTTTTTGGAATAATTTAAGTTTGTAAAAGTTTGTAATAAAGTTTAATACTCAGTTTGAGTTTAAATGGTTGGGATTTGAACGATATGTAATATAAGTAGATGTGTGGCTTGTGTGCATACTTTAACCTGTTGCGATCCGTGGTAGTTGGTAAATAGGGTCACTGCATATTATTGTTATCTTTATTATTGTTATAAGCAGGTTATAAATAAGGCATGCGTGTGTGTGTGTGTGTGGACCCCAAACTTCTGACCCGGGTTTGGAGGGTGCCACAGGTTTGGTATCAGAGCCATAGGTTATAAGTCACTGACACAAGCCTAGGTTGACGAGAATGGGTAGAGGGTTAGGATTAGAAGTAAAGAATAGAATGATAGAACGTCAAGAGGTTGAGTGTTACGGTATAACCAGTAGTAGTATAATTCGTGTCGTGGTTCGAGATTCTTATATTGCGATATGATTTCAGATAGCAGCGATGGCCGACTCTTTTATCCCCGTATCAGCTGATCACTCGGCACCTTCAGTTGGAGTGCCATCTTCTGATCCACGTCCTGTTGTTCCACCAGTGTTGGCTATACTACCTCCACCTGTGTTGCAGCCCGTACCACTGCAGGCTATTCCACCTCCAGGCATGAGGCCACCTATCAGAGGACCCCCACCAGCTGATTCGGATTCCACTGGGCATTCAGTTGCGAGTGCCCCATTCCAGTCTACATTACCCCAGTTCCTTATTACCGGTATGAGGCTCTTCCATTGGAGCGTGATTCCTTGTTGGCCCAGATCAGAGAGCTACATCATATTATTAGGACTACAGATGTTGATAGTGGTGTGAGGGAGCTTCGAGAGGAGATTCATGTAACACGGAGGGTTCTTGAGGCTAGGCTATATGGAGTTACACTACCTGGCATAGGCCCTGATGCACTGATGGGTTGGGCTACTGAGGTGATGGAGGACTTTGAGAGGCTGGCAGGACCAGAGTTTCCTTGGAGCTGAGTCAGAGATCCAGAGATGGAGATACTGAGCAGTATGGTGATGGTTATGTAGTATGTACAGTGGTGTGTAGTATGTACCAGTAGACTTTTAAGTTGTATTTATGGACTAGCTATGCTGACTAGTGAGTAGGTTGTTGTACCCTTTTTGCTTTCACTTCCGAAGCGTCTTTACGCTTGTACTACCTAAAACTTTTGATCTATATATATCAGCACCTTTTTCCTTTCCATTATGGTCATTTATTTTATTGCACCTGTTTTACCTTACCTTATCTATTGCACCAGTTATACCCTGTGATACCATGTACCCTGTTTTCCATAACTGTTTATATTCTGTAAAGAAGCATGCAATTTACTTAGTTACAATTATTTTCAACAAGAGATACCTCTGTTTTAAAAAAAATTCTTTTATACAAAGATTTGATTCAAAAGCTGAATAAGTTGTTTGATTCTTTACAGAAAATGCCTCCCAAAAGAAATACCCGCACCAACGCCCAGAATGAAGAAACCAACAACAACGACCAAGATGATACAAATCCAAATGTGAACCCAGGACCCATGGACCCAGCAATAGCCCAGATTCTTCAAATTTTGGCCCAACAAACAGTTCACCTGGCACAACAACAACAAAGACAGACCAACCCCCAGGTAACTTTTAAAACTTTTCAGGTAGTAAACCCACCAGAATTTAAGGGTTCCTTAGAGCCAATTGAAGCAAATGTTTGGTTAAAGGAAGTAGAGAAGGCATTTGCCTTAGTGAAAGTAAAGGAAGAACAGAAGGTTGATTTTGCAAGTTACTATCTGAAGTATGAAGCCACCTATTGGTGGGAGATGGTGAAGACAATGGAAGGTACAAATGTTATTACTTGGGAAAGGTTTAAGGAATTGTTTTTAGAAAAGTATTTTCCTTAGTTTGTTCAGGATCAATTGGAACTGAAGTTTTTAGAATTAAAGTAAGGGAACATATCGGTAACAGATTATGAGGGTAAGTTTGAGGAATTGTCAAGGTACGTACCGTCGTATGTGGATACTGACAGGAAGAAAGCTAAAAGATTTCAGCAAGGTTTGAAACCATGGATCAGAGGGAAGGTAGCCATTTTTGAATTGGATACCTATGCAGGAGTAGTACAGAAGGCTATGATCGCAGTAACAGAGAGTGAGATGTTCCAGAAGGAAAAGGAAAGCAAGAAGAGGAAAGTTGAGGGAAGTGAGGGTCAGTCACAAACAGGGAAGTTTCCAAATTTTAAGAAGGGCAAGTTTCAGCCAGGCAGAAATTTTAATTTCAGAAGACAAAATGCAGGAGACGGAGGCCAGAGCAACCGTCCAGTTAATGCAAATCAGCCAAATCAGTTGAGACTAACTTTTCCAGATTGTCAAGTATGTGGAAAGAAGCATGGAGGAGTTTGTAATAAGTTGAACGTTGTATGTTTCAAATGTAACCAGAAAGGGCACTATTCGAGGGAGTGCCGAAATCAGCCAGCAAGAGAGCCAGCAAATAAGGATCAGCCTATCCGGAATCCAGCAGTGAAGGTTCCAGCCATTGGATTTACATGCTTTAAATGTGGAAAGCCAGGACATATGGCCAGGGATTGTAAGACACGAGCCCTAGTCAGTAATGCATTGAGGATTATGGGATCTACCCCAACAATAAATGAGACTCCAAGGGCTAGAGTTTTTGATATGTCTGTAAAGGATGCTATTCAGGATACGGATATCGTGGAAGGTACGCTTAATGTGAATTCTTTATGTGCCAAAGTGTTAATAGATTCGAGAGCAACTCGATCATTTGTTTCACAAGACTTTGTTAGTAAGTTAAATTATCCAGTTGAATGTTTAAATGAAATAATGACTGTGGAATTAGCAAATCAAGAACGTGTAACTGTTAACCAAGTTTGTGGGAATTGTGAGATTGAGATCTCTGGTAGTAAATTTTGTGTAGATTTGATACGATTTAAATTAGGAGAATTTAATGTTATATTAGGGTTGGATTGGTTATCTAGGCACGATGCCCAGATAGAATGTCGAAATAAGAAGGTAATGGTGAAAATGCCAGACGAAAGGATAGTAACGTTCAAGGGTCAAAAACAAGTAGAGAAGTTCTTAACGATGATTCAAGCCAAGAAGTTACTACGACAAGGATGTGAGCATTTCGTAGCATATGTGATCGACAGAAGTCAGGAGCCAGCAAAACTTGAAGATATTCCAGTTGTAAATGAATTTCCAGACGTATTTCCCGACGAATTATGAGGACTTACTCCAGATAGAGAAATTGAATTTGCGATCGACTTAGCACCTGGAACAGAACCAGTATCCAAGGCCCCGTACAGAATGGCGCCTGTTGAGATGAAAGAGCTAGTGAAGCAATTGCAAGAGCTGTTAGAGAAAGGAATAATCAGACCCAGTGTGTCCCCGTGGGGTGCACCGGTATTATTTGTCAAGAAGAAAGATGGAAGCATGAGACTATGTATCGACTATAGAGAGCTCAACAAGCTTACAATCAAGAATAAGTATCCGTTACCTAGAATTGATGATTTGTTTGACCAATTGAAGGGAGCCAAGTATTTCTCCAAGATTGATTTAAGATCGGGATATCATCAACTGAAGATCAAGCCAGAAGATATACCAAAGATAGCTTTCAGAACAAGATATGGACATTACGAGTTTTTAGTGATGTCTTTTGGATTGACCAATGCCCCGACAACGTTTATGGACCTGATGAACAGTATTTTTAAGGAATATTTGGATAAGTTTGTTATTGTGTTTATAGACGATATTTTAATCTATTCAAAGACGAAAAAGGATCATGCGGAACATGTGAGAACGGCTTTGGAGATTTTGAGGAAAAAGAAGTTATATGCTAAGTTCTCGAAGTGTGAGTTTTGGCTACAGGAAGTTCAATTCTTAGGACACATAGTCAGTAACGAAGGGATCAAAGTGTACCCGGCAAAGATTGAGGCAATTATGAATTGGGAGAGACCAAGAACACCCACCGAGGTAAGAAGTTTCTTGGGATTGGCGGGATATTATCGACGATTCGTTCAGAATTTCTCAAGGATTGCAACACTATTGACAAAGCTTACACGAAAGAATGAAAAGTTTATATGGAACGACAAGTGCGAAGAAAGTTTTCCGGAGTTGAAGCGGAGATTAATCACAGCACCTGTTTTATCACTTCCAGACGATCAAGGGAATTTCATAATTTATAGCGATGCTTCTCACAAAGGACTAGGATGTGTTTTAATGCAGCACGAAAAGGTGATTGCGTATGTGTCAAGGCAATTAAAACCACACGAACAGAAGTATCCTACTCATGATTTGGAGCTAGCAGCCATAGTTTTCGCTTTGAAGATTTGGAGACATTATTTGTATGGAGAAAAGTGCGAGATTTTCACGGATCACAAAAGCTTAAAGTACATATTCACACAGAAGGAACTTAATATGAGGCAAAGGAGATGGTTAGAGTTGATCAAAGACTATGATTGCTTGATTAATTATCATCCTGGTAAGGCTAATGTTGTGGCAGACGCATTGAGTCGGAAGGAAAGATTGAATATATTATCAGTACCCGAAGATATATATAAGGAATTTCAGAAATTGGAATTGGAAATTAGAGTTTGCAAGCCTGAGGAAGCGAAAGTATATAGTATGACTTTCCAGCCGGAGTGTTGGAGAAAATAAAGAAGTGTTAGGAAAATGTAATGGATCAAGATATAAATCGTTTGGTAGGTGAGGAATTATGCACGCAGAAGGATGATCAAGGTATTCTTAGGTTTTCTTCAAGAATTTGGATTCCACCAGTGACGGAGCTGAAGAATGAAATTTTACAAGAGGCACATAGTTCAAGATATTCTATCCATCCAGGGAGTACCAAAATGTACAGAGATTTAAAGAAGAATTATTGGTGTCCAGATATGAAGAAGGAAATTGCGGAATGGGTTAGCAAATGTTATACTTGTCAGAGAGTTAAAGCAGAGCATCAGAGACCAAGTAGATTGTTACAACCATTGGAGATTCTAGAGTGGAAGTGGGAACATATTACCATGGATTTCATAGTTGGATTACCAAGGACAAGGGCTAATCATGATGCCATTTGGGTTATAGTGGATAGACTTACCAAGTCAGCTCATTTTCTGCCTATAAATGAAAGATTTTCGCTCGACAAGTTGGTCCATATGTACCTAAAAGAAATTGTAGTTCGTCATGGAATTCCCGTGTCTATCGTATCTGATCGAGATCCAAGGTTTAATTCAAGATTCTGGAAGAGTTTTCAAGAATGTTTGGGAACAAGATTGAATATGAGTACGGCCTATCACCCGCAGACGGACGGCCAAAGTGAAAGAACGATCCAGACAATCGAGGACATGTTACGTGTTTGTACTATTGATTTCAAAGGAAGTTGGGACGAGCATTTACCCCTGGTAGAGTTTGCTTATAATAACAGCTATCACGCCAGCATTGGGATGCCACCCTATGAAGCCCTTTATGGACGCAAATGTAGATCTCCAGTATATTGGGACGAAGTAGGAGAACGCAAAATACTTGGACCTGAACTGGTATAGCAGACAAAAGAAATTGTTGAAATTATCCAAATAGCCACACAAGATCGTCAGAGGAAGTATGCAGACCAGTCAAGGAAGAACATAGAATTTGAAGAAGGGAGCTTGGTATTATTGAAAGTATCACCATGGAAAGGACTAACGAGGTTTGGGAAGAAAGGAAAGCTAAGCCCAAGATATGTCGGACCTTTTGAGATTTTAAAGCACGTTGGCAAAGTAGCTTATGAGTTGGCGTTACCCCCGCACATGGAGCACATTCACAATGTCTTTCACGTATCAATGATTAAGAAATACAATCCAGACTCCAGGCATGTAATAGAATATGAGCCAATAGAGCTTCAGGCAGATTTGTCATATGTAGAGAGTCCGATAGAGATTCTAGAGGAGCGAGAGAAGGTATTAAGAAATAAAGTGGTAAAGTTAGTAAGAGTATTGTGGAAAAACCCAAAGGTTGAAGAGTCAACCTGGGAGTTAGAAAGTGATATGAGAGAAAAGTACACTCATTTGTTTTCTTAGGAGATTCCGAGAACAGAATCCTTTTAAGGGGGGAAGGATGTAATATCCGGGATATATCGTGTAATTATTTTTGATATTAAATAATTATTATGTGTGTTCAGTATCCATTCTGTGAGTTAATTGTTAAGTGTTATCTGTACTTGGATATTCAAAAATAATATTAACTGAGTATTTTATTTTTTATATGTCTAAAATAAAATATAGATAATTGTCATATCTTCCTAATGATTTTGATGTTGATTTATGGATTTATAAGGATCATATGAAATTTATAAAATCTTTTTCCGAGTATTTAAAATCTATATTATAAAAACGGGAACCAACCGACGTCAACCGTTGTTACATTTTTGGAACCCGAAACTCTTCCGAGAACTCCTTCCTAACCTAATTGTAATATTCCGAGCATATTCAATGTTTCGACTTTTTCGATCCGGCGTATGGTTTATTCTGCGCGGGTCCCGGCGTAACATTTTCGATACAATATTCGTTTCGGTAAATCAATAAAACCCGTATTTTCGATAAACGGGAGCTTCTTATTAAACTATCCCAATTATCACTTCGTAATACGTGTAACCAGGCGCTGAGACCAAGACCGCAGTACAAATTGTACTTGTTTGGATAATTATCCCGAAAACCGATACCGTTTGGATCAATTTTTACAAATAAACGTACCATTTTATATCCGAAATGATCCAACGGGATACTAATTCTTCGTAATTATAAATAGCCTTTTACCGTATTATATTTCGTATCAAAATCATTTGCAGACAGATAAATATATAATTTTACAGAGAAAAATCATATATTTATAAACTATTCCAAGAATCAAACCAACTTTTGAAGGTGTTATTGATCTTTGTTTGAAAAGCTCAAGTACTGGATTTGAAGGTCTTGAGAAGCTCTATCAGAATCTGTAATCCATACACCTGCAGAATCAAAGGGTTAATTTCTAAAAATTTATTTATTTTCGAATTTATTTTATTAAAAATATGAATTTTTGTTCGGATGATTGTTTGTTTGATTTGATGATTTCATGTTGTAGAGCTTGTTTTCCTGATGATTTTCATATGTCATACGTCTGATTTGGAGTTCAATAACATGCTCAAAAGTGGGTTTAATTTTCGAATTTAAAAATTAGGGTTTATAACCCGTATGAATGTTTTCAATTGAAATTTGGGGGTTTTTGATTCAGGGGTTATTAGCTGTTGATTTATAATGGGTTGTGTTCTTTATGAAATTTGCAATTGATTGATATATAGCTTGTTAACAGAGGATGCTTGAATCGTAGGGAGTTGTGATTTTAAAATTCCCGATGTTCACCGGAAACCAGCGATGTTCTTGGCCAATTTCCGGCCAGAACAGGGATGATTAGAATGATTTGTTTGCATGGATATGTTCCTGGTAATCTGTAGTTTAATTCTGGAGATGATGGTGGTGGGAGGATGCCGGAGGTGAGTTCTCCGGCCACCCCCGATTTTCCGGTGACTGGAACTGCAAAATTGCAGTTTGGTCCCTGTACTTTTGAAAACGATGAAGTTTGGTCCCCCAGGTTTCCAGACTTTGCAAAAATAGGATTCCTGTTTATAAAATGTTTAAAACTCATATTTCCTATTTATTTTTATTATAAAAATTCATTTTTAATTTCTGAAAATTCTGAAAATTATTATTTTAATTCTGAAAATTATTTTTAATTCCAAACTAAATCTAAATTAATTAGTTAATTAATTTCAGTTAATTTTTAATTAATTAATTGGTCAATTAATTCAAAAATTAATTGATTAATTGATTTAATTAATTATTAATTAATTTTAATCAATTATTTAATTAGATTTAATTATTTAAAAATTATTTAAAAATTCCAAAAAATAGTTTCGAGTTTTAAAATATTATTCTAAATTATTTCCAAGGCTCGATAATTATTAAAAAATTGTTTTGGAGCCAGAATTGGCCAACCGAACCCTGTTTATTAACCCGAAATTAATCCGACCCGTATTAATTCTGAAAAATATTTTAAAAATCATTTTAAATACCCGAAAGCATATTTATGACCCGAGACTTCTTTATAAATGATATGTCATTGATTACGAGATGTATTATGTGTTATACGTGACTTGTTGATTTACTATCGGTCTATATATTCGGTGTTTACTTGATTATTGCATAACTTTCAATCCGTTAATCGAATTTGGGTTAAACGAAAGGTAGATAGAAGTATGTGTTGAATAGAACTCTATGAGTCGATTATTGATAGATGCTTATGATATATGAGCAGAAGAGGCAAGGCATAGGAAAGGGAAACAAGTAGTTGAGGAGTAAAACGGTTGTGATTGGAAGCGAGTACAGTGTAGTAAGCTAATACCAGGCAAGTGTTTTGAACTTTCTCGAGATATTGTAGTACTTGATAATCCTGTGATATTGCAAGTGCTTTGAAGCACAGAAACCTAAACCTTGATTCCAGTTATTGATCTTGAGCCATGAACTTTATTCTTTCTAGACCATTGATTATTGTATACCCAAACACGAACCTCAAATATACGATACTACTCCACAAATACATGCAAACAAAATTCCAAACACTAAACTGAATTAATTATATACTCAAACATTGTATCCTATGCTTTGAAAGCCCAAATCTTTGAAACCCTGGAATATTGATTCCTTGGTTATACAATTCTTTCAATACCAGTATCCAAGCTTTTAAATTATCTTATTGATCCTTACAAGGATTGAAACTCTTTCATTGTTAAACACTCATTGTTGTTAATGATTCTGATTATTGGTTATTATTGCTTATTCTGTTATTATGTTAGAATTGGATTGTTTTTATAAAATTGTGGACCAGATTCGTGGTCAGACCATATAATGGTCAAGTTAGGCCAATGTGTGCCTTGGATCCAGTAGTTAGAGCAATGTTGTGTGCCTTGCTCGGGGTTAGTGCGTGACTGATCAACAGCCTAACCTTGGTTTTTAAATTAAAAATATAATATCCAATTCTAAATCATAAGCCATTGTTCGATTGATATCATAATCATGTTCACCTGATGATCATTATTCTCAGTTTTGTCATTATGACTTGCTGAGCTAGTTAGCTCATTTGTGCGATGTTGTTTATGTTCTTTCCAGCTAAAAAGGAACCAGTTGGTAACGAGGATCCCCAGTCCAGCGCGAGAGCTAGGGGTTCAGGCTGAGAGAGCTGAGCTAGTAGGCTTTTTTTGGAATAATTTAAGTTTGTAAAAGTTTGTAATAAAGTTTAATACTCAGTTTGAGTTTAAATGGTTGGGATTTGAACGATATGTAATATAAGTAGATGTGTGGCTTGTGTGCATACTTTAACCTGTTGCGATCCGTGGTAGTTGGTAAATAGGGTCACTGAATATTATTGTTATCTTTATTATTGTTATAAACAGGTTATAAATAAGGCATGCGTGTGTGTGTGTGTGTGGACCCCAAACTTCTGACCCGGGTTTGGAGGGCGCCACAAAATGGACTAAATTTTTCTAATTTTTATTTGTGGAAATCAAAATAAAATCAGAATGATTTTATCAAAAGTATTTTACCAATATAATCAAAATTTGATAAGTTTAAAAATTATACTTGTAAAGAACTCTGTGAATTATCACTGATCGAGATCTCTACAATGACTTATCGAGAAGTCATAATAATGCTTGTCGAGAAGTCCTTTTAGAAGTTAGAAAAATGCCTTATCGAGAACTCACTCGAGAAGTCTTAAAATGACTTGTCGAGAAGTCAGTTAGACTTATCGAGAACTCAGCTTTCTATATACTTTTTTTCTTTTTGATTCCGTCTATGCTAATTTTATATATTGAAAATGTAAAGTATCTATGCTAAATTTTGAATTTTGAAAAATAAATATACATATATTTCTGAAATATTTATAATCATATTCCAGTTAATTTCCAATTAAATCAAATTAATTTTAATTTATTAGAAATCAATCTGCTGCAACACATTGGTTGAGTTCTAGCCTTTAAGATGAAGAATTTAACATTCCAATTTCACCTACAAATCTAGTGAAAGTAGTTTCGTCTAAAGGTTTAGTAAAAATATCATCTAATTGTGTTTCTGTTGGAACAAAAATGAGCTCAGTGGTACTATTTGCAACATGTTCTCTAATAAAATGGTAACTTACATCAATGTGCTTTGTTCTAGAATGATTAACTAGATTAACCACAATAAATATAACACTAGTATTGTCACACGTAATTGGAATTTTGTGTAACACTAGGCCATAGTCCATTAGCCGATTTCTAATCCAAAGCACTTGAGCACAACAACTTCCAGCATCTATATATTGAGCCTCAACTGTGGGAGTTGACACAAATTGTTATTTTTTGCTATACCAGGATACAAGTCTTTGTCCAAGAAATTGAGAGCTTCCACTAGTGCTCTTTATGTCAACCCTGCATCCAGCAAAATCTGCACCATGTATCCAACAGCTTTAAATCCTGTTTCCTTAGGATTCCATAATCCCAAGTTTGAAGTCCCATTTAAGTATCTGAAAATTTTCTTCACAACCATCAAATATGATTCCTTTGGATCAGCTTGAAATCTTGCACACAGACATGTTACAAACATAATATATGGTCTACTAGAAGTCAAATACAGCAAAGATCCAATCACTCCTCTATAACCTGAAATGTCTACACTTTTTCCTTTCTTATCTTCATCCAACTTTGTTGCTGTAGACACATGTGTTGATGCAGGTGAACAATCAACCATACCAAATTTCTTCAATAGATATATAACATACTTGGTTTGGATGATGAAGATTCCATCACTTCTTTGAGTAATTGAATTCTAAGAAAGTAACTTAACTCTCCCATCGTACTCATTTCATATTCACTCTGCACGAATTTTGAGCTTTTTTGACATAGCTTTTCATTAGTAGAACCAAAAATGATATTATCCACATAGATCTGAACTAGGATCATATCACTATTATGTTGTTTGTAGAAGACAGTCTTATCAATAGTTCCTTTAGTGAATCCATGCTTAAGAAACAATTTTGACCGTGTGTCATACCATTCTCTAGGTGCTTACTTTAGTCCATAGAGAGCCTTTAAAAGTTGGTAGACAAAATCTGGAAATTCAGGATCTTCAAAGCCAGGTGGCTGTTGCACATAAACTTCTTCTTCTTCTAACTCACCATTTAGGAATGCCCTCTTTACATCCATTTGATACACTTTAAAGTTTGAGTGTGTAGCAAATGCAAGAAATATTCTTATTACTTCAAGTCTTACAATTGGAGCAAAAGTTTCATCATAATCAATTCCTTATTCCTGTGAGTAGCCTTATGCAACCAACCTTGCTTTGTTTCTTGTTACAATCCCATTTTCAACCATTTTGTTCCTGAACACCCATTTTGTTTCAATTACACTTTTGTTCTTTGGTGCAGGTACTAACTTCCAAATTATTTTTTTCAAACTAATTTAGCTCCTCTTGCATAGCAGATTTCCAATCAGGATTAAGTATAGCTTCCTCAGTTTTTTTAGGCTAAACTTGTGAAAGAAAGCATGCATGTAGATATCCATTAGCAGTTGCACTTCTAGTCCTCACTGTAGCATTTGGATCACCAATAATTACTTCTCTTGTGTGACTCATATCCCATTTTCTGGTGTGAGTTTGTTGACTTGAATTTTCTATATCTTCTTCACCATTGGCATGACTTGCAAAACTTTCTCCTCTTTATCCCCCTGCGGTTGGGCTATTAAATTCAGTTGTTTGAGATGAGCTTCCATTCTCATGATTCACTTATTCAGTTAACTCTTCATCTATGTTTTTGTTTGTGTTAATTTCAGCTTCATCTTCTGAATCACTATCAATGTTGAGATTTTCAAATTTGAGGGCCTCGGCTTCATTATCATCAAGGCATTCCAAGCCTGGGCACTTATCATCATCAAAAGTCACATAGGTGTTTTCCATAATCTTCTTTTGTTCAAGCACATAGACTTTGTAGGCAGTTTTCTCCAATACATATCCCAGAAAAATTACTTCAAAAACCTTAAAGTCAAATTTTCCCACATATTCAGAGTTGCCTTTTAGAATATAACACTTGCTTCCAAACACTTGAAGATGTTTCACAATAGGCCTCCTCTTTGATAAGATTGAGTAAGGTGATTTTCCAATATTCTTATTGATGAGATATCTGTTTTGAGTATAGCATGCAGTGTTGACAGCTTCTTCCCAAAAACTTGTTGGCAAATTGGAATCTTGCAGCATTGTTCTAGCATCCTCTACTAGTGTTCTATTCTTTCTCTCAACTACCCCATTTTACTGAGCTGTTCTAGCAGCTGAGAATTATTGAAAAATGCCTTTGTCTTTGCAGGATTCAGTTAAAGTTGTATTTCTGAATTATGTGCCATTATCACTACTCAATCTCTTCACATAATTCTGATCTTCAGCTTGCTTCTCAATCTTCTTGATATGTTCAATTATGATGTGTGGAGTTTCATCCTTAGAATGTATAAATTCTACCCATATAAACCTTGAGTAGTCATCCACCATCACGAGTGCATACATCTTCCTTGAAATTGATAAGACATTAACTGGTCCAAATAAGTCCATATGGATAAGTTGCAAAGGTGCACTTATGGAATTCGCACTTTTACTCTTGTGACTTGACTTTTTCATTTTGCCTTTTTGACAAGTCTCACAAACTTCATTTCGAGAAAACTCCAGATTTCGTATGTCTCTCACTAAATCCTTTTTCACTAGAGTATTGATTGTCTTGTAATTTATGTGAGAGAGCTTTTTATGCCATATCTTGTTTTTCTCAACAGATGCCTTGGTGTAGAAGCAGCATATTCCATCCTCATTTGCTGAGTTTAAATCTGCAACAAACAAGCTTCCCTTTCTTGCTCCTTTCAAAACAATTTCACCAGTCTTTTTGCTGATTATTGAACAATCTCCTTTGTCAAATGAAACATTGAATCATCTATATGTGAATTAACTAACACTTAGGAGATTCACTTCTAAACCAGCCACCAGTGCTACATCTTCAATGACAACATTTCCAGAAACTAAATTGCCATATCCCATTGTGAACCCTTTGCTGTAGTCTCCAAAAGTCACTCATGGGCCAGTCATCTACTCAAATTATGATAGCAGGGCCTTATTATAACGCCCTCCAAACCTGGGGTATAGAACTGGGATTTACTTACTAATTACCAAAACTGAATAAACCTGTATAATAATTAACCAAATACATATCTAACCCCTTGATTACTAACCAGGATCTTTTTAGGTTAAGGTATGAAAACAGGAACCACACTCTAACTTTATTACAAGACAAATTTAAAATCTTTACATAACTCTCTTTATTACAAACCATTGTCTAACAAATTTTAAACTAAATTCACTTTTATTCAAACACACGCATTATCTATCTACACTACACCTGCTCAGGCAACTCAAAGCTTTCCTCCTGATCCAGGATCAACACTTGTGGTATTAGAGAGTCCTGCTGCTTGACTTATGTCTTTACCACACGAGTCTTGATGGGTTTCATTTTCCTTCTTAACTGAAAACAATAAGGTGAATAACAATAAAAAGGGGGTGAGCAATATATAAACAGTGTTATAACAAAGCTAAATGAACCATTTATTTGGTTACATCTGCAAAGATATAACCTCGCAAGAAAAAAATAAAGGCCATTATCGGTGAGTATCAATAAACTAAACTGGACACAAGTTTGCACCTATATCCTGCTGATCAGCCAGGATACAGTGCATATCCATACCTCAGAGTATAGATCTATACGGGTAACCAGGATCCACGGCCCAACACAAGGATCCGGTTAATTCCCGGTCCTTAGGATCAAGTGTAAACCTGATCCTAATCGTCACCATCCAGTCTATAGGTAAGCAACCGGAACGATCGGTATGCTTTGATGTATCCCAATATCAGAATATATTAGGTTGTATGTATATATATATATAAACTATTGGAATATTAATAGAGGATTCAACGAATTGGGAGAAATCAAGAATCGAAATGAAATATGAACAAAGTAATAGTAATTGTGTATCAGTGTTTCTGAACAGGAATTATTAGTGTGTAACTGCGATGAGAATCTGAAAGTAATTCATTATTCTGACTTTAGAATAGGGGAAAAAATTGCCTTTCACGCGATCTACCACAAGCACTTCACCGTTCTCTAACCTTGGTTCGGTCCGCCTTGTTGGCTTCGTCTCTATCAAGGAAAGATACTTATTTAGTCAACTTGTATTTCAATCGCATCTCAAACCGACTTCACATAGCCCTTATCATCTACCCGTACGCCTATAATTGACTCGTATAACAATTGGTAACAATTAGGACTCGATTAACCACATAATTCATATAGCACATAACTCATATAGTCATTTTAGGTTTAAAAATAATTTTTAGAATCGAAAACGACTCGCTATTCGCTTTACTATACAATATTTGGCTCGTTCCCTATATTTTCGAATTTATTGGATTCGTCTCTATGAGTAATAGGGCATATAAAAAATTAGGATTTAAAACTATTTTTAATGAAAATAGATCATTTTTCTGAGTCGAAGGACTTTCGTTTCGCTTAAATTGGATAAACAGTTCAATTATTATTCGATAAATAAGAATAAATCAATTTATTATTCAATATAATTAATTATTCAAAATTATTGAACCTCAAAATTATTTTGAATAATTATTTAGGCAAAATCAGAATTAAAAATATTGTTTCCATAATTTTAAGAATTAAAATGAATTTATTATGATTTATTGAAAATAATTTGATTAACTATCAAAATAATTAATCATTTTTAAATAATTAATAAATAATAAATAGAAATAATGAATAATCAAAGAAATAATTAATTTAGAATTTTAGAAAATATTTCAGAAATATTTATAATATAAATCAATTAATTAAATAATTAATTAATCAATTTATAAAATAAATAAAACTGATTTTTATAATTTATAAAAATAAAATAAAAATTAAAAGTCCAAAAAAATTTGTCAGAAATTGGACCTCTGACAAAATGGATCAAAACCGGGTTGCGAAACGGGTTACAACCGGGTTAAGATGAACAAAATGGGTCAGGAAGAACTCGCCCGAAAATTCCCAGTTTCCAGTGGGCTTTCCCGATTCCGTTCAGTCAAATTCAGGCTAAAACAACCATCGTTTGGTCCCTTTCTCGACTGGGATCGATTCCAAATCAACTCAACATCTCAAACATACCATTCAATCATCAGAATCATTCAGGAATCACAAACTTTGATCAAACCCGACAATTTTCCGGACAACTATCAAAATCACTGATTTCTACATGTAAATTCACGTTCTATAGCTTAAATCAAAGCTTATGAACTATATGATCAAAGCCCTAACACCTTATATACCTCAGCTTTCTCAAAATAAAAAACGTTCAAATCAAAAATTGGGTATAACCCTAATAATCGAATTCGATCATACAAGAATCGTTTGTTCAATTAACTACCATGAATTGATTGTAAACATCACACAGAAGCTGTATCAATCATCAAATCATCCTAATAACCCTAGAATCAAAAAGACCCAAATCGAACATAAACTCTAGAAATCAAAATTGAAAAATAACAGATTAAAACATGAAATTGATACCAGAAATCGAAAGAACATATCAAATGATGAATTTGAGTACTCACATCACTTGATTTGATGTCGGAAACTGCTCAAAATCACCAATTGATTGCCTGACCCGATTCTGGAAAATCCGACCCGGTTTCAAAGAATTTTTATTTTTTTTCCTGATTTTTAATAATTAATTATAAATAATTAAATAAAAATTAGGCTATTTATATTAGTAAAATTAATACTCCTAATTAAAATTAAGGCCTTAATTATACATCTATTAAAAATATTTGGCCCTTAATTTTATAATTTTTGAGTATTAATTTTTAATTTTTAAATGTTTAATATATACAATATATATGTCAAAATTTCCCAAAAATTGTGAATAATTCAAAAATATAAAGAAATGGTATAATTGAAAGTCCTATAATTTTATAAAAATAAAAATGTGATTTTTGTGGGGGTTTTAACACCCGAAGGGGCCCGAAAAAATCATTTTTCGCAAAACGAGTAAATTTATAAAATATCTAGATGTTCAGAATAACACAATGGTACAAGTCGTTCTAAGAAAAATAAGGCCAATTATTTTATTTGAAATATCAGTTATTTAAACATAGTTCGGGTCGCATAACTTTTGATACAAAAGCTTTTAACACGAAATAAAATATCCGATAATACCCAGAAAATACACTGATGATACGGAACACACAAAGCACATAGAAGTTAGGGTTTTATAACTAATTACACATAAATGACATAATAAAACGCATAATTTATCTTTATTACGATATAATACAAGCACAATTTCCCAGTCGTTACATCCTTCCCCCTTAATAGGATTCTGTCCTTAGAATCTCGCTAAGAAAATATCTGGGGATACTTTTCTAACATTTCACTCTCAAGTTCCCAGGTTGACTCTTCAACCATAGGATTCCTCCACAAAACTCGTACTAAAGGTACAGACTTATTTCCCAACACTCTCTCTTGCCGATCTAGAATTTTTATTAGCTGCTCTACATAGGACAAATCAGGTTGAATTTCTATCGGCTCATATTCTATTACATGTCTCGAATCAGGATTATATCTCTTATGAATCGACACGTGAAACATGTTATGGATATGCTGCATGTGAGGTGGTAAGGCTAACTCGTATGCAACTTTTCCGACTTTCTTCAGAATTTTAAATGGACCAACATATCGTGGCTTCAGTTTATCCTTGTTACCAAATCTGGTTAATCCTTTTTATGGTGATATCTTGAGTAATACATGCTCTCCTTCTTGCTAGTCCATATCCTTCCTGTAATATCTCGTATTTTCAGAATTATTATTATTAATATTTGAATATGTTTATGTGATTTAAAGAATAAAATGGTGGATATTTTATTCCTATTTGACGAGTTGTGTTATTAAATGGTAATTTGCTAATTGTTGAGTGTTATATCGATCCTTGTTAATATCTGAAAATATTTCCTTAAATGTATTATTTTCAAAAGTTTATTTGAAAACCGATCATTTTATTGATATCGGTAAATTGAGTTCGTTTAGTAATATTAGGGATTGGATGGATATTCTGTTTGCTATGTGTTGTATGTAATATTAACTGTGTGGGACTTAGTTGTGATTGAGGATTATTTGTATTATTAATTAGTGAGTCATATCGTTTTGTTTTTGTCTTTAAAAGTGATTTTATTTCATAAATATTTAAATTATCTTTAAAAATATTTTTATGACTTTATAATTACAATAATTATTTTTGGGATTTTATAAAATTTAGAAATCAATATTTCATCAATTATTTAGTCCTATATGATTTTCTGATTTCATTTATTTGTAAAATTCGTATTTAATTCCAAAATTCATCAAAAAATATGAAACTCATATTTATTTAAGTTTGGAATATTCTGAGAATTTTAAAATTATTTTGGAAATTTTTAGGATTAATTTTATCCGCGCGTTGAATCGTTTAATTGATAAAAGCGGGTATAAATTGCGTTTCAAAAATTATTTTAAAATTTCGAAATTTATGTTTTTATAAACTTCGGGATATTTGTAATATTTTAAGACTATTTTTGTAATTTTATGAATTTGTTTTAAGTGCAGCCCGGTTCGTTAATTGTTAAATGCAGGTATGAGTTGCGTTTCAAAAATGCTTTAAAAATTATGAAAATTTTATTTTATTAGTTTCGGGGTTTTTAGAAAATTTTAAGACTGTTTTCGTAATTTTATAAATTTGTTTTATGTGCAACATGGTTCGATAAAATTTAAAATGCGGGACAAAAGTCGGGCTTAGAGAAGGGAGAAACACGTGTCAAACGCTGGAGGAATAAACAGACGTGTGGTAATTGCTGATTGGTTCACTGCTGTGTTGAAACAAAAGAAAAAAAAAATAGTACGCGAGCAATACACAGAAACATATACACAAAAACTTGACCCCTGTAACCCCATCTCTCACTCTCTCCTCTCTGTCTCTCTGTCCCTCCCTGTTTATATACTTTTCAATTTTCAAAAATTCATATCTCTCAAACCGTCCATCCAAATTTCAATTATTATATATATAAACGATCAGCGCTTCGATACCTACGCATAGGTATATATATTGCAAGGTTTTGAGAAGAAAAATTGCGGGGCATATTTCCGTTATATTTCCGTTTTAATTTATTTTCGGGGCGTAGAAAAAGAGTTTGGAAGTGGTGATTACTCCACATGGTATCTCAGCGTGTATATGTCTATGACCATTAATTTCGGATTTTTCTGGAGATATTTTCCGAACATCAGATTTTCTCTTCGGGTTGATCAGAATTTATTTTGGGTAACGATTCCGAAATTCCGCCTTCGTACTTGTGTATATTATAGCATGTTAGTGTTTATATATTTATTTCATAATTTTTAGAAATTGTTGGAGAAGTCACTTTTGGTCCGAGTTTTGGTTCAGGTGGCCGTGTTATTCATTTCTGGAGTGTTTATACGCGTAAATATAAATTATTGTGTTGATTGTTGTTCGTTGTGTCGATATGATATCGACTGGCAGTCCGAGAAATAGAGGAGGTGCTGTCCGATTTCCAAGAGAATATTATTTTAAATTATTTTCCAGGCTCAATAATTCTTATAAAATTATTTCGAGTGTTTGAGCACTATTATTTAGTTATAAATGATTCGGAGACCCGTTTTAATTCCGAGAAATGTTCAAAAATTCATAATAAATCAACCGTTCGTCCGTTTAATACGAAACAAACGCGTACAGACTCAGAAAAATATTCTGCTTTCATTAAAAATACTTTCGAGACCCAAATTCTTTTGTTTCGAAAGGTCGCTTATTTTACGAATCATTCTGAGTCGATTATTGATCGAAAAATTATATTTTTAACCCGATTTGAGTTTTAAACACACCGAGTTGACCCTTTTGACGAACCGAGTCATATGTGATATGAATTATGTGATACGTGAGTTATGTGATTACGTGTTATATGAATTATGTATGTATGTGGATCAAGAGTCCTGTAATTGTCTGTTATATTTATGTGTGGGCTATCGTATGGGTAGAGGATAGGATTTTGACGCGCAGTTCGTCGAGTGATTATCGTTTAGACAATTAAAGCTATATCTTTTAATTTATAGATGCGGATCATTCGAGTTGATCAAGACAAGATGTTGGATAAAGAGTGAGATGGAATGGAATTGGATAACTGGCTTCTAGCAATCGCAGGAGCAGCATATCAGTCAAGTGTTGAAAAGAAGGACGGTGATGTTTTAAGACAGAATTTCAGAATAGATGCGTGTTTGCGAGTGTGACTAACTGCTAAAAACCCAAAGGCAAGTACCCCTGATTTCACTTATTGTTCAAGTGATGTTTATTTCGAATCACAGTATGCAAGTATCCCTATCATCACTTATTGTTCAAGTGATATTTATTTTAAATCTTTTGATGCAAGTATTGCTTTCCCTATTCTCAGTTTAGAATCGATAAATGTTTTACATATCGCTGAATTAAATAATTCTGTTTATGCAAGTATTCTTCCGTTATTCTATATTCAGAGTAGCTAAGTGAGATTTTACTTATCCAATTATCGAAATTTTAAATGTTTTGGATTTTGAGAAAGTGATTTGGTTGCGAATATTCCTGCCCAAGAATTGGGGGAATAAAATTATTTCGGGTGTCGATTATCATGACCCCATTTCAATAAAAGGTTTTAAGATTGGATCATAATTGCGTAAGTGACCGGGACGGACGGTCCAGCGGAGGGCTATTTCTAAGTGCCATATGAAATATTATGACACCATTTTGCCACAGGCTAGTTATGCCTTTTTGTTTGAGTACTCGTGTTTTTGGGGTCACGTTTCTATGAATCATGACCTTGTGCTATCACACGGGCTGATCAGCATGTGATAGTACGTCCGTCGGAGAATGATCCTAATCTAAATTATCATATCATTTTTGATATTCATAGAATAAATAATTTATCAACTGATTCTTTTTGGATTAAAAGTACTGATTCTGTTTTGGATTAAAAGTGAATTGTGGCTTTGATTCAGTTTCTGATTTTGTGGATACTTACGTTGTTGTTAAATATCAAAGGTGGTATTAGTATAGATGATTGATGTTGACTTCAGTATGGGTGTTGTGAGCATCAAAGTTCGTATTGATATCTAATTTGATATGACAACAAAATAAGTATTAATATTAAGAGTTGAGTTTTAAGTAAAGTTTATGATTCAATCCATAATCATTGTTTCATGTTATTGTGGTTTACGATATTTCCGTAAACACTGTTTTACGAGTTTTATTCTCGTCAAGATTCAAAGTATTGCTGAAGCCTTTCGCTTGAAAATATCAAAAAGAGTTTATAATTCAGCAATTATGATTTTAAATGTTCTACTCTAATGCAGATATCGGTTTTATATCAAAAGACCCTATATATGCTATAATGATCTTGCTGAGCATTTCTTCCGCTCATACTTGCCTGTTTTTAAATTTAACCTCCAGTGAGGATTAGCTTGCGCTACTTAGCTGCGAAATTCGAGGAAGCAAAGAAGAAGCTCTTGGAAGGTGGTTGGTCCAGGGTTTGCGGACTAGTGTAAGTTTTATTGTGTAAAGTTATTTATATTAGATTATATTATAGTTGTATATTTTATTTGGGCCTAGTATACTTCATTTCGAAGTTATACTAGTAGGTTTAGTTTTGAGTTGTATTTGTTGAAAAGAGTTTTAAAAGAAAGAAAAAAAAATTATTTGTGGAATTTGGATATCTTGTTTCTAGAACTGTAACCTTAAAAGATCTTGGATTAGTTTGGGGTCATAAATGATAAATATCTTCCGCTGGCATTTATTTATTGATTAAACAGGTTAATTTGGATTGAGGTTTCACAGTGACGACCAAATCCTCTGACCCCGGATTTGGGGGCGTTACAGGTTGGTATCAGAGCTGAGGTTATAGTAAACTAGAAACGAGAGTGTGTAGGAGTGTGTATAGCTATGTGAGGACGTTTGAGCTCATATCGAGTTCCTGTTGGACTATTGAATATAGTACCAACGAATAAGTTAAGATAAGGCATATTTGTTTGAGATGATTGTGCTGAACTGGATGGAACTCCGGGAAGCTACAAATTTCTATTGTGGAATCTTCCGAGACTACGATTCGACGACGATGGATATTATCGATATCCTTAGAATATGAAGAAGTATCTAGAATCGGATGACGAGTCAACATAAGAGTTCAAATTCAAGATAAATATTAAGACTTTGGCAATACCTTCTCTTTCTATAATTTCTTTTGGCTTCTCTCAAAAAGGGATATTTGTTAGAGGATATATTTCCTACCACTCATTTTCAATCATAACTATGTTTTAAATGTGCCAGAAGTTGTCATGAAGCCTATTTTTCAGGTTTTGATAGCTCTGCCAAGTTATGATAATTTAACTTCCACTTTTCTTATTTGGTGGATAGTTTCTTGGTAATGTGACACCACTTGCTCATTTGGTGTCAGAATTTTTGTTCTCTGGATTTCATTTCCTTCAGAAATATCATCTTTGAAATATTTTCAGTTTTATTCATTTGATTTTGAATTCCTTTTATATTCTTTAATTCTGACTGAGATGAACAACCCTAACTATAGGGGACACAAGGTATACCTGTCTGTGTGATAGGAGTCGGATGGGACGCCATCACTTGTGTGTATTGTGAATACATGAAGGTTAACAACCTTTAGTAGTGTCTTAATTTGGACACGCAATACCAAATTTATTTGATCATATTGATCTCTCAGTTATTCTATCATTTCAACAACACTTTCTCATAAATTCAGACTTTGGTACCCACAATGGTGGGACACCAGTTATGGTATCAAATTCTTTTCTTTTTGAAATTCCATAATTTTATTAACTCAAATATTCGAAGGTTTACCAATCAAGTTAAGCTCAGTTATCCTGGTCGATTCAAAGTAAGGCTATGTGATGGGATTACCAACAGCAACAGTGGATTGCAATATGATTAAAATATCAATGGCATATAACGAAGTCGATCTGTTTCTTTACTTCTATCTCTCACTTTCTTTTCTTTCTCTTTATCTTTCTCTCTATTCTTCTTTCTCGCGATCAGTAAAAGTGATTCTATTGAGAAATTGGACAAAAGGTATGTGGAAGGAACAATGGTGTGGAGTGAAGCTCCCGTGATAATTGTGTGGTATAAGGAATTGCGGTGTTATTTGGAATTTTGGGAGAAAGTTAAGTAAGCAGTATTGGAAAGTTGCTTAGAAAACCCTTAATGTTTTCTTCTGCTGATTCCGAGGACGGAATCCTTATAAGGGGGGTAGATTGTAATATCTCGTATTTTCAGAATTATTATTATTAATATTTGAATATGTTTATGTGATTTAAAGAATAAACTGGTGGATATTTTATTCCTATTTGACGAGTTGTGTTATTAAATGGTAATGTGCTAATTGTTGAGTGTTATATCGATCCTTGTTAATATCTGAAAATATTTCCTTAAATGTATTATTTTCAAAATTATTTGAAAACCGATCATTTTATTGATATCGGTAAATTGAGTTCGTTTAGTAATATTAGGGATTGGATGGATATTCTGTTTGCTATGTGTTGTATGTAATATTAACTGTGTGGGACTTAGTTGTGATTGAGGATTATTTGTATTATTAATTAGTGAGTCATATCGTTTTGTTTTTGTCTTTAAAAGTGATTTTATTTCATAAATATTTAAATTATCTTTAAAAATATTTTTATGACTTTATAATTACAATAATTATTTTTGGGATTTTATAAAATTTAGAAATCAATATTTCATCAATTATTTAGTCCTATATGATTTTCTGATTTCATTTATTTGTAAAATTCGTATTTAATTCCAAAATTCATCAAAAAATATGAAACTCATATTTATTGAAGTTTGGAATATTCTGAGAATTTTAAAATTATTTTGGAAATTTTTAGGATTAATTTTATCCGCGCGTTGAATCGTTTAATTGATAAAAGCGGGTATAAATTGCGTTTCAAAAATTATTTTAAAATTTCGAAATTTATGTTTTTATAAACTTCGTGATATTTGTAATATTTTAAGACTATTTTTGTGATTTTATGAATTTGTTTTAAGTGCAGCCCGGTTCGTTAATTGTTAAATGCAGGTATGAGTTGCGTTTCAAAAATGCTTTAAAAATTATGAAAATTTTATTTTATTAGTTTCGGGGTTTTTAGAAAATTTTAAGACTGTTTTCGTAATTTTATAAATTTGTTTTATGTGCAACATGGTTCGATAAAATTTAAAATGCGGGACAAAAGTCGGGCTTAGAGAAGGGAGAAACACGTGTCAAACGCTGGAGGAATAAACAGACGTGTGGTAATTGCTGATTGGTTCACTGCTGTGTTGAAACAAAAGAAAAAAAAATAGTACGCGAGCAATACACAGAAACATATACACAAAAACATGACCCCTGTAACCCCATCTCTCACTCTCTCCTCTCTGTCTCTCTGTCCCTCCCTGTTTATATACTTTTCAATTTTCAAAAATTCATATCTCTCAAACCGTTCATCCAAATTTCAATTATTATATATATAAACGATCAGCGCTTCTACGCATAGGTATATATATTGCAAGGTTTTGAGAAGAAAAATTGCGGGGCATATTTCCGTTATATTTCCGTTTTAATTTATTTTCGGGGCGTAGAAAAAGAGTTTGGAAGTGGTGATTACTCCACATGGTATCTCAGCGTGTATATGTCTATGACCATTAATTTCGGATTTTTCTGGAGATATTTTCCGGACATCAGATTTTCTCTTCGGGTTGATCAGAATTTATTTTGGGTAACGATTCCGAAATTCCGCCTTCGTACTTGTGTATATTATAGCATGTTAGTGTTTATATATTTATTTCATAATTTTTAGAAATTGTTGGAGAAGTCACTTTTGGTCCGAGTTTTGGTTCAGGTGGCCGTGTTATTCATTTCTGGAGTGTTTATACGCGTAAATATAAATTATTGTGTTGATTGTTGTTGGTTGTGTCGATATGATATCGACTGGCAGTCCGAGAAATAGAGGAGGTGCTGTCCGATTTCCAAGAGAATATTATTTTAAATTATTTTCCAGGCTCAATAATTCTTATAAAATTATTTCGAGTGTTTGAGCACTATTATTTAGTTATAAATGATTCGGAGACCCGTTTTAATTCCGAGAAATGTTCAAAAATTCATAATAAATCAACCGTTCGTCCGTTTAATACGAAACAAACGCGTACAGACTCAGAAAAATATTCTGCTTTCATTAAAAATACTTTCGAGACCCAAATTCTTTTGTTTCGAAAGGTCGCTTATTTTACGAATCATTCTGAGTCGATTATTGATCGAAAAATTATATTTTTAACCCGATTTGAGTTTTAAACACACCGAGTTGACCCTTTTGACGAACCGAGTCATATGTGATATGAATTATGTGATACGTGAGTTATGTGATTACGTGTTATATGAATTATGTGTGTATGTGGATCAAGAGTCCTGTAATTGTCTGTTATATTTATGTGTGGGCTATCGTATGGGTAGAGGATAGGATTTTGACGCGCAGTTCGTCGAGTGATTATCGTTTAGACAATTAAAGCTATATCTTTTAATTTATAGATGCGGATCATTCGAGTTGATCAAGACAAGATGTTGGATAAAGAGTGAGATGGAATGGAATTGGATAACTGGCTTCTAGCAATCGCAGGAGCAGCATATCAGTCAAGTGTTGAAAAGAAGGACGGTGATGTTTTAAGACAGAATTTCAGAATAGATGCGTGTTTGCGAGTGTGACTAACTGCTAAAAACCCAAAGGCAAGTACCCCTGATTTCACTTATTGTTCAAGTGATGTTTATTTCGAATCACAGTATGCAAGTATCCCTATCATCACTTATTGTTCAAGTGATATTTATTTTAAATCTTTTGATGCAAGTATTGCTTTCCCTATTCTCAGTTTAGAATCGATAAATGTTTTACATATCGCTGAATTAAATAATTCTGTTTATGCAAGTATTCTTCCGTTATTCTATATTCAGAGTAGCTAAGTGAGATTTTACTTATCCAATTATCGGATTTTTAAATGTTTTGGATTTTGAGAAAGTGATTTGGTTGCGAATATTCCTGCCCAAGAATTGGGGGAATAAAATTATTTCGGGTGTCGATTATCATGACCCCATTTCAATAAAAGGTTTTAAGATTGGATCATAATTGCGTAAGTGACCGGGACGGACGGTCCAGCGGAGGGCTATTTCTAAGTGCCATATGAAATATTATGACACCATTTTGCCACAGGCTAGTTATGCCTTTTTGTTTGAGTACTCGTGTTTTTGGGGTCACGTTTCTATGAATCATGACCTTGTGCTATCACACGGGCTGATCAGCATGTGATAGTACGTCCGTCGGAGAATGATCCTAATCTAAATTATCATATCATTTTTGATATTCATAGAATAAATAATTTATCAACTGATTCTTTTTGGATTAAAAGTACTGATTCTGTTTTGGATTAAAAGTGAATTGTGGCTTTGATTCAGTTTCTGATTTTGTGGATACTTACGTTGTTGTTAAATATCAAAGGTGGTATTAGTATAGATGATTGATGTTGACTTCAGTATGGGTGTTGTGAGCATCAAAGTTCGTATTGATATCTAATTTGATATGACAACAAAATAAGTATTAATATTAAGAGTTGAGTTTTGAGTAAAGTTTATGATTCAATCCATAATCATTGTTTCATGTTATTGTGGTTTACGATATTTCCGTAAACACTGTTTTACGAGTTTTATTCTCGTCAAGATTCAAAGTATTGCTGAAGCCTTTCGCTTGAAAATATCAAAAAGAGTTTATAATTCAGCAATTATGATTTTAAATGTTCTGCTCTAATGCAGATATCGGTTTTATATCAAAAGACCCTATATATGCTATAATGATCTTGCTGAGCATTTCTTCCGCTCATACTTGCCTGTTTTTAAATTTAACCTCCAGTGAGGATTAGCTTGCGCTACTTAGCTGCGAAATTCGAGGAAGCAAAGAAGAAGCTCTTGGAAGGTGGTTGGTCCAGGGTTTGCGGACTAGTGTAAGTTTTATTGTGTAAAGTTATTTATATTAGATTATATTATAGTTGTATATTTTATTTGGGCCTAGTATACTTTATTTCGAAGTTATACTAGTAGGTTTAGTTTTGAGTTGTATTTGTTGAAAAGAGTTTTAAAAGAAAGAAAAAAAAATTATTTGTGGAATTTGGATATCTTGTTTCTAGAACTGTAACCTTAAAAGATCTTGGATTAGTTTGGGGTCATAAATGATAAATATCTTCCGCTGGCATTTATTTATTGATTAAACAGGTTAATTTGGATTGAGGTTTCACAGTGACGACCAAATCCTCTGACCCCGGATTTGGGGGCGTTACACTTCCTAGCTTGGTTTGCATATTTGCGATGTCGATTTTGGGTTGCTTTGAGTTGCTTCCGAATAAGCTCTATCTTTTCCCTGGTTTGTTGAATTAGTTCTGGACCTAAGATTTTGCATTCACCAACTTCATCCCAATATACCGGTGATCTGCATTTCCTTCCATATAAGGCTTCATAAGGTGGCTTTCCAATGCTTGCGTGATAGCTGTTATTGTACGGAAATTCCACTAACGGTAAATGCTCGTCCCAACTTCCTTCAAAATCAATTGTGCATACCCGTAACTTATCTTCAATTGTTTGGATAGTTCTTTCACTTTGTCCGTCTGTTTAAGGATGATAAGTGATACTCATATTTAATTTTGTACCAAGGCAATCCTGAAATTGTCTCCAGAATCTTGAATTGAAATGTGGATCTCGATCAGATACAATGGATACAGGAACTCCATGTCGTATCACAATTTCCTTAAGATATAAGTGCACTAATTTTTCGAGTGAAAATCTTTCGTTGATTGGAAGAAAATGTGATGACTTGGTTAGTCTGTTGATTATCACCCAAATTGCGTCATGATTTGCTCTGGTCCTTGGAAGTCCTACAACAAAATCCATTGCTAAATGTTCCCATTTCGATTCTGGAATATCCGGTGGTTGTAGTAATCCACTTGGATGTTGATGTTCTACTTTGACTCGTTGGCACGTGTAACATTTACTCACCCACTCTGCTATTTCTTTCTTTATATTTGGCCATCAAAAGTTTTCTTTCAGATCTCAGTACATTTTTGTACTTCCTGGAAGTATGGAATATCTTGAGTTGTGAGAGTCTCGTAAGATTTCTCCCTTCAATTCTGGAAATTAGGTATCCAGATTCTTGATGAAAATTATAGAATTCCTTTATCATCTCAGGCTTGTAATTTATTCTCCTGTTAGGCTGTCGTCTTCTTGACTCATCACTTCTTCTTGACATCTTCTAATCTGTTCCAACAGTTCTGGCTGAAATGTCATTGCATAGATTACTTCAGTGGGTTCTCCTGGAATACAAACTTCAATTTCTAATTTCTCAAATTCTCTAAACAATTCTTCAAAAGAAGTCAACATATTCAATCTCTCTTTCTGGCTTAATGCATCTACCACGACGTTCACTTTTCCCGGATGATAGTTGATTATAACATCATAGTCCTTGATCAATTCTAACTAGTGTCGTTGTCTCATGTTGAGTTCTTTCTGCGTAAAGATATACTTTGGACTTTTATGATCCGTGTAAATTTCACACTTTTCACCATAAAGATAATATCTCTATAGTTTCAATGCGAACACGATTGCTGCTAGTTCCAAGTCATGTGTAGGATATTTCTGTTCATGAGGTTTCAGTTGTCTAGAAGCATATGCAATTACGTTACCGTGCTACATCAGTACGCATCCTAGTCCTTGATACAAAGCATCACTATAAATGATAAAATCTCCCTGCTCATCTGGTAACACAAGTACATGTGCGGTCACCAATCGATTCTTTTGTTCTTGAAAATTTTCTTCACACTTGTCATTCCATACGAACTTTTCATTCTTTCGAGTCAACTTAGTTAATGGTGTAGCTATCTTCGCAAAATCCTTAAGAAATCTTCTGTAACAACCTACCAACCCCAAGAAACTTCTGACTTCTATTGGTGTCTTTGGTCTTTCCTAGTTTAATACAACTTCAATCTTTGCTGGATCAACTTTGATTCCTTCAATGCCAATAATATGGCCCATAAATTTTACTTCTTTTAACCAAAATTCGCATTTCGAGAACTCCGCATAAAGATGTTCTTTTCTTAAAATTTCCAAAGCAATCCTCAAATGCTCGGCATGTTCTTCTTCAGTCTTCGAGTAAATCAAGATGTCATCAATAAATAAAATCACAAATTTATCCAAGTACCTCTTGAATTCCCTGTTCATCAAATCCATGAATGCTGCCAGTGCATTAGTCAGACCGAATGCCATTACAAGAAATTCATAATGTCCATATCTGGTACGAAAAGCAGTCTTGGGAATATCTTCAGCTTTAATCTTTAATTGATGGTACCCCGACCTCCAGTCTATCTTAGAAAACCATGCGGCTCATTTTAACTGATCAAACAAATCATCGATCCGGGGTAAAGGATACTTATTCTTGACAGTCAGCTTATTTAACTCACGATAATCAATACATAGTCGCATGCTGCTGCCTTTCTTCCTAACAAATAATATCGGTGCACCCCATGAGGATATATTGGGTCTTATAATCCCTCTATCCAGAAGATCTTGTAATTGCGTTGACAATTTTTTCATTTCAATTGGTGACATTCGATACGGAGGTTTCGAAACTAGTTCTGTACCTAGTGCTAAATCAACAGTAAATTCAATTTCCACATTCGGCGGTAATCCTAGAAATTCATCTGGAAAAATGTCAGAAAATTCACACACAACTGGAATATCTTCTATCCTCAGGCTTTCTTCTTCAGTGTCCAACACATAAGCTATATAAACTTTAAACCCATGTCGTAGTAATCGTTTAGTCTACATCATTGTCAGGAACTTCTTTCGCTATTTCTCACCCATAAATATTACCGTTGCATTTTCCGCAGTTCGCAATTTCACTTTCTTATTCGCACAATCGATCTGAGCATTATTATGGGCTAACCAATCCATTCCTAAAATAACATCAAACTCTTCTAACTTGAAAGGTATCAAGTCAATAGAGAAATGATGTCTGGCTATATCGATATCAAATCTGAGACATACTCGATCTACAGGAACTTGGTCGTCATTCGCTAATTTTTATAATTAACATTTCGCCCAACTGTTGAATTTCACTACTTATCTTATCAGTGAATTCCTCAGAAATAAAAGATCGTGTGGCTTCAGAATCAATCAATACTTTTATATCTACTGAATTCACAGAAAGCGTACCTACAATCACATTAGGACTCTGCACAACTTCCGTCATAGTCATATTAAAAGTTCTCGTCCTAGGATGACTCTGTTGTGGTGGTGGAGATAATGCGAACACTTTCGGAACACTAGCTGCCATAGTCGGTCCTTTGCAATCCTTAGCAATATGCCCTTTTTTCCCGCACTGGAAATAAGTAACTTCTGTTCTCCCTGCTGGACATTCATTGAAATAGTCTCCTTTCTGTTTAAACTTGAATCATGTCACATTTACCTTCTTGCAAATGCCCGTATGTTTCTGACCACATGTTTTACAGTATGGCAATGGTGGTCTGATGATTTCTTGCTGGTTGGGAGCTTGGAAACGATTACCTACTCTCTGATTGCCTTGGCCTACCCTTTTAAAATTTGTATTTTTCCGAGCTTGAAACCCCGGCTTCCAGTTAGAACGGTTCAAAAAATTTCCTTGTCCCTTTTCCTTTTGGGTCATTTCACTTTCCCCTTCAATGATCATGGCCTTCTGAATCATGGCTGTGTAGGTCATTAATTCAAAAACTGCCACTCTTCTACGAATCCATGGCTGTAATCCCTATTGGAATCTCTTAGCCCGCTTCTCATCAGTATCAACCTGCTCCAGAACAAACCTAGCCAATTCCGTAAACTTGGCTTCATATTCAGTTACTGACATATTCCCTTGCTTCAATTCCAAGAACTTGATTTCCATCTGGTTCTTCATATAGCGAGGAAAATACTTTTCCAGAAATAACATAGTAAACCTATCCCAAGTTACGACACCTTCACCCGCTAAATCTTTCTTGGAATCCCAGCAATAATTTGTTTCTCCTTTGAGGAAATAGCTAGCAAAATCAGTCTTCTGATCCTCTTCAACTTTCACAAGCGCAAACTCTTTTTCCATTTCTTTCAACCAAGCCCTAGCCTTAGTAGGATCTGTTGTACCCTCAAACTCTTGAGGCTTAACTGACTGAAACTTCTTAAAGGTAACAATACGCACAACTGGTGGTATCTGAGGTTCAGGACGAGGTGGCTGTTGTAACATCTGTTATTGAAACTGTTGTTGTTGTTGCTACATATGCTACTGCATCATTACCATCTGTTGTTGCATCAGATGGAACATTTGATTTATAGTATCATTATTCTGTCCCTTAGATTGTTGTTGGAGGTTTCAGTTCAGGTCTTTCTTTTCGGTTCCATTTTTCTGATAATAAAACAAGTAGTTATTTTTAACATTTTATCAACTAGTTGATAATGGATAAAGAAATAATTTGACTGGTATTAAAACAAGAAATTGAAACAGTTCAGATATTAAACAAATCATTTGAAACAATTTTAAAATTTTGAATAATAATTGTACAACACTGTTTTAAATAAAACAAAATTTAAGATATGGAAAAACTGTATAGCAGTAAAGTAAATGTAAATGATGTAAAGACTGAAATTTAAATAAATAAAAGGAAAAAGTTGAAAAGTTTATTTTATATATATCTGACACCATCCTCAGGTGTTAATGCTTGATACAAAAGGTCTAACATCAGGTCTGTCATAACTACTGCGGATACATGTCAAAACTGAGTACTACACACATACATATCTGATCTCACTATACTATGTTGCCTCTATCTACATATGTTACATATAATACAATAACTAGCTCCAACTGTCAAACATCAAAACCCTAGCGGAGTGCGTCTCAACTCATCACGAAGCATCTCAGTAACTGACTGTGCGGGACGGGTGGCTCTATGAAACTCTACATAAGAATGCGGCCAATCATGCATCAAGGCATCTAACTCAAGAGTAGCACTATACACCATCTGTTGTAGTCTCTGCCTCATCATGTAATTTGGCTGAAGTGCAGCTAACAGTCTTCTATCTCTCTAGTCAAACAACCCCATGATCTCTCTGCACTGAGATCTCCAATACTGTACATCCTCTCTCACAATACTGTAATCATGATACAGTACCATGTGTGCCTCTGTAACCTATCCAACAGACTCCTGGGATGGAACCCTAGGTATCCCTATAACACCCTATTGCGGCAAACCTAACTGTAATCCCACATCATGCTCATCCATCCCCTCGACCGGGGCCATTTGAAACACCTCTGGTATAAACTGATACTCTACAGGTAAGGGAGGTGGTATCAACGGCTCAAAGAACTCTAAAGGATCAAACATCTCCATAGGATCTGGTAGCTGCTCAGGAGCTGGGGGTACTGGCTCCTGTGGTAACTGTGGTGGAGGTGGCGGAAGTATCTGTGCTTGTATCTCGGCTGACACTGGCGGTATCACTAGTGCAACCGGCCCGGTAACAGTCCTCTCAGATGATGCGGATGATGCCATCTGATAATATAGCAAAGCAAGAAAAAGGGTCACTCAGCATTCCTAGAACTTATAAATTCCTAATCTAAAATTGTCTAAATCCTAACCTTCATATTCCTATCTTATGTGATCTTCCTATCTTATCTTAATCCTAGTGTTGTTGTTTTCAGGGACCAAAACCTACAACTTAACGCCCTCCAAACCCGAGGTATAGATTTGGGGGTTACTCTTATCACCTATAATATGTCTTGAGCATCCACTGTCTATGATCCATATGACTCTCTTAATTTTTCCCTGCACACAATGAGGATTAAGTGTGTTTAGCTACCCAAGCAGTGTTGGGTACTTTTTTCTTGCTAACATAATTTACAGAATTAGAATTAGTTGATTCAGAAGGAACAGTGTGAACAGATTGTTTTACATTTTCCTTTTTGTCTATAGATCAAAAATTAACATATTTGAAATCTACTCTCAGTTTATGACAACTTGTCATCACTTTCATGTTGCAAGGTATGCAGTCAAATTTTTCACAAAAGGGGTAATGGTCTTCCGCATTTGCTTCAAGGTACTTGCAGGCTCCCACTTTTGGCTTGCTAACATCCTTTTTATATTGGTGAGTTAGATGATTTATTGAGCCGCATTTTTGACATTGCTTTATGAGGGATCTTCAACAAGTGCAAAGTTGTTGCTCTTGTTTACTCCTATCTTGCCATTCCTGGTTTTTTCTTTCTTCCTGTATTCTCAGTCCTAACTTCCTTGATAGATGTCTTAGGGAGTTGGTTAATAATGGGTTTCTTCTTTCTTTCAGTAGTAGGAGTGGTTTCTTTATTTTTCAAATTTTTATCGTCATCTGTAAGTTCTTGCTTGATGATCAACTCATCTTCACTGAAATTGACTTCACATACCTTGAACACAGGTGACTCAATTTTTCTCAGCATAACTGGGATATCTTCATTTGCAATTATTTTGCCTCTATCACTTTTAATTTTCTTATTGCCGTTCAAGGCATCATAATCAAGGCCAATGGCTATATTAGCTCATGGCTTGTTCTTCTCATGGTACTGACCACCTAACTAAGAAGCATTCCTGAAAGACTTCAACTTCACTTCATTCTTCTCTATCTTTTCCCTCAACACATCTTCTATTTCACTAGCACATTTTAGCTTGTTCTTAAAATATTCATTTTCCTGCTTGATAGTTTTAAGCTCAACAAGCTGCAGTTCTAAATTTTGTTTCTCAATCTCAAGCTTCTCATTTATCTTTGACAGCCTACTCACTTCCTCAGTAGCTGCCACCATGTTTGTGTGATATGAAACATCTCTAAACTCATCTTTTCAACAGTTTCTTTATATTGTCTTGTATTTAAATCAATGGTAGTTAGAGTTAGTACCTCTGACTTTGATGAGGATGATTCTCCTTGCTCAATAACCATTAATGCATAGTTTCCAAACTCTTCATTCTCATTTTCATCATCAATATCATCCCAACTTTTGCTTTCTGCAATGTAAGCTTTTCCAGACTGTTTCTTCAAGAGAGCTTCATACTTTTTCTCTAATTCCTAATATGCCTTATCTTTTTTAACCTTCTTGGGCTTCCTGCACTCAATAGCAAAGTGACCCAACTCATCACAGTTGAAGCACCTTATCTTGGATCTGTCCAGATATCTAGTTTTGTAGCCACCTTTGCTAGCTGAGTTATACTGAGCTTTTGGTTTCCAATTGTTGTTGTTGGAATATTGTCCCTTGTTCTTGAAAAACCTTGGTTTCTTGACTCTGATATTAAAAATTTCCTAGCCAAGTAAGCCATTGGTTGGTCCATTTCATCTAGCTCATCCAAGGTGTAGTATTCATCTTCCTCTAGTTCCAAAATAACTTGCTTCTGAGGTCCTTTGTTCTTTTGTTCCACAGCTTGAATAACTGGAACTTGATCATATTGCTCACCTTCATTTTCTTCACTATCATGTACAACTAAGGCACTGAAATCATCAACCACATGTCCATAGTTTGTCTTTAATGATTTTGTTTGCAACATTTCAAGTTCATAACTTTTCAAGATTCAATACAGAACTTCCAGTGTTATTCTGCTCAGATCTCTTCCTTCTCTAATGGCTGATATCTTTTGTTCAAGATGATTAGGAAGAGCTAGCATGAACTTCAGGTTAACCTCCTCGTCTTCATAATACTTATCATGTAGCTGCAAGTCATTTATCAATTTGTTGAACCTCTTAAAAACTTCAGTAATTCCAACCGGAAAGTTATGTGGCCATGAAAGAGCAGCGTTTCCATTTTTTATTCCCAACCGTTTTTTGTTTGAGGCACCAGTATTCTCCTTTGGTTGGATCTAACTTCCTTTGTACCTTCACACCAAATCTCTGTTTTCTCTCAGATCTGTTTAGCCGTGTCAGAGTTGACAATGTTGTTGTCCATGACATTGTCAAGTGACTCTATCAGAATTAATTGCAGGCCACTATCTATAGAGATTTTCTCCTTCTCAGATTCAGTGTATTTGAAGGGTCCTTAGGTGCAAAATGAGTTGGGATGACCATGTCTCCATCTGTAGATTCATCTACCCTTTCCATGGGGGTGAAAGGGCCATTTTTGAGAATATGGATATATAATGGATTGGCCATCCTTGTGAACAACATCATTTTCTTTTTCCAAAGTGTATAGTTGATTTTGTCAAATGCTGGTATCTTAATACTTCTTATCTTTTGTGTACTCATGCTTCCAAGATCTTTATCTATTTTCTTTCAGATTTTGCTCTAATACCACTTGTTAGATATTGAGTGCAACACAGAGGGGGTGAATGTGTTTTCTTGATTTTTAGGTTTTTAAAACTAATTTGGAAAGGTGGTGAACAAAGCAGTTTATTTGTAGAGATACTATGTTTAATAGAATATAAAGAACATACACAACAAATATAATATTTCAAAACTCACTTAATTTGTATTAAAATTAAGTATGTCTTTCTACAAATTCCTGCATTTTAAAAATATAAGAACTCAGCTTCTTCCTTGAGAGAGTACAAGAAAATTTAGATCTATTTGTTGCACTTAAAAACAAAGGACCGGTGTTTCCTTTATAGATAAGTGAACACAGGTTTACACAACATGCAATAAGATGTACTAAACCCTGCTTTAAGTTATCTCTAAAGCTTTCCATTTCTGGATTACTGAATCCTTGCAAATCTCTTAGGTTAGTGATATTCTTTTGTCAGTTAATCTTGGCCCTTGATCTTGGACTCTTCAAGCTACTTTCGTAGACTTTTCAATCTAAGTGATTAGATCATTTGTTGATTGATAATCTTGAATATTTAACTTGTATGCATTCTATACTTGAGGTTCATATCGAGATCTCCAGTTTGTTCTATAGAGAATTGACATCTCGATAAGTATAATGGCTTATCGAGATCTCTGAGTTCTCTATAAGTGTCTTTGACTTGTCGAGGTGTCTGAGTTCTCTATAAGTAAATTTGACTTGTCGAGGTATCCAAATCTCTACATGTAGAAATGACTTGTCGATATTTTTGAGATCTGTATATGTATTTTGAATTATTGATATCTATGATATCTCGAATGAGAAATTGACTTGTCGATATCTTCGATCTTCATGTCTTCATTTTAACTTGTCGATATCTCTGAGTTCTCTATATACAAAAATAATTTGTCGATATCTCAGAGATCTCTATATACATTTTGATTTATAAATATCTCTGAGATCTCTAATGATAATTTGACTTGTCGATATCTCCAATCTTCATATCTTCATTTGACTAGTCGATATCTCTGAGACTTCTTTATAAGCCATTCTGGACTTCTCGATAAGTCATTCTGGAGTTCTTGAATAACTTCTCTATATGAATTAATTTGTGACTTGTAGATATCTTGACTTAGAATATTTTTCCTAAAACATAAATCAATTCCAAGCTCCCTAACCTTTTCTATGAGGCATGATCTTGTTGATCTTCTTTCAGAGTTTATTCTTAGGCTGTTTTCACAGAAAAATACTTCAGTCTGATCTTTAACATTTTACAGACTCAAGTAAAACAATAAAAAATATAGATTTAGACTATCATACAACTAATTCTTAGGGCTATCAATTTGATTTAGTCTTGTTATGATATAGGCATTTCTTGCACAATACTTCTCATAAGAGTTTCTTCTGAAGTTCCTCCTATCAGAGTTTAAAGAACTGGAGCCTCTCTTGAAAAACCTATTTCCTTTCTTAAGTCTTTGTAGACCATCATCTTGAAGCTTTTCACAAATAGAGCAACCATCTATTGGATTTCATCATCATTACCATGATCACTTTCAATGTCTGATTCACTATCAGAGTTTAAGTCATCATCAGTGTTTGATTACTCAGTATCATACTTTGCAATCATAGCCTTTCCTTTAGAATGGGTTTTTCTCCTAGCTTTCCCCCTTGGTTTTTCTTCAACCTTGAGTGCAACTTGTCTTGTTCTAGACCCGTTACTCTTGCTTCTTTGCTCCATCTCCAGTTCATAAGTTTTTAACATACCATAGATCTCATCTAGAGATGTTTCAACAATATCATAGTTGTCCCTTATTGATATGACTTTCAAGTCCCACTTTTCAGGGAGTGCAAGAAGAAACTTCAAGTTAGAATCTTCTAGATCATATTCTTTATCAACCAATGACAAGTCATTCATCAACTTTTGAAACCTGTCATAAATTTCAGTCAAGGACTCATCAGCTTTTGAGTGAAAGTATTCATACTTCTGAGTGATTATTATTTTTCTATTTTTCTTGATAGTTGTGGTGCCTTGACACTTAACTTACAGAGTGTCCCAAATTTTCTTGGAAATTTTGCATCCAATAACTCTATTGGACATGACACTATCAAGACTACTATGCAAAAGATGTCTAACTTTAGCATCCTTCATAATAAATGAAAGATCCTCAAAATAATAAACTTCTCTTTATCAACCATCTTTTTCCTCTTGGCCAGCAACATCAACAGCTAGCTTCATTGGCCTGTGAGGACCATCGTAAATCTTATTAGATATTCAGGATCCATTGATTCCAGACACATGACCATCTTCACTTTCCAGATTGAATATTAATGAACCTACAGGATTGGAACCTTGATAGCCTCATATCTACTCATGTTGTGGCTAATTTGATTTGTGGCTGGCAGAGGTGGAGGATTTTGTTGAGCTTCTTTGTCTGCCAATAATGATTGTTTTATGGATCTTAAACAGATTGTGTATCAACAACCAGCTCTGATACCAATTGTCAGGCCTTTAATCAACTGTTGAGGGGGTGAATACAGTTTAAACAATCAAATGAAAATAATAGACTCAACTGAAAGAACGGTTTTTATATTAATCAATAAAAATTGGTTACAATATTCTCTCAAATATTGAACAGATATCCTTGAGAGCTGCTAGGTTATGTGAATAATATAACAATACATGACACATAAAGTGTAAACCTAACCTGTCCTTATATGCTGCACAACTACACAATCAATCTAGAATATGTGTTACAATGGAATAGGGAATCCTAATACATATCCATCTATTGATTGCTATAAATAAGTAAATTCCTACACCGACATATCTCTGCAAATCTTTCCTTATTTGATATCTCATGATTTCTAGCTTGACAAATACTGGTGTGATTAAAAATTGATCAGCAAATACTGATGGTAAATGTTGATAATGTCATCTCTGTCAAACTCTGATATCATATAATGATTGGCAAACTTTAATAGTTAACGCTAATATCATCAATTTCTTCAAATATGGAAGTCCCAAGCCACCCCTTCTACCATCCATCCTTGCTAGTGATTTACCACTATAGATTTTGTTAATGGTTTAAGGAAAATCCCTTTTTGGTCAGGTATCTTGCTTCCCCATACTAGCTTTTTCTTATCTTCAAAAGCCATTTCCGGTTTATCAAAGTTTAACCTTCTGAACCAGAGTTTGAGTCTCTTTCGAGAATAGAGTGATCAGCTTTTGTTTCTAGAATTGTATTATCAACAACATAAGTAGTATCAGAGGTTGTGACTGGTTGAGCTTCAGCAATTATTTTTCCAACTTGAGCAGTGTCAATGGTTGGAATGATTCGTAGTTTCTCATCCGAATCAGATACAGGAATCACCTTTCTCTTCTTGGGAACTTGATTGGATTTTTCTTCAAGTACCTTCCCTTCATCAGAATCATCATGAGCTTGACTTACTAAATAGACTGGATCTATCAGTGTTTGAGTTTTGGTAGATGTCGATTTAGACTTTAATTATGACTTTGACTTTGGCTTTGACTTCTCACCAAACTTTTCTTTCCCCTTATAACTCCTATCAACATTTAAAATAGCTTGAGACCTTAGAACAGGTCTTTCAGCTTAAGTTTGGATGATTTCTTTGATCACCACATCTTTAGTTGGCGTTTTTCCAAGAATATCTTCATAAGGTGAAATAATATCAGTATTTACTGGTCTCAAATATTTGAACTCCTCTTCCATTAACCTTAGTTGCTCAAGATCAACTCCTGGATTTTCTCTTTCAAAAATCCTTCTACTCACCTCAGAATCATAAGCTGCTATTTTAAAATCCCTGTAGAATAGATTTATTTTCTTTTCTTTATACTTCAAAGTCTGTAAAAACTGACTTGCCTCAACACAAGCTCCTATCTCCAGAATACCTTGGTTTTGATCAATATTTGTGACTATCAGAGTTTTCTTTGTAGTCACAGTCAGTTCTTTTATAAGAGTTGCAGACTTCTTCTTTCCAGCTTTACTACTCCGCCCACCTTCACTCCTTTTTTGGATAGTGGACTTAGAAGTGCCACTAGAGCCAATAATATATCCACCCTTATTCCTTCTAACAAACTTTCCTCCTTTGCTCCCCCCATCTGGAGCATTATCCTTGTCATCATCTTTTAGCTGGAGCTTCTTGCATTTAGATTATGATATTATCTCCCCCTTTTTGGCATCATCACCAAGCAGGAGGGAAACATTCAGCTCCATAGATTGTTGTACCTCATCCAATTGCCCAGACATATTTTGTTAAGTTGCTTCCAACTTATCCTGATTGGATTAAAGTTTTTCATGTCTGGAAAGGATAGTCTTCATTTGCTTTTGCATCTCAAGCTCAAACTTAAATTTTACCTCATAAAAGGCATCCTTGAGTTTTTCCATTTGAGAGTTTGTTGTATCCTGAGTAGTCTGAAGGGATTTGAACATCAAAGCAGAAGCCTTGAGATGGGTGAGTACATCAGGATTTGAGAATTGTTTCTCAGCTATCTCCAAGTGTTGTGCAGCATGAGGAACAATAATAGGAAAAGTTGGATCCTTTCAATTAGATACCCACTCCTCATCTAAGTACTTCTTGGTGTTTATAATATCCAATTCAGCTATCTTCAGCTTCTTTTCTCTTTCTGACATGCCTTTAGGAAAGATGATTTAATCAAGATCTAACTGCACATTGATGTTTTGTAACATCCCCAAATTCGGGGTCAGGATTCTGTGTCGTCACGCAATCCTTCAATCATATGTAACATGCATTAACTCAATAATCCAATAATTCCATATCACAGACCCCCAATCTCACACACTCACAAGTTATAGCCTTAGAAACGACATACAACAAGTATCATCTATTATTAAAACTCAAATGTACCTTACAGGATCTCAAACAATTATTCATAACCTCTACATGAAGTTACAATAATTACGACTGATATCTTATACCTATCCGATACTCTGGCCCACCTGAGACAAAGCTGCCAGGGATTCTCCCCATGACTGCAAGCGACTAAGTCCCACACCGACATACTGGTTATTCTAGTTATGTTGTGACATTTAAAAGAAGGCAATAGTGAGTAATCATGCTCAGCCATAATAATCAACAATATGAAAGGACTGTTAAAGAAATTATAATAATCTGTATAAAGATATGTATTTATTCAAAGTAGTTTTCTTGGTGATACACACCTCTTTTCAAAATAATTCTTTGATTGACTTATTAGTCTGCAAATACCTTAATGTAAACCCATCACCTAGTCTTGGGTTACAGTATTGCATCTCAATTCCAATTGGAAGAATAGGACATTCACTGAAACCATTGCATACGATGATCAGTCGTACTACGGAAAATCAGTAACCTTTTCTACTAGTAGAAGGATGACACCTTCGTATTCCGGTTATCGCCCTTGCCGCATACGGGCTATGTGTCCCATTTCGGGTATATTCACACTTCGCAGGTCCTTAGGTACATATAGTACTGTCTCCCATGGTACCGGCAGTCTCCCCAATACACGAAGTACTGGATCTCTATCCCTCCATTATCCTTTAAGAAATTATATCATATTCCAAGAACTCGTACTCTTCGAGTTCCCAAAGCATTTAGTTTATTGATAGGTACAACTCATGTTGCTAATATATATATATATGTACTTCCGAGAATTTTCGGAGGAAGTACTAGGATAATGTTAGTTGACTGTTGTCAACAGATAAATAAATGAGGGGGGTTTCTTTTGAAACTATATTCAAAATATTTAAAATATGTCAAGGTAATATTCTTCGACGGTCTGAAATTATACGAATGATTTTCTGAAATTCAAAAAATATTTT
Organism: Apium graveolens; assembly: GCF_009905375.1. Lineage (NCBI taxonomy): Eukaryota > Viridiplantae > Streptophyta > Magnoliopsida > Apiales > Apiaceae > Apium > Apium graveolens. Next base: position 300,134,604 of record NC_133648.1, on the reverse strand, counting down.
CAGTCGGGTTTTATGATTTTTAAATCATATTAAATCATTTAATAAATAATTATTAAATAATTAAACCACGAATAATTATATTTTAAAGGAATATTTGAATTAATATTCCTGAACTAATTTATGTTTAACTAATTAAAGTAATCTTTAATAGATATAAGTAATCCAGTTTGAAATAAAAAATTGTTGGAGAATACTTCTCCTATTTAAAATGAATATTCAAAATAATATTCATTGTTCGAGTAGTTAAATATAGTTGAGGGAAAACAATCTTTGGAAATCGTTTTAAATCAAATTTGAGGTATTTAATACTTCGCAAGTGGACATTGAGTCCCTTGGAATAAAATAAGTGCGGACTTTTAGTCGTCCAAAACGTCTCCGGAATGCTTCCGGGTTTTTAAATAAATTATATCGACTGACACTTGGTCTATAATATATAATACCACGCTACTCGTTAGCATAAATATTCTTAAATATAACAACTCCAGAATACTTCCGGGTTTTATAAACTTACACCGACCAATCCTTGGTCTAAATATATCGTTTCAAATCTGGTATTTTTATTATGCCAAAATTTTCATATCTTATGATTCAATATATAACAATTTGTAAATCACTGTAAAACATTTATCATGCTTATATTGCATTATTTAAAAGAAATCACAACACAACAGTTCTTAAAAGGTTGGGTTTGAAAACTTGCTTGAAGTCCAAGATACGTTTTCTTACTTGCTCTTGTTCCGGGTTTTCTAATCAACAAATATCATAATCTTAATCAGTATTCCTAGTCCCATCACCGACTTATATTTTTAATAAGTTCAATACTTCATAATTTTCAATATTCGACCGACTCAAAATAAGTATCGATCCTTGGTCGAAACGGACGGTCAAAATGGTCTTCTAGAGTTGACTTTACCGAATGTTACTATTACGCGACTCGAACTCTAACATTTTTATTAAATCGTAAAATTAATATTTTAATACGAAACCATCTCGAGGAGATTCTTGAGTGCTTATAATATTTATCATAAAAGTTTCATTTTGATAAAATGAATTTAACTAGGTGAAAAACATTTCAAAAGTTCGGTCAACTACGGAGTTTTACTATTTAAACCGCTTTCACTAAAATGTTGATATCTCTCAAACCGTTAACTTAATTGATGCACCGTTTTCACGTGCGTGATCCACACAAAATTTAGAACATATCATTTCAAAACAATTTTCTAGTAACAGGGGTTAAAATCCCAAAGTGGCAGTTTTTTAACAGTGGGTTACATTGGGTGTTTTTACTCCGTGCGACCTCGACTCCGATATTTTTATAAAATTTAAAAATCAATATTTTTACTTGAAATTTTTATGGAAGTTAAAAAAACTCTATTTTTTACTCTCTGTAAAAATTTCATGATTTTTAAATAATTTTAAGTCAATCATTTCTATTTATAAAATTCGTAATTTGTAGCAGTTTTTGTCGCGTAAATCACTTTTACTAAAACAGTCATAACTTTGGATCCGTAAATTAAAATCAAGCGATTCAAGCGCCTAAACGATCCTCATAATATTTTCTATCATAATCAATTATCAATTTTCAAGAAACTATAGTTTATACATTCAGGAACTTCTGTAGAAACTTAAGTTGAGTTTTGTTCATTTTAACGAGGTTACGATTACGATCCGAGTTTCGTTTACGTCTTAAATCATTATACCGCCATCAACAACCATCAAATCATCATATAAACACTAAATCCTCTCAAGAACATCATGTTCTTGAGGCAACAATAATCAACCTTAAAACTAATTAACTAAACATCAAAATAATATCAAATCAATCATCAAAACCATACTTATATCCAAGATCCTTATTTTTCTTGAAACTTAAAACTTAAACAAAGTTTGGATGAAGGTTTATACATTTATTGGTAGCCTGGGAGGTCCTATTCATTATGGTTGAACCTTGGGAGGGATTGGTTATGCTTAAGGATCCTAAATCATGCCATGAAAATCAAGAAAACAAAAAAAGATTTTCGGAGTTACAATTCACCACAAATTTTGAGCAAGGATTTGACTATGCTATACTAATCCAATGACCATGAAATTTTGAACGTACCTTGTACATGATATGAGGAAGCTTTGGTTAAACTTTTGTGATTTTTGAATGATTAGAATATGAGATATGAATTTTTCTTCCCATGGTGTTCTTAGAAATCAGCATTGGATTTTTGGAGAGAGAGAGAGAGTTTGTTGCTTCTTGAAATGCTTCTTGTGTAAGATTTGTGTTATATGATTTGTATATATACTATACTAGTAAATATATACATATCCTAGTACATATCTTGCTAGCTTCCTATGCTTCCAAGCTAATCTATTTAGTTTAGGTTTTAGTCTTACTATTCCTAGCTTGTAGGTGATCATGCCATCTAGTTTAGGTTACTATTTATTAACCTAACCATGGTTAGTTTCTTACCATAGTTGCGGGAGCGGGCTTTCCTATGGGAGTCCCGCTGCGACCTGAACCACTCCCAAGCTCAACATCGGGTTGTTTAGTTAGCTTCGTTTGATACGTTTATTTATTCGTTTACGCATTCGCTCAATCGCTTATTCATTTTCGTAATAAATTCTCGTAAACGATTCGCGGTGTAAATCATTACTTATACGTTCTTTATGTTTTGAAGTATCATTCTTGGATTTCAATATGTAGGATTTTAAATTTGTAATTATATTGTGATTCCCGTAATCCTTGCTGGTTCGTAGATATGGTCATTTTTCAAAGTTCATTTTCTTCGAAAACTAATAGCGTTTTCATACACTCATTTGGTATGTATAATCACAATATCAACTCGGAATCTTAAATTAAAAACTCGTATATGGTGTGTTCACAAAAGTTTTTTATTAAACCGCAAGGTTACTATTCATAAAGATCTTTTACCGATGTCAAAATTTTGGGTTCTTACATATTCGATACATTAATATCATCTCCATCATCAGGCTCACTACCATGAACAGATTCATCATCAGTAACTGTGTAATATCCCATATTTTCAGATATTATTTTTATAATTATTTGGAATTGTTTATGTGAATTTTTTTAGTGAATTATATGATAATTGGAATTGATGTTTGGGTATTTATATGTGATATTATTTGAGTATTTGAATTTTTATATGTCCAGAACAAAATATAGATAATTAAGGTATTTTTCTGGTAATTTTTGGAGTGTTATATAATTTTATAATGATTTAAGAATTATTAATTATTTTCTGAATAATTACAAAATTATTTTATAAAGCCGGGAATCGTTCAACCTCAACCGTTTTTGCGTTTTTACAACCCGAAACTCTTCCGAAAACTCCTTCCTAATATAACCTGGTAATTCCGGACATTTTCCGTGTTTTGACTTTTTCGATCCGGATTACGGTTTGATCCGTGCGCGGCCCGGCGCAAGATTTTCGGTATGATAACCATTTCGATAAATCAGCAAAACCCGTATTCTCGAGAGACGGGATATTTTTACATTATTTTCTTATATGGTGTTTTATGAAAAGCCCGGTTTTGATGATTATCCAATTTTTGTATTAAATTGTATCATTTTTAAAGTTACTTAGCGGCTAAGTAATCTATTTTTGGATCCGATATATAAGTGTAAATTCAGTATTAAATTCCAAAATATTTCAAAAATCATGAAACTTATATTTTATTAGTATTTGAATATTTCGAGAATTTTCAAATTATTTCAAAAAAAATTCGGGTTATATTTACCCGCACTTTGGTTCGTTAAATCGTAAAATCCGGATATGACGCGTGTTTTATAAATGTTTTAAAAATTATGAAGATTTTATTTTATTAGTTTTAAAATATTCCGAGAATTTTAGAAATATTTCGGTTTCATAAAAATTTTCGGACCGGGCCCCTATCGGGACGTAAAAACCCACAAAAAAAATAGATTTTTATTTTTATAAAATTGTGGGACTATCAAATATTTTATATTTTCGCATTTTTAAAATATTCATAATTTTTAGAAAATTTTGATATAAATTTTATATTTATTTGATTAAATATTATTCCCCGCTATTTATTAATTTTGGGCTAATTTTAATTATGTCGTATTAATTTTTAGTTAAAAAAAACGTGTAACCTACCCAGCCCCACCCCTGCCACGCACACTCCCCACCCCCTGTACCCGAGTATACACCCCCTCCCCATTTCCTTTACCAAAAAACAGTACTCCCTCTCTCTTCTCTCTGTCTCTCTGTCCCTCCCTGTTTATATACTTTTCAATTTTCAAAAATTCATATCTCTCAAACCGTACATCCAAATTTCAATTGGTATATATATTACGAGGTTTTGAGAAGAAAATTTGCGGAGCATATTTTCCGTTTTAATTTATTTTCGGGGCGTAGAAAAAGAGTTTGGAGGCGGTGATTACTCCACATGGCATCTCAGCGTGTATATGTCTATGGCTATTAATTTCGGATTTTTCTGGAGATATTTTCCGGACATCAGATATTCTCTTCGGGGCGATCAAAATTTATTTTGGGTAACGATTTCGAAATTCCGCCTTCGTACTTATGTATATTATTGCATGTTAGTGTTTATATATTTATTTCATAGTTTTTAGAAATTGTTGGAGAAGTCACTTTTGGTCCGAGTTTTGGTTTAGGTGGCCGTGTTATTCATTTCTGGAGTGTTCATACGCATAAATATAAATTATTGTGTTGATTGTTGTTGGTTGTGTCGATATGATATCGACTGGCAGTCCGAGAAATAGAGGAGGTTCTGTCCGATTTCCAAGAAAATATTATTTTTAGTTCTGAAGATTATTATTTTTATTATTATTCGAAAATAAATCCAAATTATTTAGTTAATGAATTTTAATTGATTATTTAATTCGAGTTAATTATTTCTTATGATTTAAAAATTCTGAAAAATTGTTCGAGCTTTAAAATATTATTCTAAATTATTTTCCAGGCTCGATAATTCTTATAAAATTACTTTCGGGTGTTCGAGCCTTATTATTTAGTTATAAAATGATTCGGAGACCCGTTTTAATTCCGAAAAATGTTCAAAAATTCATAATAAATAAACCGTTCGTCCGTTTAATACGAGACGAACGCCCCTAGACTCAGAAAAATATTCCGCTTTCAATAAAAATACTTTCGAGACCCAAATCCTTTTGTTTTGAAAGGACGATTGTTTTACAAGTCATTCTGAGTCGATTGTTGATCGAAAAATCATATCTTTGACCCGATTTTAGTTTAAACATACCGAGTCGAACCTTTTGACGAACCGAGGGATGCGTGTTATAAATTATGTGATACATGAGTTATGTGCTTACGTGCTATGTGAATTATGTGCGTACGTGGGTCAAGTGTCTTGTGTTTGACTGTTTCCTTTATGTGTGGGCTATCGTATGGGTAGACATTAGGGTTTTGACGCGCAGTTCGTCGAGTTATTATCATTTAGACGATTAAAGCTATATCTTTTAATTATAGATGCGGATCGTTCGAGTGATCAGGACAAGGTGTTGGATAAAGAATTAAATGGAATGGTATTGGATATTGGGCTTCTAGCAATCGCAGGAGCAGCAGATCGGTGAAGTGTTGAAAAGAAAGATGGTGATATTTTAAGAAAGAATGTCAGAATAGATGCGTATTTGCGAGTGTGACTAACTACTAAAACCCAAAGGCAAGTATTCCTATCAATACTTATTGTTCAAGTGATATTCATTTTGAATCTTATCATGCATGTATTGTTTTCCCTATTCTCTGTTCAGAATAGATAAATGTTTTACATGTCGCTGAATTAAATGCTTCTGTTTATGCAAGTACTCATCTGTTATTCTATGTTCAGAATAGCTAAGTGATTTTACTTATCCAATTATCCGATTTACAAATGTTTTGGATTTTGATAAAAGTGATTTGGTTGTGAAGATTACAAAATTATTTTATATAGCCGGGAATCGTTCAACCGTAATCATTTTTACATTTTTACAACCTGAAACTGTTCCGAAAACTCCTTTTTTAACCTAATCTGGTAATTCCGGACATTTTCTGTGTTTTGACTTTTTCGATCCGGATTACGGTTTGACCTGTGCGCGGGCCGACGCAAGATTTTCGGTACAATAACCATTTCGATTAATCAACAAAACCCGTATTCTCGAGAGACGGGATATTTTTACATTATTTTCGTATATGGTGTTTTATGAAAAGCCCGGTTTTGACGATTATCCAATTCTGGTATTAAATTGTACCGTTTTTATAGTTACTTAGCGGCTAAGTAATCTATTTTTGGATCCGATATAGAAGTGTAAATTCAGTATTAAATTCCAGAATATTTCAAAAATCATGAAACTTATATTTTATTAGTATTTGAATATTTCGAGAATTTTCAAATTATTTCAAAAAAAATTCGGGTTATATTTACCCGCACTTTTGTTCATTAAATCATAAAATGCGGATATGACGCGTGTTTTATAAATGTTTTAAAAATTATGAAGATTTTATTTTATTAGTTTTAAAATATTCCGAGAATTTTAGAAATATTTAGGTTTCATAAAAATTATCGGACCGGGCACCTATCGGAATCTAAAACCCCACAAAAAAATCAAATTTTTATTTTTTTAAAATCGTGCAACTATCAAATATTTTATATTTTTGTATTTTTGAAATATTCATAATTTTTAGAAAATTTTGATATAAATTTTATATTTATTTGATTAAATATTATTCCCCGCTATTTATTAATTTTGGGCTAATTTTAATTATGTCGTATTAATTTTTAGTTTAAAAAAAACGTGTAACCTACCCAGCCCCACCCCTGCCACGCACACCCCCCACCCCTATACCCGAGTACACACCCCCTCCCCATTTCCTTTACCAAAAAACAATACTCCCTCTCTCTTCTCTCTGTCTCTCTGTCCCTCCCTGTTTATATACTTTTCAATTTTCAAAAATTCATATCTCTCAAACCGTACATCCAAATTTCAATTGGTATATATATAAACGATCAGCGCTTCGATACCTACGCATAGGTATATATATTGTGTGGTTTTGAGAAGAAAATTTGCGGAGCATATTTTCCGTTTTAATTTATCTTCGGGGCGTAGAAAAAGAGTTTGGAGGCGGTGATTACTCCACATGGCATCTCAGCGTGTATATGTCTATGGCTATTAATTTCGGATTTTTCTGGAGATATTTTCCGGACATCAGATATTCTCTTCGGGGTGATCAAAATTTATTTTGGGTAACGATTTCGAAATTTCGCCTTCGTACTTGTGTATATTATTGCATGTTAGTGTTTATATATTTATTTCATAGTTTTTAGAAATTGTTGGAGGAGTCACTTTTGGTCCGAGTTTTGGTTCAGGTGGCCGTTTTATTCATTTCTGGAGTGTTTATACGCGTAAATATAAATTATTGTGTTGATTGTTGTTGGTTGTGTCGATATGATATCGACTGGCAGTCCGAGAAATAGAGGAGGTTCTGTCCGATTTTCAAGAAAATATTATTTTTAGTTCTGAAGATTATTATTTTTATTATTATTCGAAAATAAATCCAAATTATTTAGTTAATTAATTTTAATTGATTATTTAATTCGAGTTAATTATTTCTTATGATTTAAAAATTCTGAAAAATTGTTCGAGCTTTAAAATATTATTCTAAATTATTTTCCAGGCTCGATAATTCTTATAAAATTACTTTCGGGTGTTCGAGCCTTATTATTTAGTTATAAAATGATTCGGAGACCCGTTTTAATTCCGAAAAATGTTCAAAAATTCATAATAAATAAACCGTCCGTCCGTTTAATACGAGACGAACGCCCCTAGACTCAGAAAAATATTCCGCTTTCAATAAAAATACTTTCGAGACCCAAATCCTTTTGTTTTGAAAGGCCGATTGTTTTACAAGTCATTCTGAGTCGATTGTTGATCGAAAAATCATATCTTTGACCCGATTTTAGTTTAAACATACCGAGTCGAACCTTTTGACGAACCGAGGGATGCGTGTTATAAATTATGTGATACATGAGTTATGTGCTTACGTGCTATGTGAATTATGTGCGTACGTGGGTCAAGTGTCTTGTGTTTGACTGTTTCCTTTATGTGTAGGCTATCGTATGGGTAGACATTAGGGTTTTGATGCGCAGTTCGTCGAGTTATTATCATTTAGACGATTAAAGCTATATCTTTTAATTATAGATGCGGATCGTTCGAGTGATCAGGACAAGGTGTTGGATAAAGAATTAAATGGAATGGTATTGGATATTGGGCTTCTAGCAATCGCAGGAGCAGCAGATCGGTGAAGTGTTGAAAAGAAAGATGGTGATATTTTAAGAAAAAATGTCAGAATAGATGCGTATTTGCGAGTGTGACTAACTACTAAAACCCAAAGGCAAGTATTCCTATCAATACTTATTGTTCAAGTGATATTCATTTTGAATCTTATCATGCATGTATTGTTTTCCCTATTCTCTGTTCAGAATAGATAAATGTTTTACATGTCGCTGAATTAAATGCTTCTGTTTATGCAAGTACTCATCTGTTATTCTATGTTCAGAATAGCTAAGTGATTTTACTTATCCAATTATCCGATTTACAAATGTTTTGGATTTTGATAAAAGTGATTTGGTTGTGAATATTACAAAATTATTTTATATAGCCGGGAATCGTTCAACCGCAATCATTTTTACATTTTTACAACCTGAAATGTTCCGAAAACTCCTTTTTTAACCTAATCTGGTAATTCCGGACATTTTCTGTGTTTTGACTTTTTCGATCCGGATTACGGTTTGACCCGTGCGCGGGCCGACGCAAGATTTTCGGTACAATAACCATTTCGATTAATCAACAAAACCCGTATTCTCGAGAGATGGGATATTTTTACATTATTTTCGTATATGGTGTTTTATGAAAAGCCCGGTTTTGACGATTATCCAATTCTGGTATTAAATTGTACCATTTTTATAGTTACTTAGCGGCTAAGTAATCTATTTTTGGATCCGATATAGAAGTGTAAATTCAGTATTAAATTCCAGAATATTTTAAAAATCATGAAACTTATATTTTATTAGTATTTGAATATTTCGAGAATTTTCAAATTATTTCAAAAAAAATTCGGGTTATATTTACCCGCACTTTTGTTCATTAAATCATAAAATGCGGATATGACGCGTGTTTTATAAATGTTTTAAAAATTATGAAGATTTTATTTTATTAGTTTTAAAATATTCCGAGAATTTTAGAAATATTTAGGTTTCATAAAAATTATCGGACCGGGCACCTATCGGAATCTAAAACCCCACAAAAAAAATCAGATTTTTATTTTTTTAAAATCGTGCAACTATCAAATATTTTATATTTTTGTATTTTTGAAATATTCATAATTTTTAGAAAATTTTGATATAAATTTTATATTTATTTGATTAAATATTATTCCCCGCTATTTATTAATTTTGGGCTAATTTTAATTATGTCGTATTAATTTTTAGTTTAAAAAAAACGTGTAACCTACCCAGCCCCAGCCCCACCCCTGCCACGCACACCCCCCACCCCTATACCCGAGTACACACCCCCTCCCCATTTCCTTTACCAAAAAACAATACTCCCTCTCTCTTCTCTCTGTCTCTCTGTCCCTCCCTGTTTATATACTTTTCAATTTTCAAAAATTCATATCTCTCAAACCGTACATCCAAATTTCAATTGGTATATATATAAACGATCAGCGCTTCGATACCTACGCATAGGTATATATATTGCGAGGTTTTGAGAAGAAAATTTGCGGAGCATATTTTCCGTTTTAATTTATTTTCGGGGCGTAGAAAAAGAGTTTGGAGGCGGTGATTACTCCACATGGCATCTCAGCGTGTATATGTCTATGGCTATTAATTTCGGATTTTTCTGGAGATATTTTCCGGACATCAGATATTCTCTTCGGGGTGATCAAAATTTATTTTGGGTAACGATTTCGAAATTTCGCCTTCGTACTTGTGTATATTATTGCATGTTAGTGTTTATATATTTATTTCATAGTTTTTAGAAATTGTTGGAGGAGTCACTTTTGGTCCGAGTTTTGGTTCAGGTGGCCGTTTTATTCATTTCTGGAGTGTTTATACGCGTAAATATAAATTATTGTGTTGATTGTTGTTGGTTGTGTCGATATGATATCGACTGGCAGTCCGAGAAATAGAGGAGGTTCTGTCCGATTTTCAAGAAAATATTATTTTTAGTTCTGAAGATTATTATTTTTATTATTATTCGAAAATAAATCCAAATTATTTAGTTAATTAATTTTAATTGATTATTTAATTCGAGTTAATTATTTCTTATGATTTAAAAATTCTGAAAAATTGTTCGAGCTTTAAAATATTATTCTAAATTATTTTCCAGGCTCGATAATTCTTATAAAATTACTTTCGGGTGTTCGAGCCTTATTATTTAGTTATAAAATGATTCGGAGACCCGTTTTAATTCCGAAAAATGTTCAAAAATTCATAATAAATAAACCGTTCGTCCGTTTAATACGAGACGAACGTCCCTAGACTCAGAAAAATATTCCGCTTTCAATAAAAATACTTTCGAGACCCAAATCCTTTTGTTTTGAAAGGCCGATTGTTTTACAAGTCATTCTGAGTCGATTGTTGATCGAAAAATCATATCTTTGACCCGATTTTAGTTTAAACATACCGAGTCGAACCTTTTGACGAACCGAGGGATGCGTGTTATAAATTATGTGATACATGAGTTATGTGCTTACGTGCTATGTGAATTATGTGCGTACGTGGGTCAAGTGTCTTGTGTTTGACTGTTTCCTTTATGTGTGGGCTATATCGTATGGGTAGACATTAGGGTTTTGATGCGCAGTTCGTCGAGTTATTATCATTTAGACGATTAAAGCTATATCTTTTAATTATAGATGCGGATCGTTCGAGTGATCAGGACAAGGTGTTGGATAAATAATTAAATGGAATGGTATTGGATATTGGGCTTCTAGCAATCGCAGAAGCAGCAGATCGGTGAAGTGTTGAAAAGAAAGATGGTGATATTTTAAGAAAAAATGTCAGAATAGATGCGTATTTGCGAGTGTGACTAACTACTAAAACCCAAAGGCAAATATTCCTATCAATACTTATTGTTCAAGTGATATTCATTTTGAATCTTATCATGCATGTATTGTTTTCCCTATTCTCTGTTCAGAATAGATAAATGTTTTACATGTCGCTGAATTAAATGCTTCTGTTTATGCAAGTACTCATCTGTTATTCTATGTTCAGAATAGCTAAGTGATTTTACTTATCCAATTATCCGATTTACAAATGTTTTGGATTTTGATAAAAGTGATTTGGTTGTGAATATTACAAAATTATTTTATATAGCCGGGAATCGTTCAACCGCAATCATTTTTACATTTTTACAACCTGAAACTGTTCCGAAAACTCCTTTTTTAACCTAATCTGGTAATTCCGGACATTTTCTGTGTTTTGACTTTTTCGATCCGGATTACGGTTTGACCCGTGCGCGGGCCGACGCAAGATTTTCGGTACAATAACCATTTCGATTAATCAACAAAACCCGTATTCTCGAGAGATGGGATATTTTTACATTATTTTCGTATATGGTGTTTTATGAAAAGCCCGGTTTTGACGATTATCCAATTCTGGTATTAAATTGTACCGTTTTTATAGTTACTTAGCGGCTAAGTAATCTATTTTTGGATCCGATATAGAAGTGTAAATTCAGTATTAAATTCCAGAATATTTCAAAAATCATGAAACTTATATTTTATTAGTATTTGAATATTTCGAGAATTTTCAAATTATTTCAAAAAAAATTCGGGTTATATTTACCCGCACTTTTGTTCATTAAATCATAAAATGCGGATATGACGCGTGTTTTATAAATGTTTTAAAAATTATGAAGATTTTATTTTATTAGTTTTATAATATTCCGAGAATTTTAGAAATATTTAGGTTTCATAAAAATTATCGGACCGGGCACCTATCGGAATCTAAAACCCCACAAAAAAAATCAGATTTTTATTTTTTTAAAATCGTGCAACTATCAAATATTTTATATTTTTGTATTTTTGAAATATTCATAATTTTTAGAAAATTTTGATATAAATTTTATATTTATTTGATTAAATATTATTCCCCGCTATTTATTAATTTTGGGCTAATTTTAATTATGTCGTATTAATTTTTAGTTTAAAAAAAACGTGTAACCTACCCAGCCCCAGCCCCACCCCTGCCACGCACACCCCCCACCCCTATACCCGAGTACACACCCCCTCCCCATTTCCTTTACCAAAAAACAATACTCCCTCTCTCTTCTCTCTGTCTCTCTGTCCCTCCCTGTTTATATACTTTTCAATTTTCAAAAATTCATATCTCTCAAACCGTACATCTAAATTTCAATTGGTATATATATAAACGATCAGCGCTTCGATACCTACGCATAGGTATATATATTGCGAGGTTTTGAGAAGAAAATTTGCGGAGCATATTTTCCGTTTTAATTTATTTTCGGGGCGTAGAAAAAGAGTTTGGAGGCGGTGATTACTCCACATGGCATCTCAGCGTGTATATGTCTATGGCTATTAATTTCGGATTTTTCTGGAGATATTTTCCGGACATCAGATATTCTCTTCGGGGTGATCAAAATTTATTTTGGGTAACGATTTCGAAATTTCGCCTTCGTACTTGTGTATATTATTGCATGTTAGTGTTTATATATTTATTTCATAGTTTTTAGAAATTGTTGGAGGAGTCACTTTTGATCCGAGTTTTGGTTCAGGTGGCCGTTTTATTCATTTCTGGAGTGTTTATACGCGTAAATATAAATTATTGTGTTGATTGTTGTTGGTTGTGTCGATATGATATCGACTGGCAGTCCGAGAAATAGAGGAGGTTCTGTCCGATTTCCAAGAAAATATTATTTTTAGTTCTGAAGATTATTATTTTTATTATTATTCGAAAATAAATCCAAATTATTTAGTTAATTAATTTTAATTGATTATTTAATTCGAGTTAATTATTTCTTATGATTTAAAAATTCTGAAAAATTGTTCGAGCTTTAAAATATTATTCTAAATTATTTTCCAGGCTCGATAATTCTTATAAAATTATTTTCGGGTGTTTGAGCCTTATTATTTAGTTATAAAATGATTCGGAGACCCGTTTTAATTCCGAAAAATGTTTAAAAATTCATAATAAATAAACCGTTCGTCCGTTTAATACAAGACGAACGCCTCTAGACTCAGAAAAATATTCCGATTTCAATAAAAATACTTTCGAGACCCAAATCCTTTTGTTTTGAAAGGCCGATTGTTTTACAAGTCATTCTGAGTCGATTGTTGATCGAAAAATCATATCTTTGACCCGATTTCAGTTTTAAACATACCGAGTCGAACCTTTTGACGAACCGAGGGGTGTGTGTTATAAATTATATGATACATGAGTTATGTGCTTACGTGCTATGTGAATTATGTGCGTACGTGGGTCAAGAGTCTTGTGTTTGACTGTTTCCTTTATGTGTGGGCTATCATATGGGTAGACATTAGGGTTTTGACGCGCAGTTCGTCGAGTTATTATCGTTTAGATGATTAAAGCTATATCTTTTAATTATAGATGCGGATCGTTCGAGTGATCAGGACAAGGTGTTGGATAAAGAATGAAATGGAATGGTATTGGATATTGGGCTTCTAGCAATCGCAGGAGCAGCACATCGGTGAAGTGTTGAAAAGAAAGATGGTGATATTTTAAGAAAGAATGTCAGAATAGATGCGAATTTGCGAGTGTCACTAACTACTAAAACCCAAAGGCAAGTATTCCTATCATCACTTATTGTTCAAGTGATATTTATTTTGAATCTTATCATGCAGGTATTGTTTTCCCTATTCTCAGTTAAGAATAGCTAATGTTTTACATGTCGCTGAGTTAAATGATTTTGTTTATGCAAGTACTCATCTGTTATTCTATGTTCAGAATAGCTAAGTGATTTTACTTATCCAATTATCGGATTTATAAATATTTTGGATTTTGATAAAAGTGATTTGGTTGCGAATATTTCCCCCAAGAAATGGGGGAACCTATTCTCAGTTCAGAATAGATAAATGTTTTACATGTCGCTGAATTAAATGATTCTGTTTATGCAAATACTCATCTGTTATTCTATGTTCAGAATAGCTAAGTGATTTTACTTATCCAATTATCGGATTTATAAATGTTTTGGATTTTGATAAAAGTGATTTCGTTGTCAATTATTTTAGGTGTCAATTATTTTGACCCCTTCTCAATAAAAGGTTTTAAGATTGGATCATAATTGCGTAAGTGACCGGGACGGACGGTCCAGCGGAGGGCTATTTCTAAGTGCCATATGGAATATTATGACACAATTTTTGCCACAGGCAGCTATATTGCCTTTTGTTTGAGTACTCGTGTTTTTGGGGTCACGTTTCTACGAATCATGACCTTTTGCTATCACACGGGCTGATCAGCATGTGATAGTACGTCCGTCGGAGAATGATCCCAATCTAAATTATCATATCATTTTTGATATTCATAGAATAAATGATTTATCAACTGAATCTGTTTTGGATAATGGTAAAATACAGTGTTGATTCAGATTCTGATTTATGCTAATACTTATGTTGTTGTTAAATATCAAAGGTGGTATTAGTATAGATGATTGATGTTGACTTCAGTATGGGTGTTGTGAGCATCAAAGTTCGTATTGATATCTAATTTGATATGACAGCAAAATAAGTTTTAATTTGAAGAGTTCGGTTTTAAGTAAAGTTTATGATTCAATCCATAATCATTGTTTCTTGTTATTATTGTTTACGATATTTTCGTAACCACTGTTTTACGAGTTTTATTCTCGTCAAGATTCAAAGTATTGCTGAAGCATTTCGCTCAAAAATATCAAAATAGTTTTGAATACAATTAAGGAATCAATTCTGGGGTTCTTCAACAAAAATTTTATGATTCAACAATTATGATTTCAAATGTTCTGCTCTAATGCAGATGTCAGTTTATTATGGATTAAAAACTAAGGCTATTATTTGTTGTATTTATTACTAAGGTTCGGGAGCTCAAGGCCTTTAATGGCTGCTCTCGTGTTTCGTAGCTTAATTCTGCCTTTACGAGATGCCTACGTATCTCTGTGAATTAGAGAATCAAGCCAAAAAACGTAGTTCTGATCTGTGGGGTGAGACCCCTTATATAAATGTGGGAATCATTGAATTGGACTTAGTATAGGAGACTCGGTGGTCAAGTCTCTGAATTAAGATGGACTTAGAAGTCCTAGGAAGTAGGAAGCTGATTCCTTATCCTATGAGGTTCCTTGAAGGCCAATCTACAAGGATTTATATCCCCATTAGGACTTATCTTAATAGCTATTTTTCTCCCTTATTAATTAATTATGAAATTAATAAATAATCAGGGTTTTGGGCCTTCTTTGTTCCACCAGGCCTGATCTGGTCCATCAGGCCTGATCAATATGTTAGCCTTTCTGGTCTGAATATCATACATCTTTTTATTGGGCCTAGAAGCTCACACCTTGTATAATCAATGTAATATTTATACAATCAGGATTTATTTATCCCTATCATTTTCCCCCCAACTTTTGGGAAACCGTATAAGATTTCGCAGAAGTTAAGTTCATTCGTTCCCTTGCAGGGTATCGTTTTTGCGTAAAGTGTGGAGCGACCTAAACATTTACAACGATTTTCTTTTATTCCTTTTATTCAGGAATTATCTTAATTTTTAGGAATTTTTCCCAAAATTCTGGGATTTTCCCTTAATTCTGGAATTTATCCTCAATTTTCTGGATTTTTTCCTTAATTTTGGGATTTATCCTCAATTTTCTGGATTTTTCCCATATTTCTGGCTTAAAATAGATCAGGATTGATACCAAATCGATCAGGAATCCTGGTCGAAATCGACCAGGGTCCTAATTGACTTTACTGTAATATTGTCACTCTGGTCGATGGCATCTTCGATCAGGATTCATGCAACATCGATCAGGATTCCTGATCGATTTCGATTAGGATTCTGATCGAACTAACTCACAATACTCCACTCTAATCGATGGCAAAATCGATCAGGATTTATACAAAAATCAATCAGGATTCATGCAACATCGATCAGGATTCCTGATCGATTTCGATCAGGAATCTGATCGAACTAACTCACAATACTCCACTCTAATCGATGGCAAAATCGATCAGGATTTATACAAAAATTGATCAGGATTCATGCAACATCGATCAGGATTCTTGATCGATTTCGATCAGGATTCTGATCGAACTAACTCACAATACTCCACTCTAATCGATAGCAAAATCGATCAAGATTTATACAAAAATCGATCAGGATTCTGATCGATTAATACATATTGGTAACTTTCTGTTCGTATGAAAATTCGATCATGATTTTATCCTTTTCGATTAGGAATCTGATCGAACTAAGTAACCTTTTGCCCTTCTAATCGAATGAAATATCGATCAGGGCTTTTTACTTTATCGATCAGGGCTCTGATCGAACTAAGTGGATTTTTACCCTTTCGATCGAATGAAAATTCGATCAGGGCTCCTTACTTTGTCGACTAGGACTCTGATCGAACTAAGGGGCTTTTTACCCTTTCAATCGAATGTAAATTCGATCAGGGCTCCTTACTTTGTCGACCAGGACTCTGATCGAATTATTTCTTCAAAATTCTAGTTGATATTTGACCCTTCAATTTCCATTGGTGCTTCTAGATTATTCCTGATACTTCTTGATAATGGGCCTTTTAAGTTGGGCCTGGCTATATGGGCCTAAAAACGCCTCGTATTCCGAGCTTTTTGCTTATATAAGAGTAGTGAGAAGTGAGAATCCTCACTTCACTCCTCACTTCTCAACTTTCTTTCAAAATTTTCTTAGAGTTCTCTCCTTAGAAGGCGATTTCCGGTGACTTCAGCCACCGCAGCTCCACCTTTCTCAAGTTTTTCTGGGTTTCAAGCATTCATCCGAAGCATATCAATGGCGGATCGTGACTTGGCTCGTTTGGGGAAGATGAATGTTTCTAAGAGAGGTACAAACATTCAAATTCAATCTCCATATACTTCCTTAATTGATATGATAAACTCTAAAGGTGATGAATATCCCTCTCTATCTGAGTTAGATTCGTATAACCATGGTAACACCTTTCATAAATTAGAGGATAGGATTGAGTCCCTGAATACTCTGTATAAACTTCCACCTTATCTTAGGATTACCCCAGCTGCCCCCAGGGATAGGACATGTAACTGGGAGGGGGATACCTTATTTATTTATCGAGGAGCCCTGAACGCGGATCTTAGGTTTCCATTTCACGAATTTATTCCTCGTCTACTTGCAGATGTAAAAATTAATCCTTGTCAACATCCCCCTAAAGCATGGAGAAATATTCTCTGTTTTATGGTTCTTTGTCTTAAAAACAATTTTCCTCTTTCTGTAGCTGTCTTTAGGAAAGTTTTTCAATTTTATAATAGTTCCATGAGTCAACCGGGTTGGGTTTTAATTCATCAACGGCCCATAATTCCCCATATTTTTTATAGCAACTCCATAGTGGAGAATAACCCTAAATGGAGGGATGAGTTTGTTAGGCTGACCTGGGCCGGGGGTGATTGGGCCACACTCTTCCGTAGGCCCTTTTGTAAAGTATCAGATGGTAGTCCTGGTAGCATCAGGTTAACTGATGAGGAGGAGGTGGCCTATCAAGCCTTAATTTCAGATGATGGGAAAACAGACACCTGGACCCTTTTAGAGGAGCTTTCCTTGAAGAAAGTTGGTCTCTCTCAGGCCAGTGATAAGGGTAAATTTATAACTGCATAGCTATTTTTCCTTCCCTTTAATTGTAACTTTTTTTATCTTCTGCAATTTAATATTCCTTCTACTTTTTCTTTCAGCTTGTGAGGCTATTAATAACGTCAACAGGCCTAGGGAAGGGGAATCTGGTCGCCAGAAGAGGGCCAAGCTAAACAGGGACCCCAGGGGCAAGCCTGATGCTCCTGCTTTCCTTAAGCCCCATGTCCCGGTGGTCGAGCTGGGGGACGATGTGGATCCTCCACTTAAGGCATATTCCTTCAGGCCTAACTGGGGCTTCAGGAGGAGCAATATGGTGGTTGGATCCACCAATCATGCTAAGGATTGGTCGTACCACTCTATCACTCCCCACGACTTTACTGACATTGTTACGGGGAGTGACATCGAGTCTATCGAGCTTCTGGGTTCTCAGGCCCAAGCTGCGGTAACTTTCTACTTTTTCTTTCTTTTTTAAATTCCAAATTTCTCATATTTCAATGAACTTGTGTTAACTCGTATTTCTTTGCAGTGTAACACCTATTTCCAGGCGTCCCTCCATCAGGCTAGGTCCTGGAAGGGTAACTCTGACGAGTTTGAGAAGGAGATGAAGAAATGGGAGGAGAGAGCTAAAGTCCTGGAGAAGAAGTTGGACACGAAGAAGGAGGAGCTGGCTAAGGCTCATTCTGAGCTGGTGAAACTGAGGAGCGATAAGGAAAAACTCATTGATGACTACATGGATTCTGACAAGTTTAGGAATCTCATGGAGATTCATGATGAGGGTCTTTACTCCCTTGAGTTTACTCAGGAATGGGATGCGGCCGTAAAGGCGGTTTCTGAGAGGCATCCAGGCTTAGTTGACCCTAAAGACTTTATAAGTCCTGAGCAGGCTGAGATGGAGGACAGCATAGATGCCCTCTTCAACTCTCCTCAGCCAGATGATCGCATCTTGGATCCTAACACTGCTTCTCCTCCCGCTTCTCCTGTGAAGGATACTGAAGGTGCTGATAAGGAGCAAGGAAATGAAGGCTCCCGCATGGAGGAGTAGTTTTTCTATTTTGTAATTTTATCCTTAACTTATGTTTGAACTTCGTTTGTATCAGAACTTGTTACCCTTAGGGGTTATTTCATATGCTGCTTTCCTTATTCGCATCTTTCTCCTTTATCTTTACAATACTTAATATGCATTTAAACTTGAACTAATTGACCCTTTGAATTGCGCAACGTGCACTCTTATAAAAGAATCCTTGAAGTCTTCCTTTTTTTAATGATCAAAGCATGATTTTTTGTTAAAACCACACAAGGTATTATCACAACTTAAACATCCATAGGTTGAAATAATTTCAAACTCATTAATATGAAGTCTAGTTTTCCAAAACCTTACATAGTATGGGTTGGACCCTTAACAATAATGACTCGACAATGTAAATTCTACTGGAATATAAAATCCTATGCAAGCAAAGCTTCAAGGTGCTTTTCAACCTACTTGTCATCCCGACAAGTGAGAATCGTATTCAGTTGCCCTACACATAGTAAACCTTCAGGTTTTGTGCATGCCAAGTTCTTGGGACTTCAAAACCATCCATTGTCTCCAGCTTGTAGGTTCCTCTACCTTGAACACTCTTGACTTTGTATGGCCCTTCCCAATTCGGGGCAAGCTTCCCTTTCTGTCCTACACCAGAATCTTCTATCTTCCTCAAGACTAGGTCACCTTGTTTGAAAAACCTTTCTTTAACCCTTAGATTGTAGTAGAATGAAGCCTTTTTCAGATATTCTACTATCTTTGCATGTGCCTCATCTCGCACTTCATCAATTAAGTCGAGAGCCAACCTTTGTCCTTCCTCATTTTCCTCAACATTGAAAGCTTGAATCCTTGGAGAGGAATGTGATATCTCCACGGGAACAACTGCTTCTGCCCCATATGCCAACATGAAGGGAGTTGCTCCATTCGTGACTCTACAGGTAGTCCTATAGGCCCATAATATTGGAAGTATCTCATCCACCCAATTATTTCTTGATTTCTCGATCCTCTTCTTTAGTCCATCCAGGATTATTCGATTTGGTACCTCCGCTTGCCCATTGGCTTACGGGTGAGCCACATCGGTGAACCGTAACTCAATTTCATTTTCTTCACAGTACTTCTTGAATTCCTCGTTGTTGAATTGTGTTCCGTTGTCGGTGACTAGGATACGGGGAATTCCATACCGGCACATAATATTTTCCCACAGGAATTGTGCAACCTGCTTAGTTATGATTTTGGCCAAGGGTTTGGCTTCAATCCACTTGGTGAAATAATCGATGGCTACAATCAGGAACTTCCTTTGTGTCGTGGCCATGGGGAAAGGCCTCAGAATATCCATTCCCCGCATAGAAAAGGGAATGGGAGAGTTGATAGAGGTCAGAATCTCGGGGGGTTGTCTAACAACAGGTGCATGCTTCTGACAGCGATCACACTTCTTCACATATTCTTTGGCATCAGCCATCATTTCTGGCCAATAGAAGCCTAAACGGGTTATCTTATGAGCCAAGGCCCTGCCCCCCGAGTGTTGCCCACAAATACCTTCATGCACTTCTTCAAGAGCCAAGCGTGCCTCATCGGGCCTGAGACACCTTAAGTAAGGAACCACGAAAGATCTTTTGTACAGAATCCCATCTATCAAAGAGCACCTTAGTGCCCGAACAGCTAACTTTCGTGCTTCAGTTGCATCGTTTGGCAACCAAGCGGTTTGAATGTGGGCCTTAATGGGATCTATCCATGATGTCCCCAGGCCTATAGGAGCTGCAAGCTTAATATCTATGCTTCGTGTCTTCAAAACACGGAAGTACACACTTCCTGAACTTTCCTCTATCTCGGTTGAAGCAAACTTTGATAATGCATCTGCCTTAGCATTTTCCTCCCTTGGAATGTGCTCAACATGGCATTCATTAAATTGGGTCATCACAGCCCTTATTAGGCGGACATACTTAGCCATCGTATCATCCCTTGCCTCAAATTCTCCTTTTACCTGGGATATGATCAGCTTCGAGTCTCCACATACCTTTAAGTTTTTGACTCTAAGTGTCCCAGCTAGGCCAAGACCAGCTATCAGAGCTTCATATTTTGCCTCATTATTTGTGGTTGGGAAGTTTAGCTTCATGGCATACTCAATTAAGAACCCATCAGGGCTTTGTAAAACCAATCCTGCTCCACTGGAGTTTGTTTTTGATGCTCCATCAAAATAGAGAACCCAATATTCTTTCTCCTTATCATCCTTCTCTTTGTCCCCATTATCGACTTCCTTGTCTTGAGGTATGGTATCTTCCTGCCCCCCGACTTCTTGGTTGGCTATGGTACATTCCACCACGAAGTCAGCTAATGCCTGGGCTTTTATTGTTGTCTGTGGCTTGTACTTAATGTCGAATTCTCCCAGCTCTATTGCCCACTTGATCAACCTCCCACTAGCCTTGGGACTGTGAATGATGTTTCTCAGGGGCTAATTTGTTAGCACCTCAATTTGATGAGCCTGAAAGTAAGGATGCAGCTTTCTCGAAGCCATTACCAAGGCTAGAACAAATTTCTCAATATTTGAATAATTTAACTCAGCACCATGCAGAATTTTACTGACATAGTATATGGGTTTCTGGACTTTCAGTTCCTCTTTAACCAATACAGCGCTCAAGGCACTCTCTGAAACAGCTAAGTACAAGAATAAAACTTCATTCAAAACTGGCTTGCCCAACAACGGGGCATGCACTATATATTTCTTCAATTATCCGAAAGCCTTCTGGTTTTCCTCACTCCATACGAAGTCCTTAATATTTTTTAGTGACTTGAAGAATGATAGGCACTTGTCTCCTGACTTGGAGATGAATCTTCCCAATGTAGAAACCCTTCATGTGAGCTTCTGAACATCCTTGATAGTTTTTGGTGGTTCCATGTCCAGGATTGCCTTTATTTTATCAGGATTAGCCTCGATCCCTCTCTTGGAGACCATCAATCCCAAAAATTTTCCAGATCCTACTCCGAATGCACACTTTGTAGGATTTAACATCATTTTGTGGTACCTCAAGACCTCAAAAGCTTCCCTTAAATGGGCTATATGATTAGTCTTTGCTAGACTTTTGACTAACATGTCATCAACATAAACTTCCATAGTCTTGCCAATAAGATCCTTAAAAATTTTATTTACCAACCTTTAATAGGTGGCTCCTGCATTCTTGAGACCAAACGCCATAACAAGATAACAATAAACACCAAAGTCAGTGATGAATAATACCTTTGGAATGTCATCCTTGTGCATCTTGATCTGATTGTATCCACTAAATCCATCCATAAAGCTCAATATTTCATGCCCAGCAGTGGCATCTATCAAAGTATCGATCCTTGGTAACAGAAACCAATCCTTAGGACATGCATCATTTGGATTAGTGAAGTCCACACACATCCTCCATTTTCCATTAGCCTTCTTCACCATTACAGGATTTGCTAACCATTATGGAAATTGAATCTCCTCAATGAACCCGGCCTCCAAGAGCTTCTCCACTTCCTGTTTTATAGCTTCTTGCCTTTCTGGAGCAAAACTTCTTTTCTTTTATTTTACCGTCTTCTGATTTGGGTCCATATTCAACTTGTGAGTAATCAGTTCCGGGTCTATGCCTGGTATATCAGCTGCTGAC
Organism: Apium graveolens; assembly: GCF_009905375.1. NCBI lineage: Eukaryota > Viridiplantae > Streptophyta > Magnoliopsida > Apiales > Apiaceae > Apium > Apium graveolens. Next base: position 300,112,137 of record NC_133648.1, on the reverse strand, counting down.
CATGCAAAAACATCACTATTTTCTTGCAAAAATATCACCAACTTCCCTCTAAGGGGCTCCTCGAGCGTTGCTCCAATAAAAGTCACCTTCCCAGGATCTTCAGGGGCCAAAGGAATTGAAACTAAGTCTTCTGCTGGCTTTCCTCTTTTTTCATCATTCTCTCGGATATCCAGATCTTTAATAGGAAGAACCTGCCCCCCAACTCCATCTGCCCTCAAGGAGGCCACATAACAGCTTCTTGCCATTTTTTGATCTCCTCTTTCTTCTCCAATCCCATCTCGAGTCGAAAATTTCATAACTGAATGATAAGAAGAAGGGACTGCCTTGAAGGCATGTATCCCTGTTCTCCCCATGATAGCATTATAAGTTAAACTAGCCTTTACCACCACAAAGTCCAACATCTGCGTTGCTTTCCTTGGTTCCTGACCTATGGTGGTTGGCAACTTGATTATCCCTTCCACAGGCCATTCTACTCCTGCAAATCCATATATCGACATGTCGGTTGGGGTCAATTGGGAGTCGTTATACCCCATCCTTAGAAAGGCGTCATGAAGCAAGATATCTACTGAAACACCATTATCCACAAGGACCCTTCTTACCGGGATGTTCCCTATTATCGGGGTTATGACCAACGGGTCGTAATGGGGAAATTTCACACCCACCAGATCAGAATCATCAAAAGACATTGTTACTCCTGTCCTGGCCCTCTTCGAGGCTTCCCCAACAATATGCATAACTTCTCGAGCATACACTTTCCTGGAGTTCTTGGATAACCAAGCAGCAGTTGGTCCTCCAAAAATTGTGTTGATCACAGGCCCTTGGGGGCGCGGTCCTCTGAATATTGTGTTTATCACCGGTCCCCTAGGTTGCGGATTTCGCCCCTGATCTTCTTAATCTCTCCTTTGGTCATCAAAGTTCCTTCTCACGTTGTTGTTTCTATCCCCTCCTTCTCCAGTATATTTGTTCAATCTTCCTTTTCGAATCAGAAACTCAATTTCATCTTTCAGTTGCCTACACTCATCGGTGTCAGGACCAACATATTTGTGAAATCTGCAATAATTGCTTTTATCTAGCTTGGAAGGATCAGCCTTCAAGGGCTTAGGCCAACGAATATCTCTATCTTTCTCGATCGCCATCAAGATCTGGCTTCTAGGAGCATTCAGCTTAGCGTATTCAGTGAACTTTTGCCCAGGTCCTCCCTTCTTGGGGGTTGAATCAGAGTTTTGCTCGGTTCTAGGATACTTGTCCTTAGCAATATACTCCAGATCAGTTTTCCGCTTCTTGCCTCCAGTGGGCTCATTACTCACTACGGTCTTTCTCATGCTTTCTTCAACCTTGATATACTTCCCTGCCCTATCCTAGAGCTGCAACATGCTTTCAGGGGGACGTTTGCCAAGGACATCTTAAAAAACTCATCCCTAGTTCCTTGTTGCAGTGCTATCATGGCTATCTTATCATCCAGGTCTGGGACTTTTAAAGCCTCCTTTGTGAAACGATTCAGGTAATCTCTCAAGGATTCCTTTGTTCCCTGCACAATGCTCATAAGAGATGCTGAACTTTTCTCATGAACTCTCCCACTAATGAGTTGCTTAATAAAAGCCTGACTTAATTCTCTGAACAACCCAATAGAGTTTGGGGGCAAGCGACTATACCACCTTTGAGCCATACCCGACAGGGTTTGAGGAAAGGCCCGACACTTAATAGCATCATTCACGGGCTGCAACAGCAGTGCATTAGAGAATGTTCTAACATGATTAGCGGGATATCCCGTACCGTCATAAGCCTTTATAGTTGGCATCTTAAACTTTCTTGAGATATGAGCATTCATTATATCTTCAGTAAAGGGCGGAGTAGGATCATCAGGATCTCAAGGGGAAGAAGATTGCTTGGATTAGCCCTTGGGACAACAACCTTTCTCTGCACCGGACCATCCTGGTCTATGATGGGAGGAGGATTTCTCCCTCTAGGAGGTGCTTGGGGTCTGTTGGTCTGGTGCGCCTCCAAGTCGCGCCTCAGCCTTTGAATCTCAGCCTCATGAGCCCTGATCCTTTCCTGCACTTCTTGGGGATTCGCCCCTTGGGTGCTTTGAGGACGTTGGCTTCCATCAGCCATCGGCTCTTTGCCAGCACGCCTCCTTCTTGGGGCTACTTCATCATCCGAAGATTCAGAGTCTCTCTCAGTGTAAGGACCAGAAAATTCCCGATCCGTAGGGATAGGAGCCAAACCTCGTATGTAGGGGGCGATTGCCCTCGTGCTTCACTTCGCCCAGCATGTCCGCTTCCTCCAACCTCGGGGTAAAGGGGCATCCCATAAGGTGGGTTAGTAGTAACAACAGTTGAATATCCATACCCGACGGGTCGAAAATTCACAGGTGCATGTACTTGTTGAACTTGAGGATTCGTACCTTGAGTAACTGAGGGGATCGTCCCTTGTTGCTGAGGTTTAGTTGCCCCTATCCGGGCTTCTCCTTGCGTGGTTGCATAAGTTGAATGAGGAGGTACCTCCACAGTTGAAGAAATCACTTGGGTTGTCCCCATTGGTATTCCAACTCGAAGGGCTCTAATTGTTCTCCGTGTATTCGCCATGGTTATTGTTGTGCTTTCCCACAGACGGCGCCAAATGTTATGGATTAAAAACTAAGGCTATTATTTGTTTTATTTATTACTAAGGTTCGGGAGCTCAAGGCCTTTAATGGCTGCTCTCGTGTTTCGTAGCTTATGCCTTTACGAGATGCCTACATATCTCTGTGAATTAGAGAATCAAGCTAAAAAACGTAGTTCTGATCTGTGGGGTGAGACCCCTTATATAGATGTGGGAGTCCTTGAATTGGACTTAGTATAGGAGACTTGGTGGTCAAGTCTCTGAATTAAGATGGACTTAAAAGTCCTAGGAAGTAGGAAGCTGATTCCTTATCCTATGAGGTTCCTTGGAGGCCAATCTACAAGGATTTATATCCCCATTAGGACTTATCTTAATAGTTGTTTTTCTCCCTTATTAATTAATTATGAAATTAATAAATAATCAGGGTTTTGGGCCTTCTTTGTTCCATCAGGCCTGATCTGGTCCATCAGGCCTGATCAACATGTTAACCTTTCTGGTCTGAATATCATACATCTTCTTATTGGGCCTAGCATCTCACACCTTGTATAATCAATATAATATTTACACAATCAAGATTTATTTATCCCTATCACGGTTTTATATCAAAACAACCATATATATTATAATGAACTTGCTGAGCATTTCTTTCGCTCATACTTGCCTGTTTTCAAATTTAACCTCCAGTGAGGACTAGCTTGCGTTGTTTAGTTGCGTAATTAAATGAAGCAAAGAAGAAGCTTTTGGGAAGGTGGTTGGTCCAGGGTTTACGGACTAGTGTAAGTTTTATTGTATAAAGTTGTTTATATTAAATTATATTATAGTTGTGTATTTTATTTGGGCCTAGTATACTTTATTTCGAAGTTATACTTGTGGGTTTAGTTTTGAGTTGGAATTTAATGAAAAGAGTTTTAAAAGAAAGTGAAAAATTTATTTGTGGAATTTGGATATCTTATTTCTAGAACTGTAACCTTATAAGATCTTGGATTAGTTTGGGGTCATAAATGATAAATATCTTCCGCTGGAATTTATTTATTGGTTAAACAGGTTAATTTGGATTGAAATTTTATAGTGACGACCAAATCCTCTGACCCCGGATTTGAAAGCGTTACAGGTTGGTATCAGAGCTAAGGTTATAGTAAACTAGAAACGAGAGTATGTAGGATTGTGTATAGCTATGTGAGGAAGTTTGAGCTCATATCGGGTTCCTGTTGGACTATTGGATATAGTACCAACGAGTAAGTTAAGATACGTGCATTCGTTCGAGATGGTTGTGCTGAGCTGGATGGAACTCCAGGAAGCTGAAAATTCTATTGTGGAATCTTCCGAGACTATGATTCGATGATGATGAAGATTATCGATATCCTTAGAATATGAAGAATGGTCTAGATTTGGATGACGAGTCAACAGAATAGTTTAAATATAAGATAAGTATTAAGACTTTGGCAATACCTTCCCTTTCTTTAACTTCTTTTGTCATCTCTCAAAAAGAGGTATCTTTTAGAGGATATTTCCTAACACTCTTTTAGTCATTTTATGCCAGAATTTTTGTTTTCTGGACTTTATTTCCTTCAGAAATATTAGCTTTGACTTTCTAGTTTTATTCATTTGATTTTGGATTCTTTTGATATTCTTTTATTCTGACTGAGATGAACAACCCTAACTATAGGGCACACAAGGTATACCTGTCTGTGTGATATGAGTTGGATGAGACGCCATCACTTGTGTGTATTGTGAATACATGAAGGTTAACAACCTTTAGTAGTGTCTTAATTTGGACACACAATACCAAGTCTGTTTGATCGTATTAACCTCTCAGTTATTCTTTCATTTCAACAATACTTTTTCATAAATTCAGATTTTCATCCCGTTATGGTATCAAATTCATTTCTTTTTGAAATTTCATGATTTTATCATTCCAGATATTCGAAGGTATGCCAATCAAGTTAAGATGAGTTATCCTGGTCAAGTCAAAGTAAGGCGGTGTGATGGAATTACCAAGAGCAACAGTGGACTGCCATACGATTAGAATATCAGTGGCGTATAATGAAGTCGATCTGTTTCTTTACTTCTTTCTCTATCTCTCTCTTTCTTTTCTTTCTCTCTATCTTTCTCTCTATTTTTCTTTCTCACAATCAGTAAAAAGTAATTCTATTGAAGAATTGGTCAAAGGATGTTAATGGAATAGTGGTGCACAATGAAGCTCCTGTAAAAGTTTTATTATACAAGGAATACAAGATTTATTTGAGATTATGGAAAATTAAGGTTATTTGGAAATGGAAAGTTGGCTAGAAGATCTCTTAGTGCTTTCTTCTACTGATTCTGAGGACGGAATCCTGATAAGGGGGGTAGATTGTAATATCCCATATTTTCAGATATTATTTTTATAATTATTTGGAATTATTTATGTGAAGTTTTTTAGTGAATTATATGATAATTGGAATTGATGTTTGGGTGTTTATATGTGATATTATTTGAGTATTTGAATTTTTATATGTCCAGAACAAAATATAGATAATTAAGGTATTTTTTCTGGTAATTTTTGGAGTGTTATATAATTTTATAATGATTTATGAATTATTAATTATTTTCTGAATAATTACAAAATTATTTTATAAAGCCGGGAATCGTTCAACCTCAACCTTTTTTGCATTTTTACAACCCGAAACTCTTCCGAAAACTCCTTTCCTAACCTAATCTGGTAATTCCGGACATTTTCCGTGTTTTGACTTTTTCGATCCGGATTACGGTTTGACTCGTGCGCGGCCCGGCGCAAAATTTTCGGTATAATAAACATTTCGAGAAATCAACAAAACCCGTATTCTCGAGAGACGGGATATTTTTACATTATTTTCGTATATGGTGTTTTATGAAAAGCCCGGTTTTGACGATTATCCAATTCTGGTATTAAATTGTATCGTTTTTATAGTTACTTAGCGGTTAAGTAATCTATTTTTGGATCCGATATATAAGTGTAAATTTTGATATAAATTTTATATTATAATGAACTTGCTGAGCATTTCTTTCACTCATACTTGCCTGTTTTCAAATTTAACCTCCAGTGAGGACTAGCTTGCGCTGTTTAGCTGCGTAATTAAAGGAAGCAAAGAAGAAGCTTTTGGGAAGGTGGTTGGTCCAGGGTTTGCGGACTAGTGTAAATTTTATTGTATAAAGTTGTTTATTTTATATTGTATTATAGTTGTGTATTTTATTTGGGCCTAGTATACTTCATTTCGTAGTTATACTTGTGGGTTTAGTTTTGAGTTGGAATTTAATGAAAAGAGTTTTAAAAGAAAGTGAAAAATTTATTTGTGGAATTTGGATATCTTGTTTTTAGAACTGTAACCTTAAAAGATCTTGGATTAGTTTGGGGTCATAAATGATAAATATCTTCCGCTGGAATTTATTTATTGGTTAAACAGGTTAATTTGGATTGAAATTTTATAGTGACGACCAAATCCTCTGACCCCGGATTTGGGGGTGTTACAAACTGGTTCCTTGACTATCTGTGCTACTTCATCTTCAACATTAGCATTTAAGAGTGAGTCAATATATGATCCAGCTGCTTTAGAAACTGCCATACCATTAGCATTTAGCTCTACATCTTCAAGAATTATAGCAATATGAACTGGAGCATCAGTGTTTAACTCCAGAATTTCAGTGCCAATACAGTGCTGTAGTGATTCGGGAATTATGGCTTCATCATGAGTGGACTGTTCTGCAACTTGATCAATAGTAGGAACATGGAGTGCGATAATGGATGGATGAGAAATTTGAGTGGACTACAAGAGAGTATCAGTGCTTAGACCTGCAGGGAAATTATCAATACTTGGTGCATCAGAGTTTGACTGAGGTCTACAGGCTGTGGATTAGCAGCTGTTACTTTAGGACTCTAAGCACCTGCAAAATGAATCAAAGAACCACTTAAATCTCTATATTCTTTTAAAGTAGTCTCAGTACTTCTCACACCACTCATCTTATGAATTTTAATAGTCAGAGTTTCCTCACAAAGCTTTGTTGAATCCTGACTCTCATCTACTTCTCCTTTTTCCAGGTAAGGATCCTGCCTCTCTTTAATTCTATTTTTCTCTAAATCTTTTCTCTCATTCTCACATGAAAGGCTCAGAAAATTTTGAAATACCGAAATAAGAGGTGGCCGAAAAGAAATGTTTGTGGTCACATGACTAGGGATACCCTTTTTAGAGGGCCTATACATGATCATACCATCAGGATTTAAGTATAAAGTAAATACTAACAATGTACTATCAGTAATTAAATTAAATGCTGATAAATAAGAATCAATATTTATACCTTGTGTATCTGGAATATCAGCTTCTAGAATAGGCAGGGCATCCAAAGTTGGAACTGAAAGAACTTCAGTTGATTTGGAGTAGGATGTACCCTTCCTTCAATGTTCAATCCCAAGATTATTGCATCAGGAGTCAAGCCTACACTACCACTTTGAGGTAGTGATTCTTGTGTGGCTGGAGATGTAGGAGCTACTAGATTACTTTGAAATCCAGATTCTTGTGTACTCCTCTTCTCATATTCTAATTCAGAGTATGACTCATATGTTGGACCAAGCGGCAACCTGGATGTCTTCTTAGAAGTATGAGACTCAACAGTCTTGCATAAATCTTTGACCTTGGAGACCTCATCTGTGATTTTTCATGTGGTTGGATCATGCCATTCTTGGAATGACTTGGTCGCAAGAGGTGCAATATCTGCAATGTCTGCTACACCACTTTGAGGTGTAAGTTCTTGTGGGACTGGATCAGTAATAGCTTCTGCATCCCTTTGAGTTGCAGGTAACTCTGTGATATCCATGAAATTTTCCTTATTTCTGCAGCCTCTTAGATATCCTCTCAACTTTCTCATGAGTAACTTCCCTTACTTTTCTTTTTGGCTTCACAAGAGAATCAGAGATTGTAAAAGGTGCATCAGTAATTGTATCGTTCTTATGGCTCCTTGGCTTTTGAGGTAAAGTGAATGTATCCTTTCACTTCTCATCTATTTCTTGGTTCAAATTCAGCTTTCGTTGAGCAAGATACGTTTTGACCAACTTCCTTTTCCTTGGTCTAGGGCTTTGAGCATCAGTGTTTACAACATCAGTGGTTCATATACCCTTTTCAGTTGGTAGTACAACTAAAACTTGGGTAGAATCAGAATTTAATTTCTTGAACTTGAATGATAAGGGAGCATTGCCCTCATCATCTAATTCTGGCACAGCTAGTACAAGCTTTCTCTTAACAAATTCTGAAGGTTTAGAAGAATGAGAATCTTGTACTTTTGATCCACCCTGTGAGATATCATATTTTCCAGCAATAACACTAGAAATAACATTGGCACCAACAATAGCAATGGCAACAGTACCTTGTACAAATTTCATGACAGCTCTCGGGCCATAAGTCCTAGCAGACTGGACAATAATGTCCTGTAGGTTTTCTTGAGGAACATCAGACTTTGCTAACTTCTTTCTTTTTACAACAGGTTTCTTTTGGGAGACACCTGAGGTGGATTATGTTTGGGGAAGTGTTTGTGATGTAGAGCTTGGGTTAGCTACATGGGGGTTCCCAATAGTCATAGCCTGTAGCTTATCTCTTTGCATATTATTTTATGCATAAGTCACATGAAGCCTTGTAATTAGCAAGTTCCTGGCTGAAATTGGCAACCTGAGAGGTGCAAGTGCAACCCTCTCATTATCTTTTGAAATTAAATCGGAGAAAGCCCTTTTAGTAAGCTTAAACACTGAAAAATCTGATTAGCAGGGATTGGGGTATTAGAAAAATAATATTAAATATAAGTTGTAAAAATATAGCATAATATACTACATCAGGATCAGTTTTTGACCTATCTCCTATAAAACATAAAATAACTCTACAAAAATCATAATTACAATCATGAATTAGAGAGTATCCAATTTGCTAAGTCATTATGGAAAGTGCATCGAAATTGGTACACTTGTTGTTGAAGGCCCTGGTGATGCAGTCAAAATAGAAATTCCATTCTTTTCTGAGCCCAGGCCTTTTCAACAACCCCATATACTTTAGATCCTTTTCATAGCTTATCTCAGTAAGGAACCTCCTCATCTTAGTATCACCAAGAAAGTGGTATAAGTTGGATGAGCAGGAAGATGAAGAGCTTCTCTTACTGTTTATGGTGTCACAACCATGGTCTCCTCACCAAACTCAAATGTGATACTTGGAGTACCACTCTCACCACCATCATCATAAATCCCAGTCCTCCACAAGGATAGAACTTGTTCCCCACAAACAACTGTAGGGTTTGTAAAAGCATACCCTAGCTCACTCACACTAAGTAAATCCTGAAATATGTGATAATCAGGATTGATACCAGTGTGGTCCAGAATTGCAGCATAATTATTGGTGACAAACTTGGCACCATTGTGGGTAAAAGTTGTAGAAGTAGCTGGCGAAGACATGACTATCTGTTTGAGAAAGATTAAAAACTGATTAGGGTTTCGTATTTTAAACGAGGGAGAAGAAGAAGAAGTAAGAGGGTAAAAAGAGTTTAATTAGAGATAAAGTGATAATTTGAAATCAAAAAATGATTTTATTAAACTCTATACACTCTATTACTCACAAACGGTTCATATTAGTGGGACACGTGGCATGATGTTATTGCATAGAAAAGCGAACACGAAACATATAAAGAAGAGCAGTAAATACGTGCAGAGTTACACAATGAAATGTGATATAGATACTCAATCATTTTTCTTAAACACACGCCACCAACTATACACTTTTAATAATATACATAAAATCACCCACTAAACTACATCCCAGTAATTTAATTAAATACTGATTTAATAATATTCTAAAAAAAATCAAAAGTCATCAGTTTTTAACATTCAATCAGAGTTTGACCATTATCAGTATTTAACTAACTACTGTCAGAGTTTACCAGTCAACATATAAGTTTGACTAATATCAGAACTTAACTATACAATCAGAGTTTATCATGCAGCTACATGTTAGAGTTTAAATATCATGATTTAATACTCTATTAGAATTTTCAAGTAGTAAATAGCATGAATGTATGGCATCAGTGTTTAACACAATCATCAAATTTTAAGTAATACAAATACATAGAAAAAGATACCAAACTTTGAACTTATTTTCCTATTACAGAACATAACTTATTCGTTAGTGTTTGAGAACTATCTTGGGATAATTCCCAATTCATTCACCTATCTTGTAAATGTCACTTCACAAAGTGGTTTGGTGAGGATATCTGCTAGTTGCTGATCTGTAGGCATAAAATACAATTCCACTGTACCATCTATCACATATTCCCTTATGAAATGGTACTTTATGCTGATGTGTTTTGTCATTGAATGTTATACTTGATTTTCTGTCATTTAATAGCACTTTGATAATCACAATATATAGGAATTTTATAATATTTTAACCCATCATCCAGTAACTGATTCTTCATCCAAAGAATTTGAGCACAACAGCTTCCCGCAGCAATATATTCAATTTCTGTAGTTGAAGTGGAAATTGACTTTTGTTTCTTGCTAAACCAAGAAACCAATCTACCACCAGGAAATTGGCAACTTCCTAAAGTGCCTTTCATGTCTATTTTGCATCCTATAAAATCAACATCTGACTCTCTAGGATACCACAATCCAAGATTCATGGTTCCTTTGAGATATTTTAAAAAACAATTCACAGCTAACAGATGTGGTTCCCTTGGATCAGCTTGGAACCTTGCACACAAACAGGTAACATACATGATATCAGGTCTACTAGCATCCAAATATAGGAGTGAGCGAATTATATGTCTATAGTTAGTCACATCTACTGATGGGATAGTATTTAAATCTAACTTGGTTGCAGTGGTCATGAGAGTTGTAGCAATTGAACTATCTTGCATTCTAAATCTTTTAAGTAGATTCCTGATCTATTTTACTTGATTTATGAACATCCCTTCTTCATTCTACTTGACTTGTAATCCCAGAAAATAACTTAACTGTCTCATCATGCTCATTTGATATCTAGACTGTATTAGCTTGGCAAACCTCTCACAGAGTTTATTATTAGTAGAGCAAAAAATGATATCATCAATATAAATATCTGAACTAACAACAAGTCCTTGCCATGGTACTTCTAAATAGAATTTTATCAATTGTACCTCTTTTAAAACCACTTTCCAGTAAGAATTGATCAAATGTTTGATATCAAGCTCTTGGAACTTGCTTTAGTCCATAGAGTGCCTTATCCAGCTTGTAGACAGGATTTGGATATTTTGGATCAATGTACCCTAGAGGCTATTAAACATAAACTTCCTCATCAAGTTCATTGTTCATAAATGCACTGTTAACATCTATTTGAAATACCTTGAATTTCATGTGAGCAACATAGGCTAGAAAAATTATGATTGCCTCAAGCCTTGCAACTGGAGCAAAAGTCTTATCATAATCAATTCCTTTTTGCTGTGAATAACCCTTTGCAACCAGCCTTGCTTTATTCCTTGTAAAAATTCCCTTATTGTTAGTCTTGTTTCTAAACATCCACTTTGTATAAACTACTGATCTATTCTTTGGTCTTGGTACCAATGTCCAGACTTTGTTCCTTTCAAATTCATTGAGCTCCTCTTGCATTGCTGTGATCCAATCAGCATCTTGAAGAGTTTTTTCTACTTTTTTGGGTTCAATTTGAGATATAAAGGAATGGTATAGACAGTCATTTTGAGTGGCTTTTCAGGTCTTGACACCAGTACCAGGATTTCCAATGATTAAGTCAGTTGTGTGTGACTTAGTCCATTTTTTTGCAGTAGGAAGTTGACTTCTTAAAGTAGAACCTCCCCCTTAATCCATGAAATCTCTAGTCTCACTTTGTTGTGTACCATAATTTTATCCTGAAGCTCCCCCTGAATCAGTGCTTTTAATATTATCAGAATTTGCCTCATCAGTATTTGAGGAATCAGAGTCTGATGAAGTATTTACTGATGTTTCTTGATTTGAATCACCTGAACTTTACTCTTGATGTGAATCATGTTGCTTCCCCTCAACATGAGCTTCAGTATTTGCAGTATTAACACTGACATGTGGCTCATCGATGTGACAGTCTCAACCCCGAGGTCAGGAGTTGACGTCACCAAACACAGCTAACAGAAATATAAACAACAATTTTATTAATATTATATACTAACTTGACCCCTACTAATTATAAATAATGATTATTTATATTTTTAGATGTTTATTTCTGATTTTAAAAAGTAATTTTATAATTATGTAAAAATAATCATTATTAATTCTATAAATCCTTATAAAATCATATACTGATCAAAAAATTAACAGAAAAATACCAAAAATATATATATTTAATTCTGGATAATTAGAAATTAAAATATCTAAATTTTTATCAGAAATAAACATCCAAATACTAATATCAATTATCAAATAATTCACCAAACTTCACATAAAATCACATAATAATTATTTATTGATAAAAATAATTATTTAGCTTAAAGATCAAAGTTCCCTTCTAATGTCTGTGTAGACATTTCCTTGTGAGTCATCAGGTAATATCTGAATCATTGTCAACAAGTTGTCGATCTACGCCTATGTCAGATCCACTATCCGCAGATGCATCTAGGGGATTTAAGCCTGGGGAGGTAGACACTGACCAATGACATATGGCTTTTGGATCAGTATCCTCTCCTAACACCTGTAAAGGCAATTGGTCCATTAACGAACCTTGAACAATCGAATCTGACCTTAAAATGGTCGAAACTCTTGTTTCTGTCAACTCATCCTTTGTGTGTGTGACCTTTCCTTGTGCATCAAGAATTGTTTATGTTTGAGGTGGTGACACTACAACGGATACCCTGGCTGACAGGCAAATTTTAATAGACGCACCCTGTTGAGAGAATGAATCTAGTAACTATTTTTATGCCTTTTCAGCCATTACATCTTTTTGAGAAGATGCATGGGGGCTAGCAGTTGTCTCGATTTAAATACTACTCAACTATGTAGGAGACAGAGCTGTTGGGTTGACTTTAGAACCTTCCTTATGTGGTGCACTAAGGAACTATCTCCCTCACACTCATTCATACTTCATTTTAGTGGTAAGAGAGTGTTGGTTGGTTCTGTTTCTGTGTTTGTCTTTATAGTCTGGGATAGAAGTTGTGGGTTTTCAACCTTATGACTGTCAATGAAAGAAAGCCATTGGAGACTGAACATGTATCACAGAACATATGGCAATAGAGATATAAAATCTACTTAAGATATATGATGAATGAAAATTATACATTTATTCTTTTGAGAGAAATGATGTACAATAGTGATTTCAAAGGACTTTCCATGAAATAAGAAATCACTAATGTAGAAAGAAGTTTGAGTTCAATGATAACATTACCAGCTTACAAACAGCCATATCCCTCAGATAAACCTTTGCTGTTATCTCCAAAGGTAACCAGTGGGCCAGCTTTCTCAACCACATTTGATAGCAAGACTCTATCTCTGGTCATATGTCTTGACGATCCACTGTCAAGAATCCACACTACCGGTTCCACCTGTTTACTGCCCTGCACTTCAAATGGATTAGACCTTCTTCGGAACCCAAACTTGGTTGGGCCCGACATACTTGTAGAATTGACCTTTGTCAGGCAAAACAAGATTCTTAACTTTAATGGTCTCAACTTTCTCAATGACTGAACATTTGACCTTGTAAACAGCCTTAATAAATTTCTGTTTAGGCTTAGGCATAAATGTCTCCTTTCTAGCCTTAGAAGGACTAGCAGTCTTAGACCTATCATGCTTCCTATTATTCACATGCTGAAGAGGAATAGTCTTATCACTAGAAATATGCTTACCATTAAAATAAGCATACATCAAATTAAAAGCACAAGACATACAATTAGCAACACCACATGCTTTATGAGAGGGATTAACAACAGGCAAATTATGCATGGTAGACATGGCAGTTTTGTTATCCAACTCATGTGTGTCTGAGTTAGTCTCAGTTGCTTTCACAACTTTGACTGGAACTTTCGACACACTTGACTTGGAAACAGCCTTCTCATTAGCAAGATCTTCAGCACACATTTCTTCTTGAATAATAGAGGAGGTCGTATCAAATGGTTCAACAGTTGATCTTTTATAGAGGGGTTCATCAACACCCTTAAGCACATGTGGTACTTCCCTACCTTTAGCACAGACATGAGGAGGGGAGTTTATGCCTAATTCTCCAATCTCATTCCCGGCATTCCTCCATCAAACCTTCTTGCAGCATTGTAATCATAACCTATTCCAGATGTTTGATTAACAGCTTGTTTACTGTAGAACTCTTTAGCCTTCGAACAAGAATTAAAGTAGGCTCTAACCTTAGTCTCAAGACCGGTGATCTTGTCTTTGAGAATAGTTTCGAGTTGTCTATAACAGTTAACTCTATTCTCTAGAAAAGATACTTGTTCTTTTAACTTGTCTTGATTAACGTGCACAAGTCTTAATTCATTGACCTCTTTCTCAAGGTCTTTGATCTACTGACTTAACAGTTCATTATCACGATGAGCACAATCTAAGGAACCTCCTAGATGATAAACTAATTCAGCATCAGTAAATTTTACCTCTTTTCTTGACGATGAAGCTTTTCCATCAATAGCCATAAGAGCAAGATTCTCATCTTCTTCATCTTCACTATCAGTATCATCCCAACTTCTTCCCTCTGCCAGGTAAGCCCTTTCAGAGTTACTCTTCTGATTTGAATCATAAGAGTTCTTCCTTACTTGCTTTGGCTTCCTGCATTCTGTGGCAAAGTGTCCCAACTCATTACAGTTATAGCATCTAATGGTGCTCCGATCAACCATCCCTGTTTTGTATCCACCACTACTGGTGTTAGAGGATGAAGATCCACCTGTCTGGAATCTGTTGTAGTTGGACTTATACTTGAACTTGGGATTTCTCTTGAATCTGACATTGGAGAATCTCTTGAAAATCTGGGCCATTGACTCATCTTCCAATTGCTCCAGCTCTTCCAAGGAATAAAAATCATCACTGGATTGATTTGTAGTAGGAGGATCATATTCTGCTACTAACATATTTTCCTCAGACTTGGAAAACTGTACCATTCTCTCCGACTGTTGAGATTGTTGTTGTTGTTGACCTTCAGCTACAAGAGCAGTAGATGTGTTGACCATTCTATCTTTCCCATAGACTTCCTTCTGGTGAATCTGTTCCAACTCATAGGTTTTTAACACACCATAGAGTCTATCCAAAGAAATCTCACTCAGATCTCTTGCTTCTCTTATGGCAGTGATTCTATGTTCAAGATGAGCTGGCAGTGTTAAAAGGAACTTTTTGTTGACCTCCCTGATTGAATAATATTTTCCATTTATGTTCAGGTTGTTGATCAATGCATTGTACCTCTCAAACACTTTAGTAATTCCTTCTTCTGGATTGGATTTAAAATGTTCATACTTAGAGGTTAGGATCTCCAACTTGTTCTCCCTAACTTCCTCTGTACCTTCATTAATCACCTCAATAGTTTCCCAGATATGTTTGGAATTTCTACAGTTCATCACATGTCTGTTCATCAAGGGATCGAGGGAATCAACTAAAATTAACTGAAGGCTAGCATACAAGGAGGCTTCTTCCTTTTCAGTAGGAGAAAAATCCTCAGGCTCTTTTGGATAGGTTCTAGCTTTGGTAATCACAACATCATCTACTATCACCTCTGGTTCAATAACCATCGGAGTTTTTGGACCCTTCTTTAACAAGTTCAGATATTTGGGATTTGCAACTTGTAAAAACAAGAGCATGTTCTTCTTCCACATAATATAACTTTTTTTATCAAATAGTGGAATTTTAACGGTTCCAACTTTTTTGAAGTCATAATGAATTTTTTGAATAAATAAAAATTCAAGGAGTTAAAAAATCATAAAAGTCTAGGATCTTGATTTGTTCGTTAATCAGAAGGCTCTGATACCAATTGTTAGGTCCCAATGTGTTTGTAGAAGGGGGGGTTGAATACAAACAATACCGAATAATCGAATTTAGTGCGAAATAAAAAATTGAAACAAAATTCAAGTTAAATAAAAATATTATTAAACTTGAAAGGTGTTACAACAATGGTATCGATTACAAGGGATTAATCTCAAATTAATTATCACAAATCTAGAATAAATTTGACATGAACTTTTTCTATTTTTGTAATAAAAAGATTCAAATGTTAAACGCAAATTGAGATTAAGTTCTAGGGATTTTAATCCGCTAGATAGTTACACAAGAACAAGAGAATGATTTCTAGTTGTTTGGATTTAACTTTAATAACTAGAAATGTGATCTTGAATTTAGCAGATGAAAAATAAAATGTTTTCTACGGCTGCTTTTCTTTTGTTCTTGAGTTTTGATTTTGGATGATGGTCTTAAATGTCTGCCGCTGCTTCTATCTTTATTTTTCAATCAACAAAATCACTTGAACTGGAATGACAATCGGTTGAACTAGCAAGACAATTTGCTGAACCAGTAGAACTTTCGGTATGACAATCAGTTTAAGCTAGTATGACTTTCGGCAAGACTATCTGTTGAACTAGCAAGACTATCAAACTGAACTAGCAAGACTATCCCATTCCAGTACAACTTTCGGTGAGACAATTGAAATGACTTGGCATGACAATCGGTATGACAATCCAGATTGTCATGCTAGTTCAATTTCAATTGTCTTGCTGAATTAAAAATGATTTTAATCTAATTAAAATTCTGAAAATTCGTAATATTAATTCAGAATTAATTAATAAATTAATTCAATTAATCAACAAATTAATCTTTACAGATATAATTTATTTTCTTAATTAAATTATATGACTTAATTAATTAATAGAGAATTAATACTAATCTTGAGCAGCAACCACTCTTCTGAAAATCTTTCTGAAAATCACTAATAATTATGAATCAATTCCACCACTTCAATGTTGACACTCGATGTACTGTCTGGTTCATGAGTGACTAACTTCCATGACGTTTCTTCATGTCTTGACTTTGACACTTTGATTTTCTTCAGATTAAATCCTTGTAATTTTCTGATACCCTGACGAGATCTCTGTCACTTGATTAAATCCACAATCTTGATTTGTATCACTGAGGCTTGAACAATTTCTTGAACTTCTTCCAGTGAATTAATTCCTCAAGTCTGTAGATGAACGTTGTTTCTGAATCCTTTGACATATGTTACTTTGAGAGATCTCTTTGACGGTAGATCCACTATTTACTTGTTACATTCTTATTTGAGTTAAGTTAAATCCTCGAATAAACAAATAGGCTATGACATATGCCTTTCACTATCTCATTTTAAAATCATTCGTTTTAACAACACACATAAAAATCTGGTACACAAATCATGTTCATTCGAGATAGGTACCCTTTTCGAAGTTACTTTTCCCCAAAAGAGGTTTAAAACAGTGATTTATAACTACAGGGGGATACGTAACTTAAAACATTTATGTTCCTTTACGAGAATAAAACATTAGTCTATTCATACGTACTGGACCATAAATGAATGGTGAGGGTACTTGCCTGGCAACGTTTTCGGAAACCCTAAGTATCTTTTACGCTGACTTCGGTCCTGACGATACTCGACTGAGATCTACAATGAAAGAATACCCTAATCAGTTACACCGACATGCTTAATATCCTCTAATTCTAATAACACAATCCGATAACCCGACTTGTATAATATATATACATGCAATCACGTAATCACATAGTCTGTATACAAATAGGGGTAATACGATTAGTATTATATGGTACGTTTCTCGTATTTAAAATATTATTTTTTATAGAAAATTTTGGAAGCAACTTTTCTGTTTTTAATCCTACCTGTCCATTACAATCGACGTTAACAACCAACAAATCACAAGTCTCAGTACTCTACCAATTCCACAATCACGCAATTATTATGTACAACTCCAATATACGATTTATTTTAATTTTTTATTAAGATTAGGACTCAGATAATGATCATCTCGGTCCACCGTTGACTCACCGAAGTTCACCGTCAACGACGGTAAAATTTACGGGTACCCAATTAATTTCGGGTTTCCATCGCAAATTCTACCGATTATTTTAAAAATCATTTTCAACATGAATAATTAATATCACGAATGTTAATCAATGATTCCCTGTAATAAAAGGAATTAAAATTAAAATTTCGCAATAATCCAAATAAACAGAAAATGAACGGCCCAGCAAGACCCAAACCACCAGCCCAACCGAGAAGCCCACCTCAGCCACCCAACTGAGCAACACCACAGAGTAGCACCCGCAGCCACACACGTCCACGCACTGCCCACACACACACAACACCCATACACTAATACACACACACAAATATACCCAGAGCACACACATATACACAAGTATATATATGCATATCAACTGAACAAAAGTAGAACCAAGCCAAACTGAGAAACAGCGGCGGCTCACCGAAAGAAATCCGGAAAACGGCGGCGAAACATAGGGCAAGAACAGCTGAAGGAGGAAGGAAGAAGAAGGGCGAAAAAGAGGAAAAAGGAAAGGTAACAGAAGAGTTAGAAGGGAGAAAGAGAGACAATTGAGAGCTCATCCGAGAGATCAAAGGGAATTGATGTTTTTCTCTCCCATTTAATTGATTATTGACTCTCCTGAAACAACCAACACACGGCACGTGTCCAACTTCGTTGGATACGTGTCGTTTTATTTTTATTTTGGCTGACTACAAGCTCTACACGTCATTTTAATCTATTTTAAGGGTACAATTCGTAAATAAATATTAGTTAAAACATTGCCAAAATAATCTTAAGAAGTTACAAATATCCCGACCTTCATAAAAACATAAATTTAGAAATTTTAAAACAAATTTTGGAGCGCAACAAATACCCGCATTTAGCAATTAAACGAAACAACGTGCGGTTGAAATCAATCCCAAAAATTTCCAAAATAATTTTAAAATTCTCAGAATATTACGGCCCATCTCAAGGCACCGGTCATGTCCCGGTCCTTAGGATTAAGTAAAACTTAATCCCCAAAATATCATTATCCAGCCCGTGGAGTATTTTGATGTCAAATCATTTTAATTTCAAAACATCCCAATTCAGGGTTCGCAAATAACACGAAAGAATGGGTATTTGCTGAAGAGAGCAATCGAATTCTAGGAACAATAATGAAAAGAACATGCATAATAAGAGTAATTGCAGCGAAATGTAAAACATTTAACTATTCTGAACTTAGAGTAGGAACGAAGAAATATTTGCAGTATTTTAAAAGAAAGTTCAGGAATACTTGCCTCAATAAGCTTTAATCGCTATTACTAGTTGACTTTGGTTCGATCTGGACGTTCGGCTTTATCGTCAAACTACTATTCCATTCTGGATACGATCCCAACACTCAGGTTCTTCGGTTGGAACTTCTTTGATCTCGATGTCTAATCACTAGATCGTTCCTAGTCCGATGTCGATACTCGGGTTTTCCGTCTAGGACCTACAGGGTTAAAATACCCTAATTTAGATAATCGTTTCGCTTAACATAACACCACTATCCTATTTTACCCATACGATTTCATAACCCACTTCATATTTATATGTATTATTGAAATACACATAGCAAATATGGTCCACATCTTTGAAACTCGGTTCGGTGTTTGTTTTCGTAAAGTACGTATATTCGTTGTTTGAAAATAATAGGGTAATTAATTATAAAATATTTTTGTCACAACACACAACTAGGTTCGTATGATATAATTATTTACTTTCGTTCGACGTCTCCGATAATTATAGGTTACGTTCTTGTATTTTCGGAATTAATACCCCGAAAATTGGGCAGCGCTTCCTTTGTTTATCGGCCTACCTGTCGAGCAATTCGACGTCAATCACAACAATAAACGCAATACAATATAATTCACAATCCACTTCATCAATCCCGTCCACAGATACGAATTTACTTTATTAATTATTATTATTCATTTTCGTTCTGAAATTTATTTTACACTAATTTTATTTCATTTATAAACGTATGACTCAGATAAAAATCATCACCGTCCACCGTCGGCTCGCTGAGGCTCATCGCCGACGGTGGTAAAATTCGCGGGTTCCCATTTATGACGGATGTCCGACATGAATTTCATTGATCTATCAAATAATCCCCGCATAAAAATATATTTTATTTTCACGAACCAATCAATTAAATAATTGTTTTCTGCAGAATTAAGTATAATAAAATAATTAAAAAAATCCAAATTAAACACGCGCATACAACAGGCAACAATCGGAAAACACCCCGCCACCAACACGCGCAACCACGCGCGGGCGGCCGGAAAAACACAGAACCGGCAACAATTAATCGGACCAAAAGCACAAGCTCACACAGAGGACTAACAACACATACACATGCATTGATGACTCCACAGACACACATATACAGACTGAGATAAACACACGAAGCACGAACACGCGCCACCACCGTCACCCAGCCAGAGAGCCGGCGACAATGGGGCAGCCTGAACAGAAAACAAAGGCAACCACTCACCATAACAGAGGTTTCAGGTAAGGGAGAAGAGAGAGAGACTCGAGAGATTCGGTAGATAGAGAGAGAGAAAGAAATCGAAGAGAGATTGAGCAGAGGCGACAGCAATGGAGAAAGCGGGTGGGGGTTTTGTGAAATCATTTTTTTTTTCTTTATTTTATTTTCGTTGCTATCGGGTCTCGTTCATATAGCTCGATAATTAAGTTCATATAGCTCGATAATTAATTACAAAATTAATCTCCGCATCCAACAAATCACAAACAATTAATAATACAGCAACATATAGCTGACAGAACCATCACATATTTTATTTGTTTAATAATTCGATAATTATATTTACATATCGGATCTGAAAATAGGTTACTTAGCCGCTAAGTAACTAAAAAGATGATATAATTTTAATACCAGACTTGGATAATTATCAAAACAGAATTTCTTATAAAATACTTTACACGAAAATGAGGTAGTAATATCTCGCCTTCTGAGAATACAAATTTTTATCGATCTATAAAATGAATAACGTCTCGAAAATTTCACACCAGCACTCGTACAGGTCAAACCGTAGCCCGGATCGAAAAATTCAATACACGAAAAGTGTTCAGAATTATCAGATTAGGTTAGGAAGGAGTTTTCGGGTTATAAAAACGCAAAAACGGTTGAAGTGGGACGATTTCTGATTTTAAAAAGTAATTTTATAATTACATAAAAATAATCATTATTAATTCTATAAATCCTTATAAAATCATATACTGATCAAAAAATTAACAAAAAAATACCAAAAATATATATATTTAATTCTGGATAATTAGAAATTAAAATATCTAAATTTTAATCAGAAATAAACATCCAAATACTAATATCAATTATCAAATAATTCACCAAACTTCATATAAAATCACATAATAATTATTTATTGATAAAAATAATTATTTAGCATAAAGATCAAAGTTCCCTTCTAATGTCTGTGAAGACATTTCCTTGTGACTCATCAGGTAATATCTGAATCATTGTCAACAAGTTGCCGATCTACGCCTATGTCAGATCCAATATCCGCAGATGCATCTAGGGGATTTAAGCCTGGGGAGGTAGACACTTGTAACGCCCCCAAATCCGGGGTCAAAGGATTTGGTCGTCACTATAAAACTTCAATCCAAATTAACCTGTTAAATCAATAAATAAATGCCAGCGGAAGATAATTATCATAAATGACCCCAAACTACTCCAAGATCTTTTAAGGTTACAGTTCTAGAAACAAGATATCCAAATTCCACAAATAATTTTTTCTCACTTTCTCTTAAAACTCTTTTCAATAAATTCCAACTCACAATTAAACCCACTAGTATAACTTCGAAATGAAGTATACTAGGCCCAAATAAAATATACAACTATAATATAATCTAATATAAATAACTTTACACAATAAAACTTACACTAGTCCGCAAACCCTGGACCAACCACCTTCCAAGAGCTTCTTCTTTGCTTCCTCGAATTTCGCAGCTAAGTAGCGCAAGCTAAGTAGCGCAAGCTAATCCTCACTGGAGGTTAAATTTAAAAACAGGCAAGTATGAGCGGAAGAAATGCTCAGCAAGATCATTATAGCATATACAGGGTCTTTTGATATAAAACCGATATCTGCATTAGAGCAGAACATTTAAAATCATAATTGCTGAATTATAAACTCTTTTTGATATTTTCAAGCGAAAGGCTTCAGCAATACTTTGAATCTTGACGAGAATAAAACTCGTAAAACAGTGTTTACGAAAATATCGTAAACCACAATAACATGAAACAATGATTATGGATTGAATTATAAACTTTACTCAAAAACCGAACTCTTGAAATTAATACTTATTTTTCTGTCATATCAAATTAGATATTAATACGAACTTTGATGCTCACAACCTACCTGCGCTAAAATAGGGAAGTCAACATCAATCATCTGCATTAATACCACCTTTGATATTTAACAACTTAAATATCAACATCAATCAGAATTTGAATCAAAACTACATTCCACCTTTATTCAAAACCAAAACAGTTGATAAATCATTCCTTATAAGATTATCAAAAGCAATATAATAATTTAGATTGAAATCCTCGAACGACGGTATGTTGCCGCCGGTGATCAGCCGCGGAGCAACACCGGTATGCCGAAGCATATCCAACTAAACAAAGGGGTACCCAAGGCACATATCAGCCTAGCAAGGTGTTATATCCTGTATAACACATAGCTCACGCTGGACCGCCGCCACGGCCTCTTACGCAACCATCCAATCTTAAAACATTTTTATTGAAAGGGTTTATAATACTCGACACCCTTATAAATTTTATTCGCCCATTCACTTGGGCAGAAAACCAAAACAACGTCATCTTTCTCAAAATCCACAACATTTATAAATCCGATAATTGGATAAGTAAAATCACTTAGCTACTCTGAACATAGAATAGCGGAAAAATACTTGCATAAACAGAATTATTTAATTCAGCGATATGTAAAACATTTATTGATTCTATACTGAGAATAGGGAAAGCAATACTTGCATGATATGATTCAAAATAAATATCACTTGAACAATAAGTGATGATAGAAATACTTGCCTTTGAGATTTTAGCAGTTAGTCACACTCGCAAAACCACATCTATTCTGACATTCTGTCTCACAACATCACCGCCTTTCTTTTCAACACTTCACCGATATGCTGGTCATGCGATTGCTAGAAGCCAAATATCCAAATGCCATTCCATCTCATTCTTTATCCAACGTCTTATCCTGATCAACTCGAATGATCCGCATCTATAATTAAAAGATACAACTTTAATTGTCTAAATGATAATTACTTGACGAACGGCGCGTCAAAACCCTATCGTCTACCCATACGATAACCCACATATAAATATAACAGACAAACACAGGACTCTTAATCCACACACACACATAATTCACATAGCACATAAGCACATAACTCATGTATCACTTAATTCATATCACATATGACTCAGTTCGTCAAAAGGGTCGACTCGATATGTTTAAAACTGAAATTAGGTCAAAAATATGATTTTTCGATCAATAACCGACTCAGAATAACTTATAAAACAAACGACCTTTCGAAACAAAAAGGATTTGGGTCTCGAAAGTATTTTTAATGAAAGCGGAATATTTTTCTGAGTCTGTACGCGTTCGTTTTGTATTAAACGGACGAACGGTTTATTTAATATGAATTTTTGAACATTTTTCGGAATTAAAACAAGTCTCCGAATCATTTATAACTAAATAATAGTGCTCGAACACTCGAAATAATTTTATAAGAATTATTGAGCCTGTAAAATAATTTAAAATAATATTTTCTTGGAAATTGGACAGCACCTCCTCTATTTCTCGGACTGCCAGTCGATATCATATCGACACAACCAACAACAATCAACACAATAATTTATATTTACGCATATAAACACTCTAGAAATGAATAACACGGTCACCTGAACCAAAACTCGGACCAAAAGTGACTTCTCCAACAATTTCTAAAAATTATGAAATAAATATATAAACACTAACATGCTATAATATACACAAGTACGAAGGCGGAATTTCGGAATCGTTACCCAAAATAAATTCTGATCACCCCGAAGAGAAAATCTGATGTCCGGAAAATATCTCCAGAAAAATCCGAAATTAATAGCGATAGATATATACATGCTGAGATGCCATGTGGAGTAATCAACGCCTTCAAACTCCTTTTCTATGTCCCGAAAATAAATTAAAACGGAAATATAACGGAAATATGCCCCGCAAATTTTCTTCTCAAAACCTTGCAATATATATACCTATGCGTAGGTATTGAAGCGCTGATCGTTTATATATATACCAATTGAAATTTGGATATACGGTTGAGAAGATATGAATTTTTGAAAATTAAAAGTATATAAACAAGAGAGACAGAGAGACAGAAGGGAGGAGAAGCTGTTGTGGTAAAAAGGAAATTGGGGGGGGGGGGTTGTTGTTCACGGGTGGCAGGTGGGGTGGTGGCTCCTGCCACGTTTTCTCTTTTGATTCTTTTTTTTTTTTTTTGTTTTTTTTTTCAACAGATCACAGCAACATATCCTTATTTATATCTGAAAATTTTGTTTTGCCCCGCATTTCTCAACTTATCGAATAAACGCGCAGGTAAATAAAATCAGAAATTTACCAAACAAATTCTAAAATTCTCAGAATAATTAAAAACTAATAAAATAAAATTTTTATAATTTTTAAAGTATTTTTGACTTGCGCATTATACCCGCATTATACCCGCATCACACAATTTAACGAACCGAGCTGCACTTGAAAGAAATTCAGAAAATTACGAAAATAGTCTTAAAATGTTACAAATATCACGAAGTTTATAAAAACATAAATTTTGAAATTTTAAAATAATTTTTGAAACGCAATTTATACCCGCTTTTATCAATTAAACGATTCAACGCGCGGGTAAAATTAATCCTAAAAATTCTCAAAATAATTTTAAAATTCTCAGAATATTCCAAACTTAAATAAATATGAGTTTCATAATTTTTGAAAAATTTTAAAATTAAATACGGATTTTACAAATAAATACAATCAGAAAATCATACAGGGCTAAATAATTGATGAAATATTGATTTCTAAATTTTATAAAATCCCAAAAATAATTATTATAATTATAAAGTCATAAAAATATTTTTGAAAGATAATTTAAATATTTATGAAATTAGATTTTCAATAAAATCACTTTTAAAGACAAAAACAAAACGATACGACTCAGTATTTAATAATACAAATAATCATCAATCACAACTAAGTCACACACAATTAATATTACATACAACACATAGCAGACATAATATCCATCCAATCCCTAATATTACTAAACGAACTCAATTTACCGATATCAATAAATGATCGGTTTTCAAATAAACTTTTGAAAATAATACTTTTAAGAGAATATTTTTAGAAATTAACAAGGATCGATTTAACACTCAACAATTAGCACATTACCATTTAATAACACAAACTCGTCAAACAGGAATAAAATATCCACCATTTTATTCCTTCTAAATCAGAAAATCACATAAACATATTCAAATATTAATAATAATAATTCTGAAAATACGGGATATCACAATCTACCCTCCTTATAAGGATTCCGTCCTCGGAATCAGCAGAAGAAAGCACTAATTATTCTTCTAGCCAACTTTCCATTTCCAAATAACCTCAATTTTCCATAATCTCAAATAAATCTTGTATTCCTTGTATAATAAAACTTTTATAGGAGCTTCACTGTGCACCACTGTTCCATTCACCTCTTTTGACCATTTCCTCAATAGAATCGCTTTACTGATTGTGATAAAGAAGAATAGAGAGAAAGATAAAGGGAACAAAAGAAAGAGAGAGATAGATAAATAAAGAAACAGATTGACTTCGCTATATACACCTGATATTTTAATCGCATTGCAATCCACTGTCGTCCTTCGTAATTCCATCACATCGCCTTACTTTGACTTGACCAGGATAACTTAGTTTAACTTGCTTGGCATACCTTCGAATGTTTGGGATGATAAAATCATGAAATTTCAAAAAGAAAAGAATTTGATACCATAACGGAACCAAAATCTGAATTTGAGAAAAAGTATTATTGAAATAAAAGAATAACTGAGAGATCAATATGATCAAATGAACTTGGTATTGCGTGTCCAAATTAAGACACTACTAAAGGTTGTTAACCTTCATGTATTCACAATACACACAAGTGATGGCGTCCCATCCGACTCCTATCACACAGACAGGTATACCTTGTGTCCCCTATAGTTAGGGTTGTTCATCTCAGTCGGAATAAAATTATCAAAGATCTCAAAATCAAATGAATAAAACTGAAAAGATTTCAAAGCTGATATTTCTGAAGGAAATGAAGTCCAGAGAATAATAATAATAAAAAAATAAAAATAAAAAAATTCTGGCACAAAATGAATGAACTGGTGTCACATCATCAAGAAACTATCCACCAAATAAGAAAAGTGGAATTAATTATCATAAGTTGACAGAGCTATCAAAACCGGAAAAAAATAGGCTTCATGACAGCCTCTGGCACATTTAAAACACAGATAGGATTGAAAATGAGTGTTAGGGAATATATCCTCTAACAATTACTTCTTTTGAGAGATGTCAAAAGGAATTATAGAAAGAAAAGGTATTGCCAAAGTCTTAATATTTATCTTCAATTTGAACTCTCCAGTTGAATCGTCACCCACTTCTAGACACTTCTTCACGTTCCAAGGATATCGATAATCTCCATCGTCGTCGAATCGTAGTCTCGAAAGATTCCACAATAGAAGTTTGCAACTGCCAGGAGTTCCATCCAGCTCAACACAATCATCTCAAACGAATGCGCCTATCTTTAACTTACTCGTTGGTACTATATCCGATAGTCCAACAGGAACTCGATATGAGCTCAAGCGTCCTCACATAGCTATACACACTCCTACACACTCTCGTTTCTAGTTTACTATAACCTCAGCTCTGATACCAACCTGTAACGCCCCCAAATCCGGGGTCAAAGGATTTGGTCGTCACTATAAAACTTCAATCCAAATTAACCTGTTAAATCAATAAATAAATGCCAGCGGAAGATAATTATCATAAATGATCCCAAACTACTCCAAGATCTTTTAAGGTTACAGTTCTAGAAACAAGATATCCAAATTCCACAAATAATTTTTTCTCACTTTCTTTTAAAACTCTTTTCAATAAATTCCAACTCACAATTAAACCCACTAGTATAACTTCGAAATGAAGTATACTAGGCCCAAATAAAATATACAACTATAATATAATCTAATATAAATAACTTTACACAATAAAACTTACACTAGTCCGCAAACCCTGGACCAACCACCTTCCAAGAGCTTCTTCTTTGCTTCCTCGAATTTCGCAGCTAAGTAACGCAAGCTAATCCTCACTGGAGGTTAAATTTAAAAACAGGCAAGTATGAGCGGAAGAAATGCTCAGCAAGATCATTATAGCATATATAGGGTCTTTTGATATAAAACCGATATCTGCATTAGAGCAGAACATTTAAAATCATAATTGCTGAATTATAAACTCTTTTTGATATTTTCAAGCGAAAGGCTTCAGCAATACTTTGAATCTTGACGAGAATAAAACTCGTAAAACAGTGTTTACGGAAATATCGTAAACCACAATAACATGAAACAATGATTATGGATTGAATTATAAACTTTACTCCAAAACCGAACTCTTGAAATTAATACTTATTTTGCTGTCATATCAAATTAGATATTAATACGAACTTTGATGCTCACAACCTACCTGCGCTAAAATAGGGAAGTCAACATCAATCATCTGCATTAATACCACCTTTGATATTTAACAACTTAAATATCAACATCAATCAGAATTTGAATCAAAACTGCATTCCACCTTTATTCAAAACCAAAACAGTTGATAAATCATTCCTTATAAGATTATCAAAAGCAATATAATAATTTAGATTGGAATCCTCGAACGACGGTATGTTGCCGCCGGTGATCAGCCGCGGAGCAACACCGGTATGCCGAAGCATATCCAACTAAACAAAGGGGTACCCAAGGCACATATCGGCCTAGCAAGGTGTTATATCCTGTATAACACATAGCTCACGCTGGACCGCCGCCACGGCCTCTTACGCAACCATCCAATCTTAAAACATTTTTATTGAAAGGGGTCATAATACTCGACACCCTTATAAATTTTATTCGCCCATTCACTTGGGCAGAAAACCAAAACAACGTCATCTTTCTCAAAATCCACAACATTTATAAATCCGATAATTGGATAAGTAAAATCACTTAGCTACTCTGAACATAGAATAGCGGAAAAATACTTGCATAAACAGAATTATTTAATTCAGCGATATGTAAAACATTTATTGATTCTAAACTGAGAATAGGGAAAGCAATACTTGCATGATATGATTCAAAATAAATATCACTTGAACAATAAGTGATGATAGAAATACTTGCCTTTGAGATTTTAGCAGTTAGTCACACTCGCAAAACCACATCTATTCTGACATTCTGTCTCACAACATCACCGCCTTTCTTTTCAACACTTCACCGATATGCTGGTCATGCGATTGCTAGAAGCCAAATATCCAAATGCCATTCCATCTCATTCTTTATCCAACGTCTTATCCTGATCAACTCGAATGATCCGCATCTATAATTAAAAGATACAACTTTAATTGTCTAAATGATAATTACTTGACGAACGGCGCGTCAAAACCCTATCGTCTACCCATACGATAGCCCACATATAAATATAACAGACAAACACAGGACTCTTAATCCACACACACACATAATTCACATAGCACATAAGCACATAACTCATGTATCACTTAATTCATATCACATATGACTCAGTTCGTCAAAAGCGTCGACTCGATATGTTTAAAACTGAAATCAGGTCAAAAATATGATTTTTCGATCAATAATCGACTCAGAATAACTTGTAAAACAAACGACCTTTCGAAACAAAAAGGATTTGGGTCTCGAAAGTATTTTTAATGAAAGCGGAATATTTTTCTGAGTCTGTACGCGTTCGTTTCGTATTAAACGGACGAACGGTTTATTTAATATGAATTTTTGAACATTTTTCGGAATTAAAACAAGTCTCCGAATCATTTATAACTAAATAATAGTGCTCGAACACTCGAAATAATTTTATAAGAATTATTGAGCCTGTAAAATAATTTAAAATAATATTTTCTTGGAAATTGGACAGCACCTCCTCTATTTCTCGGACTGCCAGTCGATATCATATCGACACAACCAACAACAATCAACACAATAATTTATATTTACGCATATAAACACTCTAGAAATGAATAACACGGTCACCTGAACCAAAACTCGGACCAA
Source organism: Apium graveolens (assembly GCF_009905375.1). Taxonomy (NCBI): domain Eukaryota; kingdom Viridiplantae; phylum Streptophyta; class Magnoliopsida; order Apiales; family Apiaceae; genus Apium; species Apium graveolens. The sequence continues at coordinate 300,083,087 of NC_133648.1, read as the reverse complement.
AAGTGACTTCTCCAACAATTTCTAAAAATTATGAAATAAATATATAAACACTAACATGCTATAATATACACAAGTACGAAGGCGGAATTTCGGAATCGTTACCCAAAATAAATTCTGATCACCCCGAAGAGAAAATCTGATGTCCGGAAAATATCTCCAGAAAAATCCGAAATTAATAGCGATAGATATATACATGCTGAGATGCCATGTGGAGTAATCAACGCCTTCAAACTCTTTTTCTATGTCCCGAAAATAAATTAAAACGGAAATATAACGGAAATATGCCCCGCAAATTTTCTTCTCAAAACCTTGCAATATATATACCTATGCGTAGGTATTGAAGCGCTGATCGTTTATATATATACCAATTGAAATTTGGATATACGGTTGAGAAGATATGAATTTTTGAAAATTAAAAGTATATAAACAAGAGAGACAGAGAGACAGAAGGGAGGAGAAGCTGTTGTGGTAAAAAGGAAATTGGGGGGGGGGTTTGTTGTTCACGGGTGGCAGGTGGGGTGGTGGCCTCCTGCCACGTTTTCTCTTTTGTTTTTTTTTGTTTTTTTTTTTTTAGTTTTTTTTTCAACAGTTCACAGCAACATATCTTTATTTATATCTGAAAATTTTGTTTTGCCCCGCATTTCTCAACTTATCGAATAAACGCGCAGGTAAATAAAATCAGAAAATTACCAAACAAATTCTAAAATTCTCAGAATAATTAAAAACTAATAAAATAAAATTTTTATAATTTTTAAAGTATTTTTGACTTGCGCATTATACCCGCATTACACAATTTAACGAACCGAGCTGCACTTGAAAGAAATTCAGAAAATTACGAAAATAGTCTTAAAATGTTACAAATATCCCGAAGTTTATAAAAACATAAATTTTGAAATTTTAAAATAATTTTTGAAACGCAATTTATACCCGCTTTTATCAATTAAACGATTCAACGCGCGGGTAAAATTAATCCTAAAAATTCTCAAAATAATTTTAAAATTCTCAGAATATTCCAAACTTAAATAAATATGAGTTTCATAATTTTTGAAAAATTTTAGAATTAAATACGGATTTTACAAATAAATGCAATCAGAAAATCATACAGGGCTAAATAATTGATGAAATATTGATTTCTAAATTTTATAAAATCCCAAAAATAATTATTATAATTATAAAGTCATAAAAATATTTTTGAAAGATAATTTAAATATTTATGAAATTAGATTTTCAATAAAATCACTTTTAAAGACAAAAACAAAACGATACGACTCAGTATTTAATAATACAAATAATCATCAATCACAACTAAGTCACACACAATTAATATTACATACAACACATAGCAGACATAATATCCATCCAATCCCTAATATTACTAAACGAACTCAATTTACCGATATCAATAAATGATCGGTTTTCAAATAAACTTTTGAAAATAATACTTTTAAGAGAATATTTTTAGAAATTAACAAGGATCGATTTAACACTCAACAATTAGCACATTACCATTTAATAACACAAACTCGTCAAACAGGAATAAAATATCCACCATTTTATTCCTTCTAAATCAGAAAATCATATAAACATATTCAAATATTAATAATAATAATTCTGAAAATACGGGATATCACAACACTGACCAATGACATATGGCTTTTGGATCAGTATCCTCTCCTAACACCTGTAAAGACAATTGGTCCATTAACGAACCTTGAACAATCGAATCTGACCTTAAAATGGTTGAAACTCTTGTTTCCGTCAACTCATCCTTTGTATGTGTGACCTTTCCTTGTGCATTAAGAATTGTTTATGTTTGAGGTGGTGACACTTCAACGGATACCCTGGCTGACAGGCAAATTTCAATAGACGCACCCTGTTGAGAGAATGAATCTAGTAACTATTTTTATGCCTTTTCAGCCATTACATCTTTTTGAGAAGATGCATGGGGGCTAGCAGTTGTCTCGGTTTAAATACTACTCAACTATGTAGGAGACAGAGCTGCTGGGTTGACTTTAGAACCTTCCTTATGTGGTGCACTAAGGAACTATCTCCCTCACACTCATTCATACTTCATTTTAGTGGTAAGAGAGTGTTGGTTGGTTCTGTTTCTGTGTTTGTCTTTATAGTCTGGGATAGAAGTTGTGGGTTTTCAACCTCATGACTGTCAATGAAAGAAAGCCATTGGAGACTGAACATGTATCACAGAACATATGGCAATAGAGAGATAAAGTGTACTTAAGATATATGATGAATGAAAATTATACATTTATTCTTTTGAGAGAAATGATGTACAATAGTGATTTCAAAGGATTTTCCATGAAATAAGAAATCACTAATGTAGAAAGAAGTTTGAGTTCAATGATAACATTACCAGCTTACAAACAGCCATATCCCTCAGATAAACCTTTGCTGTTATCTCCAAAGGTAACCAGTGGGCCAGCTTTCTCAACCACATTTGATAGCAGGACTCTATCTCCGGTCATATGTCTTGACGATCCACTGTCAAGAATCCACACTACCGGTTCCACCTGTTTACTGCCCTGCACTTCAAATGGATTAGACCTTCTTCGGAACCCAAACTTGGTTGGGCCCGACATACTTGTAGAATTGACCTTTGTCAGGCAAAACAAGATTCTTAACTTTAATGGTCTAAACTTCTCAATGACTGAACATTTGACCTTATAAACAGCCTTAAAAAATTTATGTTTAGGCTTAGGCACAAATGTCTCCTTTCTAGCCTTAGAAGGACTAGCAGTCTTAGACCTATCATGCTTCCTATTATTCACATGCTGAAGAGGAATAGTCTTATCACTAGAAACATGCTTACCATTAAAATAAGCATACATCAAATTAAAAGCACAAGACATACAATTAGCAACACCACATGCTTTATGATAGGGATTAACAACAGGCAAATTATGCATGGTAGACATGGAAGTTTTGTTATCCAACTCATGTGTGTCTGAGTTAGTCTCTGTTGCTTTCACAACTTTGACTGGAACTTTCGACACACTTGACTTGGAAACAACCTTCTCATTAGCAAGATCTTCAGCACACATTTCTTCTTGAATAATAGAGGAGGTCGTATCAAATGGTTCAGCAATTGTCTTTTATAGAGGGGTTCATCAACACCCTTAAGCACATGTGGTACTTCCCTACCTTTAGCACATACATGAGGAGGGGAGTTTATGCCTAATTCTCCAATAGCAGCATTGTAATCATAACCTATTCCAGATGTTTGATTAACAGCTTATTTACTGTAGAACTCTTTAGCCTTCGAACAAGAATTGAAGTAGGCTCTAACCTTAGTCTCAAGACCGGTGATCTTGTCTTTGAGAATAGTTTCGAGTTGTCTATAACAGTTAACTCTGTTCTCTAGAAAAGATACTTGTTCTTTTAACTTGTCTTGATTAATGTGCACAAGTCTTAATTCATTGACCTCTTTCTTAAGGTCTTTGATCTGCTGACTTAACAGTTCATTATCACGATGAGCACAATCTAAGGAACCTCCTAGATGATAAACTAATTCAGCATCAGTAAATTTTACCTCTTTTCTTGATGATGAAGCTTTTCCATCAATAGCCATAAGAGCAAGATTCTCATCTTCTTCATCTTCACTATCAGTATCATCCCAGCTTCTTCCCTTTGCCAGGTAAGCCCTTTCAGAGTTACTCTTCTGATTTGAATCATAAGATTTCTTCCTTACTTGCTTTGGCTTCCTGCATTCTGTGGCAAAGTGTCCCAACTCATTGCAGTTATAGCATCTAATGGTGCTCCGATCAACCATCCCTGTTTTGTATCCACCACTACTGGTGTTAGAGGATGAAGATCCACCTGTCTGGAATCTGTTGTAGTTGGACTTATACTTGAACTTGGGATTTCTCTTGAATCTGACATTGGAGAATCTCTTGACAATCTGGGCCATTGACTCATCTTCCAATTGCTCCAGCTCTTCCAAGGAATAAAAATCATCACTGGATTGATTTGTAGTAGGAGGATCATATTCTGCTACTAACACATTTTCCTCAGCCTTGGAAAAATGTACCATTCTCTCCGACTGTTGAGATTGTTGTTGTTGTTGACCTTCAGCTATAAGACCAGTAGATGTGCTGACCATTCTATCTTTCCCGTAGACTTCCTTTTGCTAAATCTGCTCCAACTCATAGGTTTTTAACACACCATAGAGTCTATCCAAAGAAATCTCACTCAGATCTCTAGCTTCTCTTATGGCAGTGATTCTATATTCAAGATGAGCTGGCAGTGTTAAAAGGAACTTTTTGTTGACCTCCCTGATTGAATAATATTTTCCATTTATGTTCAGGTTGTTGATCAATGCATTGTACCTCTCAAACACTTCAGTAATTCCTTCTCCTGGATTGGATTTAAAATGTTCATACTCAGAGGTTAGGATCTCCAACTTGTTCTCCCTAACTTCCTCTGTACCTTCATTAATCACTTCAATAGTTTCCCAGATGTGTTTGGAATTTCTACAGTTCATCACATGTCTGTTCATCAAGGGATCTAGCGAATCAACTAAAATTAACTGAAGGCTGGCATCCAAGGAGGCTTCTTCTTTTTCAGTAGGAGAAAAATCCTCAGGCTCTTTTGGATAGGTTCTAGCTTTGGTAATGACAATATCATCTACTATCACCTCTGCTTCAATAACCATCGGAGTTTTTGGACCCTTCTTTAACAAGTTCAGATATTTGAGATTTGCAACTTGTAAAAACAAGAGCATCTTCTTCTTCCACATGATATAATTTTTTTAATCAAATAGTGGAATTTTAACGGTTCCAACTTTTTTGAAGTCATAATGAATTTTTTGAATAAGTAAAAAATCCAGGAGTTAAAAAATCACAAAAGTCTAGGATCTTGATTTGTTCGTTAATCAGAAGGCTCTAATATCAATTGTTAGGTCCCAATGTGTATGTAGAAGGGGGGTTGAATACAAACAATACCGAATAATCGAATTTAGTGCGGAATAAAAAATTGAAACAAAATTCAAGTTAAATAAAAATATTATTAAACTTGAAAGGTGTTACAACAATGGTATCGATTACAAGGGATTAATCTCAAATTAATTATCATAAATCTAGAATAAATTTGACATGAACTTTTTCTATTTTTGCAATAAAAAGATTCAAATGCTAAACGCAATTTGAGATTAAGTTCTAGGGATTTTAATCCGCTAGATAGTTACACAAGAACAAGAGAATGATTTCTAGTTATTTGGATTTAACTTTAATAACTAGAAATGTGATTTTGAATTTAGCAGATGAAAAATAAAATGTTTTCTACGGCTGCTTTTATTTTGTTCTTGAGTTTTGATTTTGGATGATGGTCTTAAATGTCTGCTTCTGCTTCTGTCTTTATATTTCAATCAACAGAATCACTTGAACTGGAATGACAATCGGTTGAACTAGCAAGACAATCTGCTGAACCAATAGAACTTTCGGTATGACAATCAGTTTAAGCTAGTATGACTTTCGGCAAGACTATCTGTTGAACTAACAAGACTATCAAACTGAACTAGCAAGACTATCCCCTTTCAGTAGAACTTTCAGTGAGACAATTGAAATGACTCGGTATGACAATCGGTATGACAATCCAGATTGTCATGCTAGTTCAATTTCAATTGTCTTGCTGAATTAAAAATGATTGTAATCCAATTAAAATTCTGAAAATTCATAATATTAATTCAGAATTAATTAATCAATTAATTCAATTAATCAACTAAATCTTTACAGATATAATTTATTTTCTTAATTAAATTATATGACTTAATTAATTAATAGATAATTAATACTAATCTTGAGCAGTAACCACTCTTCTGAAAATCTTTCTGAAAATCACTGAGAATTATGAATCAATTCCACCACTTCAATGTTGACACTCGATGTACTGTCTGGTTCATGAGTGACTAACTTCCGTGACGTTTCTTCATGTCTTGACTTTGACACTTTGATTTTCTTCAGATTAAATCCTTGTAACTTTCTGATACCCTGACGAGATCTCTGTCACTTGATTAAATCCACAATCTTGATTTGTATCACTGAGGCTTGAACAATTTCTTGAACTTCTTCCAGTGAATTAATTCCTCAAGTCTGTAGATGAACGTTGTTTCTGAATCCTTTGACATATGTTACTTTGAGAGATCTCTTTGATGGTAGATCCACTATTTACTTGTTACATTCTTATTTGAGTTAAGTTAAATCCTCGAATAAACAAATAGGCTATGACATATGCCTTTCACTATCTCATTTTAAAATCATTCGTTTTAACAACACACATAAAAATCTTGTTCACAAATCATTTTCATTCGAGATAGGTACCCTTTTCGAAGTTACTTTTCCCCAAAAGAGGTTTAAAACAGTGATTTATAACTACAGGGGGATATGTAACTTAAAACATTTATGTTCCTTTACGAGAATAAAACATTAGTCTATTCATACGTACTGAAACATAAAGGAATGGTGAGGGTACTTGCCTGGCAACGTTTTCGGAAACCCTAGGTATCTTTTACGCTGACTTCGGTCCTGACGATACTCGACTGAGATCTATAATGAAAGAATACCCTAATCAGTTACACCGACATGCTTAATATCCTCTAATTCTAATAACACAATTCGATAACCCGACTTGTATAATATATATATACATGCAATCACGTAATCACATAGTCTGTATACAAATAGGGGTAATACGATTAGTATTATATGGTACGTTTCTCGTATCTAAAATAATTTTTTTTATAGAAAATTTTGGAAGCAACTTTTCTGTTTTTAATCCTACCTGTCCATTACAATTGACGTTAACAACCAACAAATCACAAGTCTCAGTACTCTACCAATTTCACAATCACGCAATTATTACGTACAACTCCAATATACGATTTATTTTTATTTTTTTTATTAAGATTAGGACTCAGATAATGATCATCTCGGTCCACCGTTGACTCACCGAAGTTCACCGTCAGCGACGGTAAAATTTACGGGTACCCAATTAATTTCGTGTTTCCATCGCAAATTCTACCGATTATTTTAAAAATCATTTTCAACATGAATAATTAATATCACGAATGTTAATCAATGATTCCCTGTAATAAAAGGAATTAAAATTAAAATTTCGCAATAATCCAAACCAACAGAAAATGAACGGCCCAGCAAGACCCAAACTACCAGCCCAACTGAGAAGCCCAGCTGAGCCACCCAACTGAGCAACACCACAGAGTAGCACCCGCAGCCACACACGGCCACGCGCTGCCTACACACACACAACACAGTCGCACACACAACACCCACACACTAATACACACACACAAATATACACAGAGCACACACATATACACAAGTATATATATGCATATCAACTGAACAAAAGTAGAACCAAGCCAAACTGAGAAATAGCGGCGGCTCACCGAAAAAAAATCCGGAAAACGGCGGTGAAACATAGGGCAAGAACAGCTGAAGGAGGAAGGAAGAAGAAGGACGAAAAAGAAAGGAAAAAAGAAAGGTAACAGAAGAGCTAGAAGGGAGATAGAGGGACAATTGAGAGCTCATCCGAGAGATCAAAGGGAATTGATGTTTATCTCTCCCATTTAATTGATTACTCACTCTCCTGAAACAACCAACACACGGCACGTGTCCAACTTCGTTGGATACGTGTCGTTTTATTTTTATTTTGGCTGACTACAAGCTCTACACGATATTTTAATCTATTTTTAAGGGTATAATTTGTAAATAAATATTAGTCAAAACATTGCCAAAATAATCTTAAGAAGTTACAAATATCCCGAACTTGATAAAAACATAAATTTAGAAATTTTAAAACAAATTTTGGAGCGCAACAAATGCCCGTATTTAGCAATTAAACGAAACAACGTGCGGTTGAAATCAATCCCAAAATTTTCCAAAATAATTTTAAAATTCTCAGAATATTACGGCCCATCTCAAGGCACCGGTCATGTCCCGGTCCTTAGGATTAAGTAAAAATTAATCCCCAAAATATCACTATCCAGCCCGTGGAGTATTTTGATGTCAAATCATTTTAATTTCAAAACATCCCAATTCAGGGTTCGCAAATAACCCGAAAGAATGGGTATTTGCTGAAGAGAGCAATCGAATTCTAGGAACAATAATGAAAAGAACATGCATAATAAGAGTAATTGCAGGGAAATGTAAAACATTTAACTATTCTGAACTTAGAATAGGAACGAAGAAATATTTGCAGTATTTTAAAAGAAAGTTCAGGAATACTTGCCTCAATAAGCTTTAATCGCTATTACTAGTTGACTTTGGTTCGATCTGGACGTTCGGCTTTATCGTCAAACTACTATTCCATTCTGGATACGATCCCAACACTCAGGTCCTTCAGTTGGAACTTCTTTGATCTCGATGTCTAATCACTAGATCGTTCCTAGTCCGATGTCGATACTCGGGTTTTCCGTCTAGGACATACAGGGTTAAAATACCCTAATTTAGATAATCGTTTCGCTTAACATAACACCACTATCCTATTCTACCCATACGATTTCATAACCCACTTCATATTTATATGTATTATTGAAATACACATAGCAAATACGGTCCACATCTTTGAAACTCGGTTCGGTGTTTGTTTTCGGAAAGTACGTATATTCGTTGTTTGAAAATAATAGGGTAATTAATTATAAAATATTTTTGTCACAACACACAACTAGGTTCGTATGATATAATTATTTACTTTCGTTCGATGTCTCCGATAATTATAGGTTACGTTCCTGTATTTTCGGAATTAATACCCCGAAAATTGGGCAGCGCTTCCTTTGTTTATCGGCCTACCCGTCAAGCAATTCGACGTCAATCACAACAACAAACGCAATACAATATAATTCACAATCCACTTCATCAATCCCGTCCACAGATACGAATTTACTTTATAAATTATTATTATTCATTTTCGTTCCGAAATTTATTTTACAACTAATTTTATTTCATTTATAAACGTAGGACTCAGATAAAAATCATCACCGTCCACCGTCGGCTCGCTGAGCGGTAAAATTCGCGGGTTCCCATTTATGATGGATGTCCGACATGAATTTCACTGATCTATCAAATAATCCCCGCATAAAAATATATTTTACTTTCATGAACCAATCAATTAAATAATTTTTTTCTGCAGAATTAAGTATAATAAAATAATTAAAAAAAATCCAAATTAAACACGCACATACAACAGGCAACAATCGGAAAACACCCCGCCACCAACACGCGCAACCACGCGCGGGCGGCCGGAAAAACAAAGAACCGGCAACAATTAATCGGACCAAAAGCAGAAGCTCACACAGAGGACTAACAACACATACACATGCATCGATGACTCCACAGACACACATATACAGACTGAGATAAACACGCGAAGCACGAACACGCGCCACCACCGTCACCCAGCCGGAGAGCCGACGACAATGGGGTAGCCTGAACAGAAAACAAAGGCAACCACTCACCATAACAGAGGTTTCAGGTGGAGGAGAAGAGAGAGAGACTCGAGAGATTTGGCAGATAGAGAGAGAGAAAGAAATCGAAGAGAGATTGAGCAGAGGCGACAGCAATGGAGAAAGCGGGTGGGGGTTTTGTGAAATCATTTTTTTTCTTTCTTTATTTTATTTTCATTGCTATCGGGTCTCATTCATATAGCTCGATAATTAAGTTCATATAGCTCGATAATTAATTCCAAAATTAATCCCCGCATCCAACAAATCACAAATAATTAATAATACAGCAACACATAGCTGACAGAACCATCACATATTTTTTTTGTTTAATAATTCGATAACTATATTTACATATCGGATCTGAAAATAGGTTACTTAGCCGCTAAGTAACTAAAAAGACGATATAATTTTAATACCAGACTTAGATAATTATCAAAACAGAACTTCCTATAAAATACTTTACACGAAAATGAGGTAGTAATATCTCGCCTTCTGAGAATACAAATTTTTATCGATCTATAAAATGAATAACGTATCGAAAATTTCACACCAGGACTCGTACAGGTCAAACCGTAGCCCGGATTGAAAAATTCAATACACGAAAAGTGTTCAGAATTATCAGATTAGGTTAGGAAGGAGTTTTCGGAAGAGTTTTGAGTTGTAAAAACGCAAAAACGGTTGAAGTGGGATGATTTCTGATTTTAAAAAGTAATTTTATAATTACGTAAAAATAATCATTATCAATACTATAAATCCTTATAAAATCATATACTGATCCAAAAATTAACAGAAAAATACCAAAAATATATATATATATTTAATTCTGGATAATTAGAAATTAAAATATCTAAATTTTTATCAGAAATAAACATCCAAATATTAATATCAATTATCAAATAATTCACCAAACTTCACATAAAATCACATAATAATTATTTATTGATAAAAATAATTATATAATATTTCCCAGACATTACGTCTTTCCCCCTTAAAAGGATTTTGTCCTCAGAATCATGCTAAGGAACAGACACTGATACATTTCGAGTATCTTACTTCAAAATTTTCGGGACTCTTCATTTTCATCACTACCCAATAGTCTTTAGCCAAAATTAGCATCTATCAGTTGCTCATGCAACCTAATTTAAATCTCCATTCCGTACATATGGAGCTAAATTACCCTTCCTGGTCATACACATATGAACGTCTTATGAACTCGTTATACCTGTGACAACAAGACCAACTCATTCACAATCATTCTATCTATCTTACTGTTTCAAAGGACTAACTTAATTTACACTAACCTTCTTTTCTTTCCAATTCTAATAGTTCGTGTTCATGAAATTTCTTTTTTCACTGACTGTTCTACTTTACTTTTCATGTCTCCTTCTGTTCGGTTAGTCTGGCCTATGATCATTTTCTAATCAAATTTGAGAATCTTTAATCGGTTTCTTACACTTTCCATCCGTCTGCGCCCGATATCCTGAGCTCATGGCGTGTGATGCTTCGGAATTTTCTAAATCTATTCAAAAACTAAAAAGGAAAATATCGGCAATTGCATCTAACTCACCACTTTGTAGCATACTTCTATTTCTTTTTAATCACTATCAAGTAGATTCATCGAAAGAGAATCTCTTACTATCTGAAATGAAATATATTAATTTGGGAACGGAATGAATCATAACTTCATTCAAAACCCGGTCTCTTGGTACTAATACTCATTTTGTTGTCATATCAAATTAGATATCAATACGAACTTTGATGCTCATAAAGTCCCATACTGAAGTCAACATCAACCATCTGTATTAATACCACCTTTGATATCTAACAACAAAGTAAGTATCAGCATAACCTAGAACACGGATCAAAGCCTATTCTTCAATTTCTTACTTTTCCAATTCCTTTATCCACTTTCCAGTAATCTTAGTTACATTCACTCTTTCTTTTCTACTCTAGACATCTATCTCTAAATGGATCTTGCTTGGCTGGTAATTAACCATACTTCCGTAGCTCATAATCTATTATGACCGGAGTTCACACCTTTGAAGCTTAGAATGCAGTTGCTACTTTTCAACCCTCCACAGGCATATCTTCCAACGCTTAACTTGGTCTTCCTTAGTCCTTGAATGGGCGAGGATGTTATCAATAAATACAATTACACTATCCAAATACGCCTGATACACTATGTTCATTTAATCCCCAGACTTACCACTTCCGATAATCAATGCGTAACTCATACCTCTATTCCCTTTTTCCCATGATCACTTTTGTGCATAGCGCAAAACACTCTTTACCCTATTATTCTTTCATTTTATATTCCTGAAGTTTTCCTTCACTTATTGTTTCATCCATATTGAGTTATACGATACAGGGCTTTTGACACCAGCTTGACTCTATGCAGAAACTGACGAGAAATTCTTATCTCATTCCCCGAGGTAACCTTGGTAAATCATTCATTCGAACCTCCGGGACTTCATTTTAATTTTAAAGAATTCCGAAATGAGATTTATTGTAATGTTCTTCTCTAACAGTTCGCCACCAGTACCTTAGGTTAATCTTCCCTGTTTACACGCATTCTTGGAAAAAATTCCCATCCCCAATTATCGGCGTTTCACCTCATTCTCCTATCAGTTCTGGCACAACCGACGTTTATAACTTGCATATATCCTGGATTATTTTATAAAATTTCTTTATCATCCTTTTGATTCTACTTCTTTTCTTTATTAGTTCTTCATTTTTGTTATTTATTATCTCTTTTAAACATAAGGAATTTCTTTTTTTCTTGATAATACTAATCTGTTCATTATTAGATAGGTCATTTCTGGGGTTAATACTGGAAGAAAAGTTTTTATTTATAATATTATTAAACAGAATTTATATTCGTTTTTCACGAAAAACTCTAAACTTTCTTCCTATTAGTGGGTTTACTTAGTCTTCCGAACTAACAATACTGAATCTAGATCCATTCTTCTTCTTTTTTAGGTTATTTTATGTTTATAATAACAATAACATAAGTAGTAATTCGACAACCAAATTGTGAAACTCGTTTCTGCAAAAATCTTTTAAAATTTGATTAAGAAAATCTTTTTCGAAATCTCATTTTAAAGTTTTGGAAATCAAATATTTGGTCGTCATTACTATATAAGTTACTTGCTATTTCTATGATTCACCGATGAGATATCTGATTAAAGGAATGCCCATATAAGGGTCTCTCCACTTTGGTACCTCCTCCACTTTTCCTTGGATTCTGCTCGCACTTATTATTCGACGAAACTTCATTTACCATTGTGTACCATTTTATTCCTAACTCGAACCCAATGCTGACGTCTTCCATTGTCTTTCATAATCCTGTCATTGTCCTTGACGTTATGCTTCCATCCACGCATGTGATTCAACATTCTATCTGTAGATAGGGTCGCACCTTCTTGCTAGTCTTACCTATTTCTAATAAGGTAAATATCATTCTTTGCGCAGCTCCCGATAAGTGATAAGAATCTTCTCACAATGGTGGTGTCTTCAAAACGTACAACGTTGCTTCTTCATCAGCTCCCATCAACTGGTTGCCTTCGGAGTGGAGCTCGTCCTACTACCTAATTCTAAGTTAAATCGTACTAATACTCACCTAGCTTCCCTTACAGAAGTCCTCACAAGAATCAATCGCATTTTCTTCAAAACCACATAAAAGTGGGGTATCATACCCAGTCTCCGTTGATTTATCGATTCCACATTACTGTAGGATCTGAGAACTCAATATACCTATAACATTGTGATATTCACCTTACACTTCTCTCAACCATCCTGGCTTACCAATTCCGTATCAGACCTGCTAATCCTCACTCGCACTCAATTCGAACTTAAAATGAATATGCCTAGGGTCTTTCCTATCTCATATGTCCTCTCACTCCTATCTTACCCTCACCTATTCTTATTTCAGTGACTAATAACCTTTAGCTCTGATACCAACCTGTAACAACCCAAATCCGGGGTCAAGATTTGGTGTCACTAAACAATCTTTACATAAAATAAAAGAATATTCAATTAACTCCTTGAATCAAGATCGTTTACAGGTTATGGTATGAAACAAGAATCTAACCTTTTACAACTCACAATAACTAGAATACAAGTTTAAATACCTTTATGCTAATGCCTGTGTCTTATTATCTCACATCTTTGTCCTTTCGCAGCGGAGATTTGTCTAACTTCTGCTGTCTAACGAAAGCTAATCACTTTTATCTTTCTCTGCTTCTGAAAGAAATAAGAGTTTACAAAGCAAGAGTGAGCCAAAAATGCCCAGCAAGTATATAATTTTAAGTTCCAAATATTAATAACAATGGAAAATTCCCGAACAAAATCTCTAAACAATTTTAAACAGTTTTATTTATTCGAGGGAGTTGAGCGACTAAACCTTGGCTGTTACCAGCCCTTAAGTATAAATCCAAAAGTGACAAGCGATTCCCAGATCCATTTCCCGAATCAGGGATTTGTCCGGTTTTTGGGATCATAAAACTTTCGAGAGAGAGAATGCCGTTAATGGCGATCAACAAAAAATTAGACTGGACACTAGTTCGCACCTATATCCTGCTGATTAGTCAGGATACAGTGCAGATCTATACCTACCTGTATAGATCCAGTCGGGTCCCCATGCTCTACGGCCCATCTCAAGGCACAAGTCATGTCCCGATCCTTAAGATTAAGTAAAACTTAATCCCCAAAATATCACTATCCAGCCCGTGGAGTATTTTGATGTCAAATCATTTTGATTTCAAAACATCCCAATTTAGGGTTCGCAAATTACCCGAAAGAATGGGTATTTGCTCAAGAGAGCAATCGAAATATAGGAACAATAATGAAAAGAACATGCATAATAAGAGTAATTGCAACAAAATGTAAAACATTTAACTATTCTGAACTTAGAATAGGAATGAAGAAATATTTGCAGTATTTTAAAAGAAAGTTCAGGAATACTTGCCTCAATAAGCTTTAATCGCTATTACTAGTTGACTTTGGTTCGATCTGGACGTTCGACTTTATCTTCAGAATACTATTCCATTTTGGATACGATCCCAACACTCAGGTCCTTCGATTGGAACTTCTTTGATCTCGACGTCTAATCACTAGATCGTTCCTAGTCCGATGTTGATACTCGGGTTTTCCGTCTAGGACCTACAGGGTTAAAATACCTAATTCAGATAATCGTTTCGCTTAACATAACACCACTATCCTATTCTACCCATATGATTTCATAACCCAATTCGTATTTATATGTATTATTGAAATACACATAGCAATTATGGTCCACATCTTTGAAACTCGGTTCGGTGTTTGTTTTTCGAAAGTACGTATATTCGTTGTTTGAAAATAATAGGGTAATTGATTATAAAATATTTTTATCACAACACACAACTAGGTTCGTATGATACAATTATTTACTTTCGTTCGACGTCTCCGATAATTGTAGGTTACGTTTCTGTATTTTCGGAATTAATTCCCCGAAAATCGGGTAGCGTCTCCTTTGTTTATCGGCCTACCCGTCGAGCAATTCGACGTCAATCACAACAACAAACGCAATACAATATAAATCACAATTCACTTCATCAATCCCGTCCACCGATACGAATTTACTTTATTAATTATTATTATTCATTTTCGTTCCAAAATTTATTTTACAAATAATTTTATTTCATTTATAAATGTAGGAATCATATAAAAATCATCACCGTCCACTGTCGACTCGCCGAGGCTCATTGCCGACGGCAGTAAAATTCGCGGGTTCCCGTTAATAACGGATGTCCGACATGAATTTCACCGATCTATCAAATAATCCCCGCATAAAAATATATTTTATTCTCACAAACCAATTAATTAATTATTTTTTCCTTGCAGAAATTAAGTATAATAAAATAATTAAAAAAATCCAAATCAAACACGCGCATACAACATGCAGCAATCGGAAAACACCTCACCACCAACACGCGCAACCACGTGCGGGCGGCCGGAAAAACACAGAACCTGCAACAATTAATCGGAGCAAAAGCACAAGCTCACACAGAGGACTAACAACACATACACATGCATCGATGACTGCACAGACGCACATATACAGACTGAGATACACACACGAAGCACGAACACGCGCCACCACCGTCACCCAGCCGGAGAGCCGGTGGCAACGGGGCAGCCTGAATAGAAAATAAAGGCAACCACTCACCATAATAGAGGTTTCATGAAGGAGAAGAGAGAGAGACTCGAGAGATTCGGTTGATAAAGAGAAAGAGAAAGAAATCGAAGAGAGATTGAGCAGAGGCGACAACAATGGAGAAAGGGTGTGGGGGTTTTGTTAAATCATTTTTTTTTCTTTCTTTATTTTATTTCTGTTGATATCCGGTCTCGTTCCTGAATCGCGAATGTATTATTACGTATCGCGTGCAAAAACAATTCATTGAAAATATATATAATAATTCAAAATAATTCTAAATATTTCTTAAAATCTCCAAATATTGAAAATTAATAAAAATAACATTTTTAAGACATTTTAATATCGCAGATCAGACCCGTATTTAACAATTTAACGAATAAATGTGTAGGTGAATAAAAGCCAGAAAGTTTCTGAAATAATTTTGAAATTCTTTAAATATTCCAAACTTAATAAAATAAAATTTTCATGATCTTTAAAGCATTATGGAATTAAATACAGATTTTACAATTTATTGAAATCAGAAAATTATTTAAAATTAAATAATTAATAAAATATTGATTTTTAAATTTGATAAACCCCTAAAAATAATAAATCAAATTATAAAATAACAAAAATAATTTTAGAAACAATTTTAGCATTTATAAGAATAAATATTTAATAAAATCACTTTAAAAATGAATTAAGTTCATATAGCTCGATAATTAATTACAAAATTAATCTCCGCATCCAACAAATCACAAACAATTAATAAAACTGCAACACATAGCTGACAGAACCATCACATATTTTATTTGTTTAATAATTTGATAATTATATTTATATATCGGATCTGAAAATAGGTTACTTAACCTCTAAATAATTAAAATACGATACAATTTTAATACCAGACTTGGATAATTATCAAAACAGAACTTCCTATAAAACACTTTACACGAAAACGAGGTAGTAAATCTCGCCTTTTGAGAATACAAATTTTTATCGATCTATAAAATGATTAACGTATAGAAAATTTTACATCGGGACTCGTACATGTCAAACCGTACCCCTGATCGAAAAATTCAATACACGAAAAGTGTTCAGAATTATCAGATTAGGTTAGGAAGGAGTTTTCGGAAGAGTTTCGGGTTGTAAAAACGCAAAAATGGTTGAAGTGGGACGATTTCTGATTCTAAAAAGTAATAATATAATTACGTAAAAATAATCATTATTAATTCTATAAATCCTTATAAAATCATATAATGATCCAAAAATTACCAGAAAAATACCAAAAATATCTATATTTAATTCAGGATAATTAGAAATTAAAATATCTAATTTTTTATCAGAAATAAACATCCAAATATTAATATCAATTATCAAATAATTCACCAAACTTGACATAAAATCACATAATAATTAGTTATTGATAAAAATAATTACATAATATTTCCCAGATGTTACATATATGCTGCAACTGCGGCGACAATGCTATCTTATAGGCAACCTTCCCTACTTTCTTCAAAACCTCAAATGGTCCTATAAATTTGGGGCTAAATTTAATTTTCTGACCGAATCGCACTAACCCTTTCCAAGGTGATACCTTTAGTAACACCAGTGCTCCTATCTCGAAGTTCATATCCTTTCTATGCAAGTCTACATTCTTTCTCTGCCTATCTTGGGCTGCTTCTAACCTTTTCCTAATCAATGCCACTACATCTTTAGTCTGCTAAACCAACTCAGAGCCTAACATTTTCTTCTCTCGTACTTCATCCCAATACAATGGTGATCTACACTTACGTCCATACAAAGCTTCGTAAGGCGGAATTCCAATGCTAGCATGGTAGCTATTGTTATATGAAAATTCAATCAAAGGTAGGTGTTCGTCCCAATTTCCTTTAAAATCCAAAACACAAACTCTCAACATATCCTCTATGGTCTGAATTGTTCTCTCACTTTGACCGTCCGTCTGAGGATGATAGGCGGTGCTCATATTCAATTTAGTTCCTAAACATTCTTGGAATTTGGTCCTGTTATTCCCAAGGAACTAACAATGAGATTTACAGAAGGGGGGTTGAATGTAAATCTCAAAAATTTTTCATGTTTTGAGCAGTTTCAAAGGCTAAGTGTTTTGATGAATAGTTGTGTGTGAATTGCTTTGAGCAGGTGCAGACAGATATATATTCAAGACACAAATGTAAATAACACAAAGGCTTCAAAAACTTTTCTGGTGAATTTGTTGTTCCACCAGAGATGTGTATTTCAGAAAATCTGTGATTCAAAGAATTGATCACAGCTGTGTCCTAGTACAAACTAGATGATTTTCTCTCTGGATTTTTCTAAACAGCTCTGGAAAAATTCACACCCTAATTACTAGCTGCAACTTGGTTTATATATCACCAAGTTTACAAGTGAAGACAAAAGTACAAATACAATTAAAAAGGTTCTTCACATATTTCTTCTTCATTTCTCTATCCAATGCAATCTAGGATAATCTGTGAATCTTTGAATACTTCCTTGTTTGCACAGAATGGAAATGCTGTATTTTCTTGATTCCTCCAAGAAGCTACCACATTCCAATTGTCTCTATCAACCCATGTGCCTCTGCCAGCTTATGAATTATCACTGTTAACTGCTATTGAATTGAGCATCCGTTGAAGCTTTCATCCGTTAATGGCTTTATCCGTTGATGCATTAGCAGTTGAAGCTTTATCCGTTGATGCATTAGCAGTTGAAGCTTTATCCGTTGATGTATTAGCAGTTGAAGCTTTATCCGTTGTTGCACTCATCCGTTGATGGATGTTATCCGTTGAAGCTTTAGAGACATCCGTTGAAGCTTTGTTTCTCATCCGTTGAAGGCCTTTAATTTATCAGTTGATACTACTTCATTTATATAAAATTACAAGGCATGAAATATTTACAATTAGCCCTCCTATTTGCATATCCACTAGTATTCAACATGACTTATAATTTCCCACAACATCTAAGAATTATAACTTAAATACAGAAACTGAAATGTGCTACAATACTAAACTTATTTATAAGTAAAGCTACTCCATCAACGGATAGCCAGAATGGTCTTATGCGTTGAGGCTACAAACACTAGATTTCTACTTAAGTGTTTTGTTTAACTTATCATCAAACTAATACACATATTCCTAACAATCTCCCCCTATTTATGTCTACTAGAATTATAGGCATAAATTTGGGTTTATCTTGATGATAACAAAATACTTAACAAATATATGAACTGAAATCAAGTAGAAATTCAAAAGTGCTGCAAAAGTGTATGTACTGAGACATAATTGAAGAATTACATTGTTTCCAAGGATGCTCCTTTAGGCTGAGCAAATTATTTTCTTTTTCTTTGATCCCTTGTTTGCTTCCCTAGCCTCCTGTCATTTTCCTCTACTTGGAGTTGGAGTTGTTTGTAGAATTCAGCTTCATCTTCTTCACTGATATCCAACTTAGATTGCATGTCCTTGAGAGTTTCATTACTGGCAATTTTAAGCTGGTCTTCAAGTCTGAAAAATCTTCTGACTCATATATTGTCTCTGAACTCCATCAGCCAATGAGGTGATTTATGAATTGTAATTCCATGCTCAGGTATGAGTAATGTTCTAGGCAAGGAATTAGTCTCCCACCAAGTTTTCCTTATGCTGGCAATCTTGTTGAGAATCTCAGTTTTGGCAGTCCTGGTAAAGCCAGAATCCCTTTTGATAGCTGAGTAGACTCTAACTAAGGTAGAATAGCCTTCATTCAGAATTCTTTGAAGAGGCCAAGTCCTTTCCTCACTTCCTTTATACTTGAACACTAGCCTTTCTGGGAGCTGTTTGTATGCACTTATTCCCCTTACTTCCTCCAACTCATCCATATAGAGTTCAATATCTGTACACTATTTTATGTCATAAATGTGAACATAATCATCCTTTGAGGCTTGTGTCTTAGGCTTAGGTTTATATTTCTGAGTGAATTTACTTGAGATTGGGGGAGGTGTTGATTTGGATTTTCTTTTCAGTTTCTTTGGTGGTGGAGAGGTAGTTAGGAAGGTAGGTAAGTTGATGGTGTCCCAATCAATAGGTTCCTCTTTAGGGATAATTGGTTCACCATGGACATTTATACTAGGATCATCAACAAAAGGTTCAGGAATGGAAGGTAGTGGTTTAGATTTTGATTGGGTTTCCACAGTGTCATCTCCACTCTTCTATTTTGCATTGGCCTTCTTTCTGTTCCCTTTCTGCCATTCCTTTCTTTCCTCCACACTCTTACCAATCACATTCCCCATATCCACATTTCTGCTTTCAATCTTGTCTTCTTCACTCTTGTCTTCAATCCTCTTCTTTTCTTCAGTCTGACTTGACTTTAGTTGTTTTTCAAGCTTTGCTTGTGCTCTTTTGTCACCCTTCAGCTTTTTAGCTTCTTCCTTTAACCTCATGGTTTTTTCCCTCTTGGCTTTTGATAATTTGGGATGTCCTTGCATCACACAGATACTCTTTCCCTCTCTATAAATGATAGCCATATTCATTCTTTTCACTACATCATTGGTCTCTTTGTGCTTTATGATGCTACCACCCAAAACTTTGTCTTCATCAGGTTTTGGAAGAGGAAAATCCACTTCTTTTGGTTGACCAAAGTTTAGAGGGTTCTTTGTAGAGTCCCTGTTGAATCTAGTGGATGGCTTGAGTACCATGGGTTTCAAATTCCTGAAGGAAGTTTCTCCAACCTTATTTCTCCTTACTGGCTTGTGCTCAATAATGATTGGCTCAACCTTTGTGCTATGTTTCATAGATAATGATTTTGAAGTTGTAGAGCCAAACACCTGTTGCATCCTTTCATCAATTTTTCTCCTTTGCTCCTTCACCTTCATCTCAGCTGCTGCTAGCTGGATTAGATCAATTCCATCAAGCTTTCCTTTGATTTGAAGTGTTGAAGAAGTAGTGATGGTAGGAACTAGCACTTTGGATATTTGAATGTTTGTAGATGGCTCCCCTCCCCCTTCCACTTTATTCTCCCCCTTTTTGTTATCATCAAGGAGATGAGTCAGGCCTTGTGCTTTAGCCAGTTGCATTAGAAGACTTGTTTGAGACTGTTGATTTTGAAGAATGGTGACCACAGAGTTTTCAATAACTTGAACTCTGTCCACCAATTTGGCCAGCCTCTTTTCCACATCTGATTCTCTTCTTAGTCTCAATAACAAGTCCTGCATGGTACCATAGGGCATGACTGAATCCAGCTTCTCAGAATTGTAGGACTTCAAGTCAGCTATATCCTTCTTGAGTTCATCCACACTCAGATTCTGTCTTAATTGCTGTAGCTTCATGAGATGTAGAGAATCTAGGTGGGCTTGAAGAATATCCTTGGTACTAGCATTGGAGGTGTTCTGAATGGCTTTTTGGATAGACATGATTTGTTTGACTAAGGATAGATTGAATTATCCTAGTGTAGATTCCTTTGTCAATGCCCATTCAGGTAAATATAGAATAGAACTTGGGTCTTCATCTCCCCCTAAGTTCATGCTTTCATCAAATGAAATAGAGTCATCATCATTAGAATTTACTCCAAATTCTTCAGATGGCTCACCAGCTGTAGAAGGCATCAAGTTGACAGCAGTTTTATCCCTTTGTAGAGATTCTGAAGTATGTACTAGATTTAAAGTATTTTCTGCCTCCTCATTGCCCTGAGTAGCCAATATTTGATAGGCTAATACAGGATGAGTAAAAGTGTCAGCATCCAAAGAAATGTTATCAATTACAGCTTTGTAATGTTGCTGAAATTGTCTTTCCTTTTCAGCATCATCCACAATCATTGACTCATTAGCAATGGTTGGATCCACCCTTATACCGTCAGTACCTGCTTTTCTCTCAATTTCTCTCTTTTCTTGCATCAGGGGCTCCCCCTGGCTCACACTCCTCACACCCTCACCTTCATCTACTAAGGTGGCACTCCTCTCATTTTCTTTTGCCATGCTGGAAGAAATAGCATGCATATTTAGACTCTCAATCTATCCTTTTGCCTAGGAGCAACTGCTGTGAATATGTTGTGTACTTGATTATCACTTAAACAAAATGTCTAAGTAGATTTTACTTAGTGAAATTATGTAGCACTTGACGGATAAGAGTTTTAGTCCCGACGGATAACTTATTATAGTCCCGACGGATGATTAACTTATTATCCATCGAGTGAGTAGCTTATGTAATAATAAGTTTGTAGCACAGTGATGTATGCACCTTTGTATAGAATCTGTAGTAGCATATAAGTCATGTTGACTTTAACTAGATATGCAGAATAGGTTGATTAACTGTACATAAGCAATGTCTTGTAATTCTGTATAAGTGAAATGAAGTCAAGTGCCAAAATAGCTATCGACGATTGATTAACAAAGCTTCGACGGATGATCAAATGACTATCAACGGATGTTTAACATAGCAGTCGACGGATGATCAATTAAGTCATCAACGGATGATCTGAAAGTCGACGGATGATCATATCAAGATTCAAACATCAGTTGAACAGTGAAAGCTGACACACAGCCGTCGAGTTGGATACAAACACACTGTGGAAGCCCATTAACTGGGTAATAGAGGACGAAAAGCAGCAAAGATCAAGACTGTTAGATTTTATATTTGTTCAGTTCTTTTGACTTTGTAATCTTGGTAATATATAAACCAAGAGAGTAGGAAATAGAAAAACAACTGAGATAACTGAGATAGCTGAGAAACATACAAACAGAGAAATCTTTGTAAGAACAATCTTTAGCATTTCCTGTATTCTCAGCAGTTCTATTTTGTAAGCAGATGTGAGCATTTCTGCACACAGAGTCCTCTCGATATATTATATATATCTCTGGTGGAATTGTTTAAATCCACCAGAAAGTTTTTAAAGACTCTTGTTTTTAATTACTTATGTTTTGATTCATTCAAGTTTATATTCCGCATTGTGCTAATCAAAACATATATATCCATAATCGAGTTGAACATTTTTATTTCAAGAAAAAGGTTCAAGAATTCCATTCAACCCCCCTTCTGTAATTCTTGCTATATTGTTAAGGGACTAACAGCAACCCAGCCTCTCCCTCAAATTTTCACTCCCTTCCCTCAATCCTAGAAGTGATTGTACAGTAACCATGTCTTCTACACTTGGAATTGAGTCAGTTGTTTGTGTAGAGACTATCAACGGATAGGGAGTATCCGTTGGTAATTATCCGTTGAAGCTCTTAATCTACAAAGAGTTTAAAGATCAAAACAATTCAGCAAGATGAACAAGAAAGATGTTGGAGTCAAGATTCCTTTTCTTGATAAAGATAATTACCATCATTGGAAGGTAAAGATGCATCTTCATATGCTTTCTCAAGATGAGGCCTATGTGGACTGCATAGAAAGAGGCCCTCATGTTCCAATGAGAGCTGCAACAGGAAATGAACCATCTGTTTCAAAGCCAAGGCATGAATGGTCTGATCCTGATATTGAACAAGTCAGGAAAGATAAAAAGGCCATGAACATTCTGTTCAATGGTGTTGATGCAGACATGTTTGATAACATTATCAACTGCAAGACTGCCAAGGAAGTTTGGGACACAATACAGATAATCTGTGATGGTACTGAGCAAGTAAGAGAAAATAAAATGCAGCTCCTGATTCAGCAATATGAGCATTTTCACAATGAAAAAAGTGAGTCACTCACTGACATTTTTAGTAGATTCCAAAAGCTACTAAATGCTCTTAAATTGCATGGAAGAGTCTATCAGACTAAAGACTCCAATATGAAATTTCTTATATCTCTTCCAAAGGAATGGAAACCAATGACAGTCTCATTGAGAAACTCACAAGATTATAAGGAGTTTACTTTGGAGAGACTGTATGGCATTCTAAAGACCTATGAGCTTGAAATAGAGCAGGATGAAAGAATGGAGAGAGGAAAGAAGAAAGGAGGATCCATTGCAGTAGTTGTTGATCTGGAAAAGGAGAAGGAAGTGAAGATGGAAGCTGTGGAATCAACTTCAAAGGCCTGTGAAAGCAAGGGTAAAGGGCTAGCTGCAGAAAATCAAGATTCATTGAGCCAAGATGACATGGAGGACATTGATGAGCACCTAGCATTCATTTTAAGAAGATTTGCCAAGCTCAAGTTCAAGAAGAACTTTGGAGCTGCCAAGCCAACTAGAAACATGGTGGATAAATCAAAATTCTAGTGTTTCAAATGTGGCTTGGCAGGGCATTTTGCAAATGAGTGTAAAAAGTTAGATTCCAGTAAGAAAAGATTTGAGTCTGTAGATTACAAGAAAAAATACTTTGATCTACTCAAACAAAAGGAAAGGGCTTTTATTATACAAGAGAATGACTGGGCAGCTGATGGCTTGGATGAAGATGAAGATGTCAGCTATGTCAATCTAGCCCTTATGGCCAAGTCTGATGAAACAGAGACAAGTTCCTCAAGCAATCAGGTAATCACTACAAACCTTGCACATTTATCTAAAGCTGAGTGTAATGATGCAATAAATGACATGTCTACAAAATTGTATCATTTGTGTGTTACACTTAAGTCCCTCACTAAAGAAAATGCTAAAATCAAAGAAAACAACTTGTTTTTGAGTGAGAGGAATAATGTGCTTGAATCTCAGTTTGTTGAGTTTGAGAAACTAAAAATTGAGTGTAGAATTGCCAAGGAGGAATTAACTGAGTCCTTGAAAAAGGAAGAAATTTTAAAGAAGCAGCTCGATCGTGAACAAGAGGTGATTAAAGCATGGAAAACATCCAGAGATGTTCATGCTCAAATCACCAAGGTTCAAGGAATTGAGTCTTTTTGTGATGAAGCCTGGAAAAAGAATAAGGAGAAACTAGAACCTATTTTGGTAGATGGGTTGCTAACAGATGTAAACTCGACGGATGATGAGAACTATCCGTCGGATAACAAAAAGTGTTATCCGTCGAATGATAAAAATCCTCATCCGTCAGCTGTAAGCAAACCCATTAGCAAAGCCAAATTTACCAAGCTAAATGATAAGTATGGGTCTGTTTCCAAGAATTTTGTTTCAGGAGAGTCAAGTCAAGCCAAGAAAGGGAAGAAGGCTAATGTTGGTCACATGACTGTCAAACAGTTAAGTGACAGACTTGAGAAGATAGAGGTAAAAACAGAGACTAAAAGGAAAAACAATAGGAATGGTAAAGTAGGGATTAACAAACACAATAACTACACACCTGAAAAATATGCTCATAGAAAAATCTGTGTCAAGTGTGGTAGTGTAAATCATTTGTCTGTTAATTGCAAATCTGCCATGCCTACTCCCATGTCTGTTCAACCTCAATTCTCTAACATGAATGCCATGCCTCCCATGCCTGTTAATGCTATGCCTACACAGAACATGAATGCACAGTTTGCTAATATGCCATTTGCACCTAATCCATATTATGCTGCATACAATATGCCTCAAATGCCATTTAGCATGCCTTACTGGAATAACATGTTTGCACCAAGCATGCCATTTCCTGTAAGCCATAACATGCATAATAATTCTGTTGTATCTAGTGGTTTCAAAGGCCCAACCCAAATGACTAAGGAAGAATCTGAAATTCCTAAGTCAAATGAGTTAAGACCTAAGAAACAGAAGAAGAAAGCTAACAAGGCAGGACCCAAGGAAACTTGGGTACCAAAATCAACTTGATTTGATTTTGATGTGTGCAGGGAAACAGAAGGAATCTTTGGTACTTGGATAGTGGTTGTTCAAGACACATGACTGGTGATTCTACCCTGCTCACAGAGTTTGAAGAGAGAGCTGGCCCAAGTATCACTTTTGGAGATGACAGCAAAGGTAATACTGTGGGATATGGCTTGATTTCAAAGGACAATGTCATTATTGAAGAGGTTGCCTTAGTGGATGGTCTCAAACACAATCTGTTGAGTATCAGCCAGCTTTGTGACAAAGGCAACTCAGTAACCTTCAACAAAGAAACCTGTGTTGTGATTAATGATCAAAATAACAAAGTAGTTCTCACTGGTGTGAGAAGAGGAAATGTGTACCTAGCTGACTTCAACTCAACTAAAGAAGAATTTGTAACTTGTCTTCTTAGTAAAGCAAGTCAAGATGAAAGTTGGCTATGGCACAAGAAGCTATCCCATTTGAACTTCAAGACCATGAATGAGCTGGTAAAGAAAGAGCTAGTTAGAGGCATTCCTCTGCTGGAGTTTACAAAGGATGGACTGTGTGATGCCTGCCAAAAAGGGAAGCAGATTAAAGCATCATTCAGGAAGAAACTTGATTCAGTAATTGAAGAGCCTCTGCAACTGCTTCACATGGATTTGTTTGGACCAGTCAATGTATTGTCAATTTCAAAGAAAAGATTTTGCCTAGTAATTGTAGATGATTTCTCAAAGTTCTCTTGGACCTATTTCCTAAAGTCCAAAGATGAGGCTAGTGAAATCATCATCAATCACATAAGGCAAGTTAACAATCATCCTGATTTCAAAGTTAGAAGAATCAGGAGTGACAATGGAACTGATTTCAAGAACTATGTCATGAGAGTATTTTATGAGGAAAATGGGATCTTGCATGAGTTTTCAGCAGCAAGGACTCCACAACAGAATGGAGTAGTGGAAAGGAAGAATAGATCTCTTATTGAAGCTGCAAGGACAATGCTTGAAGAATCAAAATTACCAACTTATTTATGGGCTGAAGCTGTAAACACTGCATGCTACACTCAGAACATCTCTCTGATTAATCAAGAAAGATGCATGACACCTTATCAATTGTTCAAGAACAAGAAGTCAACTCTAAACTTTCTTCATGTCTTTGGCTGTAAATGCTATATTCTGAGAAATCAAACTGATCAAAACGGGAAGTTTGATGCTAAAGCAGATGAAAGAATTTTTGTTGGATATACTGTTGGTAAAGCATATAGAGTCTACAATCTAAGAACCAACATTGTTGTTGAATCTATACATGTTGCGTTTGATGATAAAAAGATTGAAGGACTAAAAGATGGAGATTACCATGAAAGCCTCAAATTCGACAATGTTGAGATGGTCAGTGATGAAAGTGATGATGAGAGTGATCAAGAAACAGTGTCTAAGGATAATGCAGACAAATCTACCACAAATGAAGCACAAAACTCAACATCCGTCGAGTTACATAATGCTTCATCCGTCGAAAGGCAATCTATATTATCCGTCGGAACACAACCTGCCTCATCCGTCGGTACTCAAAATTCACCATCCATTGGGTTATCAAAAGGAGCAGGAAGTCAAGGCAGATCACCCATAGAAAGTACCCCTATCTCAAATCAAAGATCCACAAATTCAGGGGGAGTTTCTAGCAATCAAAACTCAATCACACATCAAGACAACATTGAGGTCTCTTCATCTAGGGCTAATCTACCTCAACCAAGAAAATGGAAAAAAGATCACCCATTTGAACTGATTATTGGTGATGTTTCTTCCAGAGTTCAAACCAGGAGAGCAACTCAAGAAGAATGTCTATACAACAGCTTCCTGTCTAAGGAAGAACCAACAGAAGGTAGAAGAAGCCTTGTTAGATCCTGATTGGATTTTAGCTATGCAGGAGGAGCTAAACCAATTTCAAAGGAATAAAGTATGGAAGCTGGTACCCAAGCCTACAGGAAGAAAACCAATAGACACCAAATGGGTATTCAGAAACAAGATGGATGAAAATGGCATAGTAGTAAGGAATAAAGCAAGATTGGTTGCTAAAGGCTATTGTCAGCAAGAAGGGATAGATTTTGATGAAACATTTGCTCCTATTGCAAGACTTGAAGCCATCAGAATCTTCTTAGCCTATGCAGCCCATGCCAATTTCAAGGTCTATCAAATGGATGTCAAAAGTGCCTTTCTGAATGGAGATTTGGAGGAAGAAGTGTATGTAAGTCAACCTCCTGGCTTTGAAGATCCAAATTTCCCAGAGTATGTCTATTATCTACTGAAAGCACTTTATGGACTAAAGCAAGCACCTAGAGCCTGGTATGACACTTTATCAAAGTTCCTTTTGGAAAATCACTTCACAAGAGGTACTGTAGATAAAACTTTATTTTTCAGAAATGTTAATGGCTCTAGCATACTTGTTCAAATTTATGTAGATGATATTATATTTGGCTTTACAAATGAGAAACTTTTTAAAAAGTTTGCCAAACTGATGCAAAGTAAGTATGAAATGAGTATGATGGGAGAACTAACTTACTTTCTTGGTTTACAAGTTAAGCAAGTTAGTGATGGAATATTCATTAGTCAAACTAAATATATTTTTGATCTTTTAAAGAAGTTTGATCTAATGGATTGCACATCTGCAAAAACTCCCATGGCCACTGTAACTAAGCTTGAACTAAACACTACTGAAAAGTCTGTGGATATTTCAAGTTATAGAGGCATGGTTGGCTCACTTCTGTACTTAACAGCTAGTAGGCCAGATATAATGTTTGCTACATGTTTATGTGCTAGATTTCAGGCTAATCCTAGAGAGTCTCACTTAATAGCCATTAAGAGAATTTTCAGATATCTCAAAGGAACACCAAAACTTGGCATTTGGTATCCTAGAGATTCTGGTTTTGATCTAACTGGTTATTCAGATGCAGACTATGCAGGTTGCAGAATTGATAGAAAAAGCACAACATGAACCTGTCAATTCTTAGGAGATAAGCTTGTGTCCTGGTTCAGTAAAAAGCAAAATTCAGTTTCTACTTCTACAGCTGAAGCTGAATATATTGTTGCTGGCAGCTGCTGTGCACAAATTTTATGGATGAAAAATCAATTGCTAGACTATGGTTTGCAAGTTGAAAGGATTCCTATTTTCTGTGATAACACAAGTGCAATTGCCATCACTGAAAATCTAGTGCAACATTCAAGGACAAAGCATATAGACATCAAGTACCATTTCATAAGGGAACATGTAATGAATGGTACTGTAGAGTTACATTTTGTTCCAAGTGAGAAGCAACTTGCAGATATTTTTACCAAGCCACTGGATGAATCCACCTTTTCTAGGTTGGTAAGTGAGTTAGGTATGCTTAATTACTCTTGAATTTATCTGAATTATTTTGCAAGTTGAAAATTAGCCAGAAATTTAGCTGTTTTTAGTCTTGGATGAAATTTTGGCTAAGTCAAAATTTGCATCTCGACGGATGACCATTATCCATCAGGTTGAGTCATCCGTCGATATACAAATTGTAAATAAAAATCAATTACTTTTCTGGAATATTTTAAAGCTCGACGGATAACAGTTTATCCTCATCCGTCGAAGTGTCTAAATCTTAACCGTTAATTCCCTGAACATTATCCATCGAGTATACTTACAGTTTGTAAGCATTACACGACGGATAATGGGAGGAATTTTTATAGTTTATTTTAAAACGGCTATTTTAGGCAATTTCTATTGGGTAATTTACTTCTCTTTATTATTTTTATCCGTTGATTTTGAGTAAAGTATAAAAGCTTATTTCATTCTAATCATTTTCTTTTATCATTCTCAAATTCAACTGTGTTATTTCATTCTCTCTCAAGCAAAAATCCTCTTTCTCTTCAAGCTTTTCTTCTCTAACAATGGCACCCGTAGTAAAGATCATGTCACAGACTGGGTTCATATATGAGAAGAACAACTTCACTGCTTTGGTCAATAAGGGTATTCAGCAATCAGAAGACTATCATAAGATGATGGACTTCGTGAAGAACTGCAAGCTAAGTTTTGCCATGCTAGAATCACCCACAATTTATTGTGAAGTTGTTGAAGAGATGTGGACAACAGCAATCTACAACTCTACTGACAAAACCATCACTCTGACCATCAAAGGTAATGAATTCTGTATCAATAGTGATGTAATAAAAGCATGTTTCAAGATTCCTGATGATAATGTAACTGCACTACACACTGACACTGATATTGTCAATATGCTCAATTCCATTCATTATGCACTTCCTACTACAAAACTAAGTGACATTAGAAGACTAGGTCTTAGGAAGGAATGGAGTTACATGTGTGATGTTGTAACTAAAGTCTTTTCTGGAAAAATCAGCAATTTTGATTCTGTGAACATTTCCATGCTTAACATGCTATACATGCTAGTTACAGACAAATTTTACAATTTCAGTGACCTTATTGTGTATGAGTTAGGTTTTAAATTAGGTGACTTAGCCAAAAGAGGAAAGAATGTTTACTATGCTAGATTTTTTATGCTTTTGGCTAACCATCTTTGTCAAGAGATTGTGCTTGAGAACCCAAACAACAAATTAGCTTGTTGGGTTCAAGATAGAAGAATTATTGCAGACTTGAACAGAGCCAACCATTACAGGGATGTGCCAATGTTCTATTTTCCTGTAATGCTGACACCTCAGGTAAGTGAGGTAAGTTCATCCATACCCTCAACTATTCCAATCTCTTCTATTTCTTTGACTTCAGGCATAGCTATGGCAACTGTGACAATGACCAAACAGTTGCCTACCAAAGGTGCCAAAACAACTGCAATTTCTAAATCCAAATCAAAGAAAACCCCCTCTGGTATCTCTCAAAAGGTACTAGTTGAAAAATCTACCAAAGCCAAAGAGGGGAGTGTGAAGGAGGGTAAGATAGGTGAGGGAAGGGGTGAACATCAAAGAAACCCCAAGGATAAGGTTGGAGAGTTGAGTGAATCCCAAGCTAGCCACACTGCAGTTTCCCAACAAACTGCAGTGCTTAAAAAGGACAAAAGCTCACTTCTAGCTGCATCCTCCCAAAAGGATGTGGCTATTGAACAAAGCTCTCATCCAAGAGCACAGGTCAAAAGGGTTAGGGACACAAGCTTACCCCAAACTTACACCAGAAAGAAGAAATCCAAAACAACTGGGGATGCACAGGGCACACACTTAGTGCAAACTGGTGCTAAAGACACAGTCCCTACACCTTCTCAAATTCAGATTGATGTGGCTCCAATAAATGTGGAGTCACAGCCAAAATCTCTCATTATAGAAGCCACTAAAACACCATACTCGCCAACTAACTCACTGGAAGTGGACATGATAAACACTTCAATTCCTGATTCCCCTTCTTTAACTCTGTTGGGAAAGCCAAAATCTAGTGCAAGTGAGCATCATCTTTTAGATGATTTGTTGGCTCACTTGCCAATTCTTTCAGATTCTATTGTGACATCTGTGCCTCAAATAACTTCAATCAACATAGAGTCAACAATAGTTTCTCTTCCCACCTCATTCATTTCTACTATCTCGATGGATATTGCTCATTCATCGAGTAGTGATTGTATCCCGATGGATAAGCTTAACAGCAGTTATCCGTCGGATAGCTTTACCACTCACCCGACGGATATCACTTATCCGTCGAGTGTCTCTGCACAACTTCAAACTTCAATAATTTCAAGTGCAGAAGATTTAGTGGTAATACAATCACTATTAGGACTGAGAGAGGAGAGTGCATTAAGTGAGAGGCTGGGTTGCTCCCAGGCAAAAGGAGAGGAAAAAAGTGAATCTCAGCAATCCATTCATTCAGGATTGGCAAAAGTGAGTAAGAGGAGTCCCACCTTAGTAGGTGAAGGTGAGGTGTTAGGGTGGGGAGCCAGGGTGAGACCCTAATGCAACAAAAGAGAGAATATGAGAGAAAGGCAGGTACTGGAGAAATAAGGATGGAACCAGCCATTGCTAGTGAGTCAATGATTGTGGATGATGCTGAAAAGGAAAGACAATTTCAGCAACATTACAAAGCTGTAATTGATAACATTTCCTTGGATGCTGACACTTTTACTCACCCTGTTTCAGCCTATCAATTGTTGGCTGCTCAGGGCAATGTGGAGGCAGAGCAGACTTTGAATTTAGTGCACACCACAGAATCTCTTCAAAGAGATAAAGTTGCTGTGAACAGAATGTCTTCTCAAGCTGGAGAGCCATCTGAAGAATTTGGAGTAAATTCTGATGATGATGACTCTGGTTCTTTGGATGGAAGCATGAACTTAGGGGGAGCTGAAGGCCCAAGTTCTGCTTTAAGTTTACCTGAATGGGCATGGGCAAAGGAATCTACACCAGGACAATTTGAGGTGTCTTTGGTCAAACAAGTAATAGCTATTCAACAGGCCCTTCAGGAAACTTCAGATGCTGGTACCAAGGCTGTTCTTCAAGCTCACCTGGACTCTCTACATCTAATGAAGATCCAACACTTAAGACAGAATCTCAGTGTGGATGAATTGAAAAGGGATATAGCTGACTTGAAGACCTATAACTCTGAGAAGCTGGATTCAGTAATGCCATATGGTACCATGCAAGATCTATTATTGAGATTAAGGAGAGAATCAGATTCTGACAAGAAGATAGCCAAGCTGGAGAACAGAGTTCAAGTTATTGAGAATTCAGTGGCTCTACTTCTTCAAAATCAACAGACTCAGACAAATCTTCTTATGCAACTGGCTAAAGCACAAGGTCTAACTCCTCCACTTGATGATAACAAAAAGGGGGAGAGAGAATCAAGTAAGGGGGAGAAAGGACCAACTGAGGGGGAGAAACTTCTAGTTCAAATCAGCAAAGTAATTATACCTTCAATTACTATCTGTAAGCCACCAGTTGCAGATGGTATAGATCTTATCAATACAGCAGCAGAAAATTTGAAAGATGCTGATAAAGGAAAGTTGACTCTGATCAACTGGAAAAAGATTGATGAGGACATACAGAAAAAGTTTGAATTAGTCAAGGAACCAGTTCAGTGAGCCATCCATCACTCTCATGTCAAGCCAATCAGTGTGAATGAGATGAGCATGAACTATCTGGAGAAAGGACAATGTTCCTCCATCAAGACTACAAAGGCTGAGATAATTCTTAAACCAAGGGCAAACTATCCAAAGTCATCTTTGAAAAACCTTATGGATACTGTGTATGAGACACCCAAGCCTGATGAAAAGAAGCTTCTGTCAAGATCTATTGTCTTCTACAAAGATCCAGCTGATTCAGCCTCAAGAAAGAGAATTGCAAAGATATTCGGAAATGGGAAGGAAATTTGTGTGGTAGCTGGACATCCACAATTTGCTCATGCAAAGAAAGAAGAAAAAGCCAGATTGAAGCAGGAAAAGAGGCAAGATGCTCTAGATGCAAAGAAGTCTAAATAAAAGAAAGAACAGTTTGCTATCTTGGCCAAGCTACAGGCTGTGAATACTTCTCAACAAATTCCCTCTCAACCATCTCAAGCTACTGAATCAAAGAAGAAGATTGAAGAACAGAAGAAATCCCCAAGAAAGAAAGAACTGGCTAAAAGAACAAAAAGGAAATTGGATGTTGTTGACAAGGAATTGGAAGATCAATTTCCTAAGGAATCCACTCAAGCTAAAACTCAATCATCAAAGCCCTCTGTGGTATTTGAAAATATAAGGGTGGTGGACCCCTACAGGAACATACATGGAGAGCCTATTGTGCCAAAGGATGAGCCAATAGAGTGGGACAAATTACCAATTCCTGACTTCAACTTGCCAATTCTTACTAAGCCAAGAAGGGCAAAGTCAAGGGCAGTCAAGAAAGTGAAGTTGTCACCTCTCAAATCCAAGTCAGTAGTCAAAGCTCAACCTAAGGTCAACAGGGGAGACTACTTGTACTTATGTGACATCAAAGAATTCTCAGATCTAAACCTTTATCTGGAGGAGCTGGATGAGGTAAGGGCAATTGATGTATACAGAAACCTACCTGAAAGGTTGGTGTTCAAGTACAAAGGAGGAAGGGAGATTTAGTGGCCTCTTCACAGGATACTTCAAGAAAGCCAAGCTGTGTTGATCAAAGTCTATTCATCCTTCAAGAAAAACTTTGGGTTCAATGTAACTGCAAGAAGATTAGTATTGAAGAAGATTGAAGAGCTAAGGAGTGTTGGAGCCAAAGATGCACTTCCCAAGACTCTTATCATCCCATACACAGGGAGAAGAGTGCATCTAAGGCCCTACTGGCTGATGGAATTCATGGATGAAAAGGGTGTGAGAAGATTCTTCAGATTAGAAGACCAATTGAGTATCTCTAGCAATGAGACTCTCTTGGAGATGCAAGAAATGTTAGATCTCTCAGAATCTGATGAATTAGAATCCCACAGGCAGCTCCATAATTAAATTGAAGAAAACAACAGAAAGCTTGGAAGAAAATCCAGACCTTCATGAAACTAGAAAAATCTGCTCAGGTTAGAGGAGCATCTTGAACTGACTGTGAGCCAAACCTTGTACATTTTGTTTAAATTGAAGCACTTTCAGTTCTATCTACTTATCTTTAAAGATATATGTTAAGGATGTTTTGTAATCATCAAGTGTCTCTTAATTTATGGCTACAATTCCAGTAGACATAAATTGGGGGAGATTGTTGTGAATATGTTGTGTACTTGATGATCACTTAAACAAAATGTCTAAGTAGATTTTACTTAGTGAAATTATGTAGCACTCGACGGATAAGAGTTTTAGTCCTGACGGATAACTCATTATAGTCCCGACGGATACTTATTATCCATCGAGTGAGTAGCTTATATAATAATAAGTTTGTAGCACAGTGATGTATGCACCTTTGTATAGAATCTGTAGTAGCATATAAGTCATGTTGACTTTAACTAGATATACAGAATAGGTTGATTAACTGTACATAAGCAATGTCTTGTAATTCTGTATAAGTGAAATGAAGTCAAGTGCCAAAATAGCTATCGACGGATGATTAACAAAGCTTCGACGGATGATCAAATGACTATCAACGGATGTTTAATATAGCAGTCGACGGATGATCAATTAAGTCATCAACGGATGATCTGAAAGTCGACGGATGATCATATCAAGATTCAAACATCGGTTGAACAGTGAAAGCTGATACACAGCCGTCGAGTTGGATACAAACACACTGTGGAAGCCCATTAACTGGGTAATAGAGGATGAAAAGCAGCAAAGATCAAGACTGTTAGATTTTATATTTGTTCAGTTCTTTTGACTTTGTAATCTTGGTAATATATAAACCAAGAGAGTAGGAAATAGAAAAACAACTGAGATAACTGAGATAGCTGAGAAACATACAAACAGAGAAATCTTTGTAAGAACAAACTTTAGCATTTCCTGTATTCTCAGCAGTTCTATTTTGTAAGCAGATTTGAGCATTTCTGCACACAGAGTCCTCTCGATATATTATATATATCTCTGGTGGAATTGTTTAAATCCACCAGAAAGTTTTTAAAGACTCTTGTTTTTAATTACTTATGTTTTGATTCATTCAAGTTTATATTCCGCATTGTGCTCATCAAAACATATATATCCATAATCGAGTTGAACGTTTTTATTTCAAGAAAAAGGTTCAAGAATTCCATTCAACCCCCTTTTGTAATTCTTGCTATATTGTTAAGGGACTAACAGCAACCCAGCCTCTCCCTCAAATTTTCACTCCCTTCCCTCAATCCTAGAAGTGATTGTACAGTAACCATGTCTTCTACACTTGGAATTAAGTCAGTTGTTTGTGTAGAGACTATCAACGGATAGGGAGTATCCGTTGAAGTAGAAACTGATGGTATCAACGGATAACTGCTGTTAAGCTTATCCGTCGAAGAACAACCACTAGTCAACGGATGAGGAATATCCGTTGAAGAAGGAAAAGAAGTGGAAATTGACAGTGACATAATTGTTGAATCTGTGTGGATTGATTCTAATTTAGTTGACACAGATTCTTCAACTAAGTCTGTAAGAATTGGCTGATGATCCAACAAATCATCTAAAAGATGATGATCACCGGTATTTGAGTGGGGCTCCTCCCTGAGTTGTAAAGAGGGAGAATCAGGAATTGATGTGAATATCATGTCCACATCCAGAGATGGTGATGGAGAATTTGGTGATTGATGTGTGTTAATTTTGAGAGAATGGGGCTGTGACTCCACATTTGTTGGAGTCACATCAAGCTGAATTTGAGAAGGCATAGATACAGGTGGGTGTATTTGTGCAGTGTGTGCACCCTGTGTGGAAATTAAGGTTTTGACCCTCTTTCTTCTTGCAAAGGCTTTTACAGGTGAGTGTGTGGCTTCAGTGTCCCTCCCTCTTTTGTTCTGTGTCCCTGATTGGGGACTATTTTCAATAGCTGCACCCTTTTGGGAGGATGCAACTAGGGATGAGTTTGAATCCTTTTCAACCACCACAGTCTTTTGAGAAACTGTGGCTTGGCTAATTGGGGTATCACTCACCTCTCCTACCTTATCCTGGGGGGTTTCTTGATGTTCACCCCTCCCCTCACCACTCATATCCTGTTCACTCCCCTCAGAGTTTATGGTAGTTGTTACAACTGTTGTCTTTTGAGAAACAACAGAGGTGGCTTTCTTTGACTTTGGTTTTGAAACTTTAGGTTTGGTGGCCTTGGTAGGAATCTGTTGGGACAAAGACACAGATTCCATGGCCACACTTGAAGGCAAAGAAATAATGGGGTTGGAAGTATTAGGAGTTGAAGAAGTATTTACCTCACTTACCTGAGGTGCATTCATTATTGGTAAGTATACCAATGACACCTTTTCTCTTGTGCCCAGCACTTGAGTTTATTACTCTCATTGGTTATGACCAAACATTCAGCAACATGGTTAGCCAATAACATGAAGAATCTAGCATAGTAGATGTTATGAGGTCTATTAGCTTTGTTACCTAACCTGGTACCTAATTCTAGCATAACATAGTTGCTAAAATTAAAATACCTATCAGAAACTAGCATGTAGAGCATATTAACAAGAGATGAAGTTATTGCATCAAAATTACTAATTTTCCCAGAGAAAACCAAAAAAACTCCATTCTTTCCTAAGGCCTTTTCTTCTAATACTCCCTAAACTAGCAGAATCAAAAGAATAGCCTATGGAATCTAACATGCTAGATACATCATTATCAGTGTATGGTGTCATGGCATTGTTCTTAGGTAGTTTGAAACAGGATTGTAAATCATCACAGTTAATACAGTAATCTTTACCTTTGAGAGTGAAAGTGATGGTCATATCAGTGGGGTTAAACTCTGCAGTTGTCCAAATCTCCTCAATTACCTCATAGTAAATAGTTGGGGCTTCCAGCATTGCATAGCTTAGTTTACAGTTCCTGATGAAGTCCATCATCTTATGATAATCTGAGTGGGCTTCATTCTTTTCCACCAAAGCTACGAAATTTTTTTTCTCATAGACAAATCCAGACTGGGACATTATCTTTACTACTGGTGCCATTGTAGTGGGTAGAGGTTGCAGAGAAAAGTTGAGAGTTTTGGGAGAGAAAGAGAGTAAAAGCTTTTGAAAAATTGCAAGAAAGCGTAAAGTGAAAATAAGAATTCAAAGGGCTTTTATACTTTCTCAAATTAAAACATAAAGAGAATGATTAAATAATATTTTTAAGTAAATTACAGCCATTTGAGAATAAAGAAAACCGTATGAATTCTAAAAACTGCCTTTAATACAAATACATACAACTGTGTATATATATATATGTATCAACGGTTAAGTAAAAGAATCAACGAATGTGACTCACTTAAAACAACTAATGTGACACTTCAACGGATGAGGTAAACAATTATCCGTTGAAGATTAACACAGTTTTATCCGTTGAAGGATAAAATTACCAAAAATGTATTTGTCTTTCAACGGATAATGAACATCCGTTGATAGAAAAATTTTGGCTTTCAACGGATAGGGGATATCCATTGATAGAATAAACTTTACTTAAAGCCAACTTTGTTCTTGCAACAAATTCATTTCAGGCTACAAAGCAAATTACAATAAGGACATGAATTTATGAATAATTAAGCATACCTAGCTCACTTACTAATCTTGTGAATGTTGATTCATCAAGTGGCTTGGTAAATATGTCTGCAATCTGCTTCTCACTTGGAACAAAATGAAGTTCCACTGTACCATTCATCACATGTTCCCTAATGAAGTGGTACTTGATGTCATTGTGCTTGGTTCTTGAGTGCTGCACTGGATTTTCAGTAATGGCAATGGCACTTGTGTTGTCACAGAATATTGGAATTTTGTCAACATTTAGCCTATAGTCAAATAGTTGATTCCTTATCCACAGTATCTGTGCACAGCAACTACCAGCAACAATATACTCAGCTTCAGCTGTTGATGTAGAAACAGAATTTTGCTTCTTGCTGAACCAGGACACAAGCTTATTCCCTAGAAATTGACAGGTGCCAGTTGTACTTTTCCTGTCTATTTTGCAACCTGCATAATCTACATCTGAGTAGCCAATTAGATCAAAACCAGACTCTCTAGGGTACCAAATTCCTAGATTTGGAGTCCCTTTGAGATATCTGAAAATTCTTTTAATAGCCACTAAGTGAGATTCTTTAGGGTCAGCTTGAAATCTAGCACAGAGACATGTAGAAAATATTATATCAGGTCTACTAGCAGTTAAATATAGAAGTGAGCCAACCATGCCTCTATAACTTGTAATGTCCACAGACTTTTCAGCCTTGTTTAATTCAAGCTTGGTGGCAGTGGCCATGGGAGTTTTTGCAGACGAACAATCCATTAAGTCAAAATTCTTTAAAAGATCATAAATATATTTAGTTTGACTAATGAAAATTCCACCACTAACTTGTTTAACTTGTAAACCAAGAAAATAAGTTAGTTCTCCCATCATGCTCATTTCATATTTACTTTGCATTAACTTAGCAAACATTTTACAAAGCTTATCATCTGTAAAACCAAATATAATATCATCTACATAGATTTGAACAAGTATTGTAGAGCCATTAACATTTCTAAAAAAAAGAGTTTTGTCAACAGTACCTCTTGTGAAGTAATTATCTAGGAGAAATTTTGACAAAGTCTCATACCAGGCTCTAGGTGCTTCCTTTAGTCCATAGAGTGCTTTCAACAGATAATACACATAGTCTGGAAAGTTTGGATCTTAAAATCCTGGAGGTTGGCTTACATAAACTTCTTCCTCTGATTCTCCATTCAGAAATGCACTCTTGACATCCATTTGATAGACTTTGAAATTGGCATGGGCTACATAGGCTAGAAAGATTCTGATGGCTTCAAGTCTTGCAACTGGAGCAAATGTCTCATCAAAATCTATTCCCTCTTGTCGAGAATAGACTTTGGCAACCAATCTAGCTTTATTCCTTATGACAATGCCATTTTCATCCATCTTGTTTCTGAATACTCATTTTGTGTCAATAGAGCTCTTTTTCTTTGGCTTGGGTACCAGCTTCCATACCTTGTTCCTCTCAAATTGGTTTAGCTCCTCTTGCATTGCTAAAATCCAATCAGGATCCAATAGAGCTTCTTCCACTCTCTTAGGTTCCTCCTGTGATAGAAAACTACTGTATAGACATTCATCTTGAGTAGCCCTTCTAGTCTGCACCTTAGATGTTGCATCACCAATGATCAATTCAAAAGGATGATTCTTTGTCCATTTCCTTTGAGGTGGTAGATTAGCTCTAGATGAGGTTGCATCAGTATTATCATGATGTGAGATAGAGTGTTGATTGGTTGAAACTCCCCCTGAGTTACTGATCCTTTGAAAGGAACTGGGAGTTCTATCAACTAATGAAGTAAATTGATTATCCGTTGATAGACTATGATCAACGGATGCTTTATTATGTACTTCAACGGATGATGCACTTTGTCTTTCAACGGATGCTGCATTACTTCTATCAACGGATGCTGAATTAGGACTTTCAACTGATGCAGCATTTTGTGCATTATCTAAAGGCAGATTTTGAATCCTTTTCGAGGTGCCTTCTCCATCATTCTCATCTTCACTATCATCACAATATATCTCAATGTTGTCAAATTTGAGTCCTTCATGATATCCCTCATCTGTTAGTCCATCAATCTTTTTATCATCAAACACAACATGCACAGATTCCATAACAATGTTGGTTTTTAGATTGTAGACCCTATATGATTTTCCAGCAGAATAACCAACAAATATCCCTTCATCAGCCTTTGCATCAAACTTTCCTTTGTGATCAGGTTGGTTCCTTAGAATATAGCATTTGCAACCAAAGACATGAAGAAAGTTTAAGGTTGGTTTTCTTCTCTTGAACAATTGATAGGGAGTCATGCCTTTTGCCTGATTAATTAGAGAAATATTCTGAGTGGAACATGCGCAGTTAACAGCCTCAGCCCAGAAATATGTTGGGAGTTTTGACTCTCCAAGCATTGTTCTTGCAGCTTCAATTAGTGATCTGTTCTTCCTTTCCACCACACCATTCTGTTGTGGAATCCTTGGAGCTGAGAACTCATGCATGATCCCATTTCTTCACAGAACAACCTCATGGTAGAATTCCTGAACTCAGTTCCATTGTCACTCCTGATGTTCCTTACTTTGAAATCTGGATGATTGTTGACTTGCTTGATGTGATTGATAATGATTTCACTAGCTTCATCTTTTGATCCAAGAAAGTAGGTCCATGAAAACTTTGAAAAATCATCTACTATCACTAGGCAATATCTTTTCCTTGAAATTGACAATACATTGACTGGTCCAAAAAGATCCATGTGTAACAGTTGTAATGGTTCATCAATTGCTGATTCAAGCTTCTTACTGAATGATGCTCTCTTTTGCTTTCCTTTCTGACAAGCATCACACAGTCCATCCCTTGAGAATTCCACTAGAGGCATTCCTCTAACTAAGTCCTTTTTGACTAGATCATTCATTGTCTTGAAATTCAAATGGGACAGCTTCTTGTGCCATAGCCAACTTTCATCTGGACTTGCTTTGCTGAAAAGACAAGTAATTGATTCTGCATCTGTAGAGTTGAAGTCAGCCAAGTACACATTCCCTTTTCTAACTCCAGTTAGAACCACTTTGTTGTCCTTCTTACTTGTGACAACACAGGCTTCAGAATTGAAGGAAACAGTATTCCCTCTGTCACATAGTTGACTGATGTTCAATAGATTGTGTTTGAGGCCATCAACTAATGCAACTTCATCAATGATGACATTTTCTTTTGAAATCAAGCCATATCCCATAGTGAACCCTTTGTTGTCATCTCCAAAGGTTATGCTAGGGCCAGCTCTCTCCTTGAACTCTGTGAGCAGGGTGAAATCTCCTGTCATGTGCCTTGAACATCCACTGTCCAAGTACCATAGATTCCTTCTTTTTCCCTGCACACAACAAAACCA
Organism: Apium graveolens; assembly: GCF_009905375.1. Classification (NCBI taxonomy): domain Eukaryota; kingdom Viridiplantae; phylum Streptophyta; class Magnoliopsida; order Apiales; family Apiaceae; genus Apium; species Apium graveolens. The sequence continues at coordinate 300,042,393 of NC_133648.1, read as the reverse complement.
AATCAAGTTGATTTTGGTACCCAAGTTTCCTTGGGTCCAGCCTTGTTAGTCTTTTTCCTAGACTTCATACTTCCTGCACCTTTTGACTTAGGTAACTTTGGGTCAACCTTGGTCTCAGATGTAGTTGGTTGAAGTGTAGGGTTAGTCACAGAATCATTTAGCACATATGGTTGAATTTGATAAGGCATAGATTGTGCAAACATGTTATTCCACATAGGCATGTTGTATGGCATTTGAGGCATACTGAATGCAGCAAAATAAGGATTATTAACATATGGCATGTTTGCAAAATGTGCATGAGGATTCTGTTGAGACATAATAGGCATAGCATACAGAGGTGACATAGACATGTTAGGCATGGAAGGAGTTAAAGGCATGGGAGCATTCTTAACAGACTTGCAGTTAGCAGATAGATGATTAACACTTTTACAATGCACACAACTTTTTCTAGGAGCATACTTATCAGGTGTGTAATTATTGTGTTTGTTAATCCCTACCTTCCCATTTCTATTAGATTTCCTTTTAGTTTCCTTTTTATCCTCAACCAACTTAAGCCTATTTTTCAACTGATCTAAAGTCACGTGTCCTATATTCACCTTACTAGCATCTTTGGATGTGCTAGCTTCTTCTTTAACAAAGTTCTTGGAAGTTGAACCAAACTTCTTATTCACGTGTCCTATATTCACCTTACTAGCATCTTTGGATGTGCTAGCTTCTTCTTTAACAAAGTTCTTGGAAGTTGAACCAAACTTCTTATTGAGATTTTTCAAATTGTTCTTTTTAGAATCACTTGCCTGTTTTAATTGATGAGCCTTCAACGGATGCTCCTTTTCTTTCTTCAACGGATAACTTTCATCATCCATTGATTCCACATCTGTTGACAATCCATCAATTAATTGTACTTCCTTTTTGTTTTTCTTCCAGGCATTCTCACAGAGTGATTCAATTCCCTGAACCTTGACAATCTGAGCACTAACATCCCTAGATGTTTTTCAGGCCTTGATTACATCTTGCTCACGTTCTAATTGTTTAGAAAGAATTTCTACTTTCTTAACAGATTCTTCTAGTTCACTCTCAACAAGTAAGCATTTGATTTTAATCTTTTCAAGCTCAATTACCTTACCCTCTAACACAGCATTCCTATCACTTAAAAACAAATTATTCTCTTTAATTCTTGTGTTTTCTTTAGCTACTAATTTAAGGGAAACACGCAAATGATATAATTCATTGGATATATCATTTATAGCTTCATTGCATTCAATTTTAGAAAGCTGAGAGAGGTCAGTAGTAATTAACTGGTTGCTTGATGAACTAGTTTCATTTTCATCAGAATTAGCCATCAGGGCTAGGTTGACATATTCCATATCATCATCTTCATTGGCTCCATCCGATGCCCAGTCATCCTGAGTCAGAAAAGCTCTTTCCTTTTGTTTGAGCAAATCGAAATATTTCTTTTTGTAATCCACTTACTCAAATTTCTTCTTCTCAGAAGTTGGCTTTCTGCACTCATTTGCAAAGTATCCACTTATGCCACAGTTATAACATTTGAACTTAGATTTGTCCATCATGTTCTTGTTTGACTTAGTGAATCTAGCATTTTTCTTGAATTTCATCTTTGCAAACCTCCTGGACAGAAAAGCCAGATGTTCATCAACATCATCAGAGTCATCCTGACTGGATCTATCTTCAACCTCAGCTACTTGCTCCTTTCCCTTGCTTGATTCTGATTTGCTTATGCCAATTTTGAGACTTGGTATTGTCTTTTCTTCATTCCTGGATTCAGTCTTCTCATTGTCAGCTACAAGTGCAACTGATCCACCTTTTCTCTTTCCCTTTTCCAACAGCTCATCTTACTCCATCTCAAGTTCATAGGTCTTCAAAATTCCATATATCTTTCAAGTGTGAAGTCCTTATAATCTTAAGAATTCCTTAGTAAAACAGTCATAGGCTTCCATTCCTTTGGTAGAGTCCTCAAAAATTTTAAGTTGGAATCCTTGACTTGGTACAATCTGCCATACAGCTTCAATCCATTCAACAGTTTCTGAAATCTATTGAAGGTATCATTCAGTGATTCTCCTTCTTCAAAATGAAAGTATTCATACTGTTGAATGAGAAACTGCATTTTATTTTCTCTAACTTGTTCAGTACCTTCACAGATAAGTTGCACAGTATCCCAAATTTCCTTAGCAGTTTGGCTGTTCATTACATTATCAAACATATCTTGATCTAGGCCATTAAATAGAATGTTCATGGCTTTCTTGTCCTTGTGAACCTCTTCAATATCTTCATCAGTCCATTCTGCTTTTGTCTTGGGAATAGACTGTCCAACAGCAACTGTGGCAGTTGCAGCTGTGGCCACCTTGTGAGGGATATGAGGACCATTTTCAATGCAGTTGATGTAGCTTTCATCTTGAGAGAGAAGATGTAGATGCATCTTCACTTTCCAGTGATGGTAATTATCTATTTCCAGGATTGGAATCTTTACACCAATATCCTTCTTACTCATGATGTTAGTAGAATAGATCTTTAAACTCTTTATAAGTTAAGAGCTTGCTCTGATACCAATTGTTATTCCCAAGGAACTAACAATGAGATTTACAGAAGGGGGGTTGAATGTAAATCTCAAAACGTTTTCAAGTTTTGAGCAGTTTCAAAGGCTAAGTGTTTTGATGAACAGTTGTGTGTGAATTGCTTTGAGCAGGTGCAGACAGATATATATTCAAGACACAAATGTAAAGAACACAAAGGCTTCAAAAAATTTTCTGGTGGATTTGTTGTTCCACCAGAGATGTGTATTTCAGAAAATCTGTGATTCAAAGAATTGATCACAGTTGCGTCCTAGTACAAACTAGATGATTTTCTCTCTGGATTTTTCTAAACAGCTCTGGAAAAATTCACACCCTAATTACTAGCCGCAACTTGGTTTATATATCACCAAGTTTACAAGTGAAGACAAAAGTACAAATACAATTAAAAAGGTTCTTCACATGTTTCTTCTTCATTTCTCTATCCAATGCAATCTAGGATAATCTGTGAATCTTTGAATACTTCTTTGTTTGCACCAGAATGAAAATGCTGCATTTTCTTGATTCCTCCAAGAGGCTACCACATTCCAATTATCTCTGTCAACCCATGTGCCTCTGTCAGCTTATGAATTGTCACTGTCAACTGCTATTGAACTGAGCATTAGTTGAAGCTTTCATCCATTGATGGATTTATTCATTGATGCTTTATCAGTTGAAGCTTTATCCGTTGATGCATTTGCAGTTGAAGCTTTATCCGTTGATGCATTAGAAGTTGAAGCTTTATCCATCGATGCATTAGCAGTTGAAGTTTTATCCATTGATGCACTCATCCGTTGATGAATGTTATCCGTTGAAGCTTTAGAAACATCCGTTGAAGCTTTGTTTCTCATCTGTTGAAGGCCTTTAATTTATCAGTTGATACTACTTCATTTATACAAAATTACAAGGCATGAAATATTTACAATTAGCCCTCCTATTTGCATATCCACTAGTAGTCAACATGACTTATAATTTCCCACAACATCTAAGAATTATAACTAGAATACATAAACTGAAATGTGCTACAATACTAAACTTATTTCTAAGTAAAGCTACTCCATCAACGGATAGCCAGAATGGTCTTATCCATTGAGGCTACGAACACTTGATTTATACTTAAGTGTTTTGTTTAACTTATCATCAAACTAATACATATATTCCTAACAGGTCCAAAACCTGGAATTGAATCTCGGGTCTCGATCCAACACAATAGACACGCGAACTCCATGTTTGGTTACTATCTCATCCAAATACAACTTAACTAACTTTTCCAAAGAATACCTTTTGTTGATTGGAAGGAAATGCGCTGACGTTTTCAATCTGTCAATAATTACCCAAATAGTGTCGTAATTAGCTCTCATCTTTGGTAATCCCACCACAAAATCCATTGCAATCTCTTCCCACTTCCACCGCGGAATCTCCAAAGGTTGTAACAATCCACTTTGCCGTTGATGTTCTACTTTTACCTTCTGACATACGTGACACTTGCTAACCCAATTAGCAATATCCTTCTTCATTCCTGGCCACCAGAAGTTTTTCTTCAAGTCTTGGTACATCTTAGTGCTACCAGAATGGATAAAAAATCGATAGTTATGCGCTTCGTGTAACACTTCATTCTTTAGTTCCGTTACATTAGGAATCCAAATTCTAGAAGAAAATCTAAAAAACCTTGGTTATCCTTTTGGGTGCACAATTCTTCTCCTATCAACGTATCCAATTCTTGTTCCATAACTCCTTCTTGATACCTTTTGATCTTTTCCATCAATGCTGGTTGGAAGGTAATCTCGTACAGTTGCTCCTGACTTCCACTTGGTACTCGAAATTCAATCTCCATCTTTTCTAAGTCTTGTGCTAGTTCGTACGCAATCTGAACCATATTCAACTTCTCTTTTCCGCTCAAGGCATCAGCCACCATATTGGCTTTTCCTGGGTGATAATTAATTGAACAATCGTAGTCCTTGATCAATTCCAACCACCTTCTCTATCTCATGTTCAAATCCTTCTGCGTGAAAATGTACTTTAGGCTCTTGTGATCCATTTAAATATTGCACTTCTCTCCATACAAGTAGTGACGCCACAATTTCAGAGCAAACACTATAGCTGCCAACTCAAGATCATGGACTGGATATTTCTACTCATGAGGCTTTAGTTGTCTAAAGGCATAGGCGTTAACTTTGTCGTGTTGCATCAGTACACAACCAAAACCTATAAATCACAAAGTTTCCCGTCTCATCTGGCAATGCTAGTACTGGAGTTGTCACTAACCTTCTTTTCAATTCCTGGAAACTTTCTTCACACTTTTTCGTCCAAATGAACTTCTCATTCTTCCTGGTTAACTTGGTTAATGGAGACGCGATCTTAGAGAAATCCTTTACAAACCTTCGGTAATAACCCGCTAGTCCAAGAAAACTTTTTATTTCTGTCGGAGTCTTCGGTTGCTTCCACTTGGATACCGCTTCAACCTTTACAGGGTCTACCTTGATACCTTCCTTACTCACCACATGTCCAAGAAACTGTACCTCTGTCAACCAAAACTTACACTTGGAAAACTTTGCATACAGTTGCTTTTCTCTTAACCTCTGAAGGGCAATTCATAGATGCGTTGCGTGATCTTCTGGAGTCTTCGAATATCTGAGGATGTCATCAATAAATACAATAACAAACTTATCCAAATACTCATTATTCATTATACACCCGGTTCATTAAATCCATAAAAGCCGCTGGCACATTGGTCAATCCAAACGACATCACTAAGAACTCATAATGGCCATAACTTGTTCTGAATGCAGTCTTGGGAATATCTTCGGGCTTTATCTTCAGTTGGTGGTAGCCAGACCTTAATTCAATCTTTGAAAAATAACACGCTCCTTTCAGCTGGTCAAATAAATCATCAATCATTGGCAAATGATATTTGTTCTTTATTGTCAACTTGTTCAACTTACTATAGTCAATACATAACCTCATACTTCCATCCTTCTTCTTTACGAATAGCACTGGAGCACCCCATGGAGAAACACTGGGTCGAATAACTCCCTTATCCAATAGTTCCTGAAGTTGCTTGGCCAATTCTTTCATTTCCACCAGAGTCATTCTATATGGAGCTTTAGAAAATGGTTCGGCTCCGGGTATCAAATCAATGGAGAACTCTATCTCTCGGTCAGGGTGGTAATCCTGGCAATTCCTTTGGGAAGATGTCGGGAAATTCTCTTACTATGGAAATCTCATCCAAGGTAGGGGTCTCCTTCGTATCTACTACATGAGCCAAATATGCTTCACACCCTTGTCGCAATAATTTATTTGCTTGCAATATTGAAAGAAACTTTTTGTCCTACGTCTGTCCTTGATAACTGATCTTTTTATTATCTGTGGTATACATAACAATTCTCTTTTTCTTGCAGTCAATATTTACCTTATACAGAGACAACCAATCCATGCCTAGAATAACATCAAAGTCTCTTAACTCAAAAGGTATTAGGTCGGCAGGGAAAGTATATCCTGAAATCTCTATGGAGCACTTAGGACATAATTGACTTACGAGCACTTTATCCTTATTAGCCACCTCTATGATCAAAGGTTCATCTAATTCTTCCAACATCAATTGTATTTTATTCACACAGTTCATGGATATAAAAGATTTGGACGCTCCCGAATCAAATAAAATGTTAACAGGTACGGAATTAAGAGAAAGCGTACCTGCAACTACATCGGAATCCTGAGCCGGAGATTTCTTGGTCATCTTAAAGGTTCTAGCTTTAGTAGTACTTGTTGCTAGTCCTTAGGACACACTTCTTACAACACTACCCTGGGTTACTAATCTGCAATTCTTAGCAATATTCCCCACTTTGACGCAACTAAAACAAGTTACTCCTTGGGTCTTAGACTTGCACTCAGTGGAATAATGACCCTTCTGGCCACACATAAAACAGTAGACATTTTCTCTACACTAACCACTGTGCTTATTTCCGCATGTCTTAGAGTCGATTACTGGATTGCTAAACCTTGTTGGGGTAGAACTAACTGAAGTGGTACTGGGCCTAGCCTAAGGGAACATCTGTCTCCTGAACTTCCTATCCTTATTCTTTCCAAACCGGCGCTAAAACTTTTGACTTACTCCTTCTGATTCTGACCTAGCAGGTCCACCTTCAAACTTCCTTTTCTTCTCATCCTACTCCTTAGCAGCTAACCTCTGTTCACTTTCTATCACTAAGGCAGCCTGAACTACCGAAGTATACGTCTTGAGTTGTAAGGCCACAACTCCACTCCTTATCTCTGGCTTCAACCCTTGTTGAAACCGCTTCGCTCGCTGAGCTTCCGAACTCACATACTCTGGTGTTATACGGGCCAACTCCGTAAACTTTGCTTCATACTGTGTGACACTCTTGTCTCCTTGCTTTAACTCCAAAAACTCCATCTCCATCTGACTCTGGAGACATTCCAGAAAGTATTTCTCCAAGAACAGTTCTGTCAATCGGGTCCATGGAATAGGACCTTCTCCTTCTAATGCTCGCGTAGACTCCCACCAATAGTTTGAATCATTCTTCAGAAAATAACTAGCATAATCCGTCTTTAAATCCTCACTCACCTTGGTCAGTGCAAAAGCCTTCTCCATTTCCTGCAACCAGATCCTGGAAGCAACAAGATCCACTTCAACTTTAAACTCTGGAGGTTTCACCGCCTGGAAAGACTTAAAACTAACAACTTGGTTTGTCCCCCTCATCTCATGTTGCTGTTGGATTTACAGCTGCTGCTGTTGGATTTTCTGTTGTTGCTGTATGAGCTGCTGTTGCTGTTGTTGTTGTTGCTGCTGCTGGAATTGCTGTTGCTGTTAGGCCAGCTGAGTAGACTGCTGACGCAACAAATCTATCAATTCACTCATGGAGGGATCTCCAGCAGATCCGTTATTGGGTTAAGAATTCTTCTTTAGTGGCATTCTCCTAAAACATAACAGTCATATATAAGAAAATGGATTGCTCCAAGCAGTTTATACATATATATCAGAAGAGTGTTGCCACTAAGACAATATCCTCATCCTCAGTTTAATTGGATCCGTCCTGAGTGAATGATCATAATCTAGAAATTCCAGCAACAGAAGCAACAATGATAGTAACAACAATAATAACAATGCACAAGTATATAAAAAAAATTGATCAACAAAATAAAGCAGCTACTATACAATAACCAACAGAAATCCAACTGATACAACTGAAATCCAACTGAAAAGAAACCATCCAAATACACAACAAAACTGGTTGTCATAGCAGCCTCCGCCTACCACAAATTATAACGACATAATGTACATATATAAAGAAACAACTACAGAAATCCTGGAATCCAACTCTAAGCTCTGTATCTCTCTGTTGTAGCCCTAGTCTAACCACTGCCAACAATAGAACCTAACTCAAACACCAACCAGTTCACCAGGTTCTGGTACTGAATGTCTCTGAGCTCTGAGCTAATAAAACGGTCAATGGATGGTGTTTGAAGAAAGAAGAGGTTTTAAAGAAGCAGCTTGAACGAGAACAGAAGGTGATTAAGGCATGGAAATCATCCAGAGATGTCCACGCTCAAATCACTAAAGTTCAAGGTATTGAGTTCTTTTGTGATGCAGCCTGGAAGAAGAGTAAGGAGAAGCTGGAATCCAATTTGGTTGAAGGATTGCTGACAGATGTGGACTCGACGGATGATGAAAATCATCCGTCGGATAATCAAAAAGATTATCCGTCGAGTGACAAAGAGCCACATCCGTTAGATGTGAGTAAACCAGTGAGCAAAGCTAAGCTTGCCAAGCTGAATGAGAAATATGGATCAGTTTCCAAAAACTTTGTTTCAGGAGAATCAAGTCAGGTGAAGAAGGAGAAGAAAGTCAATGTTGGTTATATGTCTATCAAGAAATTGAATGACAGATTAGAAAAGATTGAGGTTAAAACAAAAACTAAAAAGAAAAACAATAGAAATGGGAAAGTAGGAATTAACAAACATAACAACTACACACCTGATAAATATGCAGCAAGAAAAATATATGTTAAGTGTGGTAGTGTTAATCATTTGTCTGTTAATTGCAAACTTGCCATGCCTACTCCTATGTCTGCACCCTCTCCTTTTCCCAACATGACTGCCATGCCTACCATGCTATTGAATGCTATGTCTACTCAGAATATGAATGCACAATTTGCTAATATGGCATTTGCACCTAATCCTTACTATGCTGCATTTAGTATGCCTCAAATGCCATTTAGCATGCCTTACTGGAATAACATGTTTGCAAATAGCATGCCATTTCCTGTCAATCAAAATGTGCATGACAATTCTGTTTTAATGACTGGTTTCAAAGGTCCAACTTAGATGACTAAGGATGAATCAGAAATTTCCAAGTCAAATGAGATCAAACCTAAGAAATCAAAGAAAAAAATTAACAAGGCAGGGCCCAAGGAAACTGGGTACCAAAATCAACTTGCTTTGATTTTTATTTTTGCAAGGAAACAGAAAGAATCTTTGGTGTCTGGATAGTGGTTGTTCAAGGCACATGACTGGAGATTCTACCATGCTCACTGAGTTTAAGGAAAGAGCTGGCCCAAGTATTACTTCTGGAGATGACAACAAGGGTTATACTGTGGCATATGGCTTGATTTCAAAAGACAATATCATCATTGAAGAGGTTGCCCTAGTGGATGGTCTCAAGCACAATTTGTTGAGTATCAGCCAGCTTTGTGATAAGGGCAATTTAGTAACCTTCAATTCAGAAGCTTGTGTTGTTACAAACAAAAAGAGCAACAAAGTGGTTCTCACTGGAGTGAGAAAAGGGAATGTGTATCTAGCTGACTTTAACTCATCAAATGCAGAATCTATCACTTGTCTTCTCAGTAAAGCAAGTCAAGATGAAAGTTGGTTATGGCACAAGAAGTTGTCCCATCTAAACTTCAAGACCATGAATGAGCTTGTCAAGAAAGAACTGGTAAGAGGTATTCCTCAAGTGGAGTTTACTAAGGAGGATTGTGTGATGCCTACCAGAAAGGAAAGCAGATCAAAGCATCATTCAGAAAGAAGCTTGATTCAATAATTGAAGAACCTTTGCAATTATTACACATGGATTTGTTTGGACCAGTCAATGTGTTGTCTATCTCAAGGAAAAGATTTTGCCTAGTAATTGTGGATGATTTCTCAAAGTTCTCTTGGACATATTTCCTAAAGTCTAAAGATGAAGCTAGTGAAATCATCATCAATCACATAAGAAAAGTCAACAATCATCTTGATTTTAAAGTAAGAAGAATCAGGAGAAATAATGGAACTGAGTTCAAGAATTCTGTGATGAGATCATTTTATGAAGAGAATGGGATTATGCATGAGTTTTCTGCAGCAAGAACTCCACAATAAAATGGAGTAGTGGAGAGAAATAACAAATCTCTTATTGAAGTTGCAAGGACAATGCTTGAAGAATCAAAGTTACCGACATATTTTTGCGCTGAAGCTGTGAATACTGCCTGATACACTCAGAATATTTCTTTGGTTAATCAAGCAAAGTGTATTACACCCTACCAATTGTTCAAGAATAGGAAGACAACTCTAAATTTTCTTCATGTCTTTGGCTGTAAATGTTATATCTTAAGGAATCAAACTGATCAATATGGAAAGTTTGATGCTAAAGTAGATAAAGGAATCTTTGTTGGATATGCTGTGGGAAAAGCATATAGAGTCTACAATCTAAGAACCAACATTGTTATGGAATCAATACATGTTGTATTTGATGATAAAAAGATTGAAGGACTACAAGATGGAGATTTCCATGAGAGCCTCAATTTTGATAATGTAGAGATGATTACTGATGACAGTGATGATGAAAGTGATCAAGAAATAATGAATAAGGATAATGCAGAAAAATCTACAACCAATGAAGCACATAATTCAACATCTGTCGATTTACAAAATGCTTCATCCGTCGGGAGACAATCTGCCTTATGCGTCGGGAGACAATCAGCTTCATCCGTCGGGACTCAAAGTGCATCATCCGTCGGAACATTAAGAGAAGCTGAAAGTAAGAATAGATCACCTACAGAAAGCTCCCATTTCTCAAATCAAAGATTCATAAACTCAGTGGGAGTTTTTTCATAATCAAAACTCAGTCACATATCAAGACAACAATGAGGCCTCTTCATCTAGAGCTAATCTACCTCAACAAAGGAAATGGACTAAAGATCACCCTTTTGAGCTCATCATTGGTGATGCATCTTCTCGAATTCAAACAAGGAGAGCAACTCAAGAAGAATGTCTATATAGCAGCTTCCTATCTAAGGAAGATCCAAAGAAGGTAGAAGAAGCTTTATTGGAACCTGATTGGATTTTAG